>NW_011887751.1:634038-668266 GCF_000806365.1 Fopius arisanus
AAAAAAAAATAAAGTACGGCGTAAAAAAATGAGAAAACCACTTGCCTTTACCGTGAGACGACGCGTTTACGTATACACACCGAGTTTCTCTCTCACTCGATAAGTTGGAAAAAGCCGACGTGGTGGGTTCGAAGTATAAAGGAGGTATATGAAAAGAGGGTTAGGAGCGAGGGGTGGGCAAGTGGTAAATTCTCTCGTAAATGTCTTTTGGGTGACTTTGGTTGGCGACCTTTTGCCCCAGTAAAACCCGCGGTTTCACGGAATATCTCTACCTCCGGGTACTTGGGATAATTACGAGTGATGAGACCAAGTTTTTCATCCATTGAGAATAATATATATATTTTTTTTTATCACTTCCCTGTGTCGGGGCCTCGATGATTAATTAAAATTCTCACCCCGATTAATCTGAGAATTTCATCGGCACAACGTACAAACTCCCGTGGATTTAATAATCAACTCCTCCTTTCAATTTTCTTCAGTCTCGCGAGATAATTCCGGTGGATTGAAATCCTCATGGAATTTCATCAGAATTGGATGGCAAATGACACAAACTGGACTCGGCAACAAGTCCATTTCCAAGTTTTCTGGCTTTTCTCTCTCAATTCGTTATTCGAGCTGAGTTGAAGTTCATGTGGCTTTTCTACCTTTTGTCTACCACGGATTTCAAAGACAATGGGAGTTCATTTACGATTTTATCTTAAAACCCCTGACTTTAAATCCACCCCCATCCCCCACCTCCAGGACTCGTTCACCATTTTTTTTTCCATTCTCTCCATTTATTCCAATATTATCATTCTTTGTTTATACACTTTGTTGATTAATTCTATTTGACTTTATCCTCTCCATTCTTTCATTCATTTTTTTCCATGAGGGGTGGAGGGTGGGAGGGTGTGGGGGAGGCAGATGAATTGAAAGGTTGGAGAGATACATCAGGATATAGAGAGCAGTCTAAGCTTCAGCCATCACTGAAATTGCCCCCTCAGCTCACCTCCCTCTTATTCTACTCTATATTTAGCCCACCCCCACCCCAATTCTCGTTACTTCTGTACCTCCACTTATTCTCAATTTTTTTTTCCCGTATTTCTATGAGAGAAAGGCTCTGGGGGACTTATCGATCTTCTTGGGGGATCATCTCTCCAGGAATTCAAGGGGATTTGCCATTTTCATCAGCTTTTTTTTTTCCACCCAACCGAATATGCGACAAGGAGAAATGATACATTACAGTTAATCACGAAATTATCACTTCTATTGCCCCAAGAGCTTTGAAATTATTGCATATTTGTCGATGGCTTCGTTGTAAATAAATTAACGTGTTGAGTTTTTCGGGGTAGAAAAATTTTTTTGGAAAACTTGACGAGCTCGTTTGTTTGTAGGAAACCTAGAGGGAAATGTCCTATTAATTTCGAAGCTTGAGTCTTATTCGGGGAATTATTTATCCGACCCAAATACCGACCAATAGAATTGCACCACGAGACGAGACTCACAGTTAAGAAATAAGAATTTCATATTTGTCGTTTATTCCTGGGGTTAATTAGACTGGATAATGTTTTGTTTTTTATATAGACTAGCAGAGAGAATCCTATTCTCAAAGGTACACGCTTGACACAATCGATTATCTCGAAAATCTCGAAATCATGAAGCCACGATTTCTTATTGGTCGGCCTAAAGTGGCGCGAGATTACAAAGTCGTAACACTCTTACAGAAATCGTTTCATAAATCCCTCGTCATCAAAAAATCATCAGTATCACACCACGTGACGTCGAATGGTGCAATTCTATTGGCTGAAATTCGTACATAAAAAATAATCATGAGAAAATAACTCCACATACGTAATTATCCATGGATAATCGAATTAATCGATAAATATCGTTCAGTCACGATGAAAAATAATCTGAGGTAGAAACGAGTGGAAATGAAAAGCTGGGGGTGTAAAGAAAACGTTAATGGAAAAAGAGAGACAGAAATATCCACTTATTATGCCGTAGCATTATGTAAATACCGGAAGGCTATTACAATTTTACAACTTACTAGGAGTAGCTTCATAGTTTTCATCGCCCGCGGGCTACGGCTACATCTTTTCATCCCCTCCAAACAAAACTCCACTGACTCATTCTTTCACTAACCCATTCTCATCCCCCAAACCCTTCCAACCCCCCAAGCCCTCTTCGGCATGAAACTATTTTAATTTTCCGAAGACTCAGTTCTTATTTTCCTTATACATTTTTTTCTCGGACGACATATTTCTCCCTCATGATTTCATACTTTTACGTCCTCCTTTCCATTTTTTTTTTCAACCCCCTCATTTTTTTTTTATTAAAGCCGCGTGCTTTTGGCGGAAGGAGGGGTTAATATCGAGGTAGATTTCCGCGTCTTTTGCGGTGCCTCGGCGGTGAAATTACATTCAACCTAGCTTTCAATGTTTCCTCTCTTTTGCATAATGAAATAGTACCGTTAGTATTATATTAGTGAAATTCCACCGAGAACATGAGACACCGGGATACTTGAGATGCTTTCATTTTGTCCCACACAATTGCCGTTGGTTGAGATATCTGAGACGAGTTTAATCGTTTCTCTCATTGTATTGTGATTATTCCTCAAGCTTTCTCTGCACAGAGTGCTATTTTCAGTGAGCAACTCTTGACCCTAAATATAAATCGCCGATTGTTCAAGAAAAAATTTATCCAGAACTGAAAATATTCCGTTATTTTCCACGCAATAAAAAATGAATAAATCAACCGTTCATTTAATTTCATTTCCATAATAAAATAGCGGATAAAATAGCGAATAAAATAACGATAAATTTGAACAATTGCAGCTGTTGGATCATTAATTTTTTATTGACAATAGCGTGAATTTTAAATTAATTCAATGCAAATGTTACTGAAACATTTTTTATCCATTGAATTTATGAATTCAGTACTCTTTCGGTATAAAATGGCCATCAATCCCTTTAAGGGGGTTTCAATAAATAATGAAAGGGGTGGTGGAGGGGGGAGGGGAGAGGGGGAGAGGGGTAGTGATCGTATGTACATCGATGCTTGGAATAGCCCCAACATGGGCAGAGGGTGGCCGACCACTGGTCAGCGCGATAGCGGATTTTGCCTCGTATTCACTGATAAACCCTCAACCCCCAACCCCTAGAAGTCTTCCCAACAGTTCAGTACTTGAATTTCAGTATTTATGGCCAGTCCCGCGACTTAACTTGTAGAATGTCACGGAATCCGTGAGAAATCGCATCCCAAGTCTCTTCTCACCCACCCAGGGATTTTCCACTTTTTCGATTTTAAAATTGCCATTTGTTTCAGTTTGTCTTTTTTATTTTTCATGGAGAATGAGAGATCTCGGTGCTAGGGATTGAATGGAGAGGGCAGTTTTTCAGGGGATGAAGACAATGCGAAATGGAGTCGACTTGTAATGGAGATTATAACTCGCTTTTGGTACTGATCCTCTGGTTTCTGGCAGGATAACCCCTTTCTTCGGGGAGTTGATTGGTGGGGATTAATTTAACGTGATTTTTGGGGTTAGCGGTGTTTTAAAGGGGATAAGAGGGAGTTTATTGTTAACGGGGTGATTCGGGGATTATGGCGGTTTGAGGTGAGAATTGATGATAATTTTATTGGAGTTGGAGAAGTGAATTTTCAAGGGAGAACTTTGATATTTGGTAACTAGGGGTTTACGTTCATTATTGCTACTGTCATATTCATGGGGATAAATTCAATTGGAAACGATGAAAACAAGTGGGGAATTGCTCTTATATCGCATATCATATGGATGTCTTTGGTAATAAATCAGTAATCTGCTTCCGAATGGTTATTTTACGTATCATCTTTACCGTCTGTAAATGACCTTTCATTTTTATTTCATTAAATTGAACGATTTGGTTATAGTGTACCTTCATGACCCGAAATTCAAGTTAATGGCGGTAGAATAAACTTTTTTAGCCGCCATATTGTATTCGTATCTTAATTGATATCCCCAGATATCGTCGAGATTTTGTCGGGAAAAATGGAATTTTACAGAAATTAAAAAGGTTATGATTGCTGTTGCCTTCGTCTTTGAACTCGATGAAGAGGACATTAGGATTTTTTTCCGCCGCCATTTAATCGATTCGGATGATTTTTTTGAGTTATCATAAAAAAACCGAATTTCCGAAAAAATGAAAAATAAAAAACATGGATGGATGAAATGAATTTCAGTGAGACCTACACTTGAAAAAAAAAAGATTCAATCCTAGAGATGAGGGTGAGCAATCAAAGAAAATGAATGAAAAAACAAATACCACGAACAACTTAAATTTTGTAAATTTCAAAATCTCCATTCGGAAGCAAAAATTAAACATTAATTATGATAATAATGAGAATGCCCCGTGGGAGTGTGTAATGGAGATATTTCAATGAAATCCAGGGGGAGGGAGGGAGGCGTTAGGGGGGAGGGGTTGATTAAACGGATTAATTGGGTTTTTGTAGGGTCTCGAAATGGGTAGTATGAGAGGTTACGATAATCGACCAGCTACACCTAAGGGTAGTGGGAATACTCTCGCCCCTTGTAGCATCATACCCCCAGTGGTAATCCGATAAAGTCGCAACTCAAACAGTTTAAGTCGAAATCCCACCACCCAAAATGGCACCCCCAGGGCCAAGTTCAGGATGGGTGGAAAGGGGGAGTGAGGGCAATATATGGCGTGAGAGATTATGTGGGGATGTGATGTCTCATTTTTTTTTTCCCCCCGACAACTATCGGGGAAATTCCCCTCAAAAATACCTGCGCTCAATCATTTAACAATAATAATAACCGGTTAATTCTGTTTTATAACGTTAACCACCAAAACAAGTTGTTAAATACTCGTTAAATAGCTATTCAGGTGTTTAGTCTTTGTTCGTAGAATTGTCATGAATTTTTTGTGCGTGCGCAGATGCAGGGACTGAATGTCTGAAGGGCCTCAGGGCCTGTGAATGGGTTCTCTTGTTCTCGAGAATATAATACACTTTGATTGCAGGAACATGTCCCAGGATTTCGTGAAATTGGTACGAAAATATTTTCATTTGGGGGAAATGATTGACTCGGATATCGATGAATTTATTTTGTTTGCTGGGGGATTTATTTAATTGCCTAGGTGATGGGGATAAGTTGGTGAATGTAACGTAATGGACGAAAATAAAACAAAGGAGAATGGCATGAATGGTAATTCATTAGAGTCTCCCCCAGTTCGAATCTCACGAGTATTAGATAATAGACGGTCTTGGTACCACTTTTACCTCCTACCCCTCACCCTGGAGACACTGACTTTTACGGTTTTACTGCCCCCTGAGATTGTCTACGTGCTGATCGTAAAACTTTTCACGTTCACACCCCAAAAATCTTGCCCCATACGTGTCAGAAATAAGTGGCGTCATGATAAAAAATTGGTTAAACGCCATTAAATCATTGAAATCAGCGATTAATTATTTTTCATCGGTTATTTATAGGCGAATAATAGCGTAAAATATGTTTTTACCTCGAGAATATTTCACTGACTCGACAATTTTGTCTACGTCGTACTCGAAGTTATTTCCTCAAACGAATCAACATTTGAAAAATATCTCGTTACACTTCAACAACATGAAAATGTAAATAGATGTGTCAACAAGTGAACTACGAAGTCAGTGCGCGAGGTAAATTTATTCCGAGAGAAGAAATTCTACGAGTTAAATTTTCCTGAATATTTTTTATTTACCGAGATATTCGTGATGAGAATTTCGCTGAGTATTCTAATTCCGGTAAATACCGAATACTTTATCAGGATAATCATGCCCAAGCGGTTAATTTTCGGGTAATATTACCAATCCCAGTGGCTTGTAATTAGATTTAACGTGTTGTTTATGATTGAATCGAGTGCTTTAGGGGAATAACCGTGAAAATCGCAAACACTTGCTCTAAAAACTAGAACTCAGATCATAACCGTAAGACATAACCGCCAGAAGAAATCATAACCACAGTAGCACGCCCTAAACTGTTTATGCAGGAAGAGAACCAGTAAGAAGTACATACATACATATATACACCCCTGCGACAGAAAAATTCCACCCTGTGAATTCATTTCGACCCCTTATTTCCCCCTGAGCCACGGGGGATCGACTTTTTGGGGAGAATTGACATTCACACGCGTGTGATTATAAAAAAAAAAATGGACAAAAAAGTTTTTTTTAAAAGGGATCATATCGATTATCATTCTCCACCTCCAGAGTGAGATTTTATCGTCACGTTAATGCTCGAAACCCTCGGCGCGATCGTTTTCAAATAACAATGCGCATAATTACCCCCCAAAACGGCTTTTCCCCGTTCCACGTGAATTGGAAAATGGCAAATAGGGGTGGAGGGGTCGATCGGTTGGAAGGGAGGAGAAGGGGGAGGTGGAGGGAATTGCAGCCTTGTATGTTAATCGGTATATGCAGTAATGCAGAGTGGAAAGCAACGGCTCAATGTCGCACAGTGCTTTTCTCATTAATGAGCCTCAATTAGCATCGATTCTTCCACCTCCCACTTACGCCCATCTACATCCACCTCTTTACTATCCTCAGGTACGCGCATCCGTGGTTGGATGAAAAGGCAAGAACTCCACTCAACAGGTACGTCTCGCGGTAATTTCGAATCAACGAATTTCTGCGAATAATAATTACCACAATTATGTGTCTTACGCATCGTTTCTCCTGACTAAATATCTCGTGATTGGTAGAGTGAAAATGAAAATATTTTACGCCATCTTGAAGATAATTTCAAGCGCTTCAAAATGATACATGATTTTTTGAGATTGTATCATTTTTACGCAACTTCTTGGCGTTAAAAGGCCACAACCAGCGAATTATCAGACCGGGCGAGATCGGAAAAATCAGCTGTTTACCTCGACTTTTTAATTAATAAAACTTGCGGACCCCGCGATATTATTTCCCAACTTTCAACAGCCGTCAAACCTCTTTCTCCCCTCAATGAGGAAAACAAGGGGGGAAAAAAAGGGTCCCCTCAACGATGAATATTTCCCATTCTTTTTATGATAAAAAAAATCAAAGACACTGCGATACTTTGAAAACGTTAAAAAAGGCCTGCGTTTTTGTGTCTGGATGGAGTGCAAGGGCTGATGGTGATGGATACAAAGATGAAAGAAATGGAAGAACTGAAGAAGTCTGAGTGGTGGATGGGGTAAAACTGAGACAGAGGGAAAAGGGTGAGGGGTGGAATACGAGGGAACACGCGCGCTCCAGAAGTGGAGGCGAGTTAACCTACTTCCACATTTTGGTCGTTTGTCAGGTCCACGGGGGTTGGAGGAGGGTGAGAGGATGAGAGGAGGTGAGAGGATGGGTTACAGAAAGTAGTGAGGGAGGATTTGGGATTGGCGCATGTATCACGGCAAATTCGCTGCACATTCGAACGGTTTTCCCTCTTTCACTCCCTCAACCCCTTCCTCCCGTCTTCAGTGGAGACAACCACCGGATTTAAAAGCGTTTCGATGTAAACAGAGGACTTGGGAATCCTCGTGGAATCGAGGAGAGCATGGAATTTCTTTCGTTTATGGGGGTGTCATCTTCCATTTTTTTTTTCCTCTCACACTCTCTCTATCCCTTTCGTTTTGTTTTATCGCTCCATTTTTTATTTCGTCGCGCGCTTTTCCTCCCTCTATCTCCCTCTACCTCCCTTTATCTCCCTCTATCTCCCTCTCTCGTCTTCATTATTCGCCAGCTGGATTCATAACTTTTCCGGATCGAAAACTTGGCCAGATACAGCGAGAAAACAGTTTTCATCTCCCGAAGTTCGAGCTTCATTATCCCAACTCTCGATGCAGGAGATGCGACCACCTCACAGAATCAGAAATTCTCCCCTTATCAAAAACCCGAAAACTTTTCCCCAAAAAACGATCTCGAATTTCCCGAAAATTCGGTTGATCACCCCTCGATAAATATCGCGGTCCCCTCCATCCGCAAGTGTACAACTGACGAAATAAGAAATGCTAGGAACTTTGCAGGGTAGTAAAAAAAAAAAAGAAGGCCCGAGAGAAAAGAAAAATACGGAGGGATAAAATTACGTACACCCCCGGGAGTTATTCCACCGAAAGGGCGTGAGAATGATCGACGCTGTGTTTTCTCCTTTTTATTCCAAAAGAAATCTACATACATTTTCCCCCGATCGATCCTATCCACCCTCAGCCACCCCCCCCCCCCCCCCCCCCCCCGAAAAAGTCGCCGTAATCTCTGGGATGATTCCGCCACATCCCGAAGCCTCAGAATTTTTCTTTTTATTCACCGAGTTGATACGGAGCAGGACAGGAAGTGGATAGGAAACAATAGCCCCGGCTTTGAAAGGAGACGTTGAGCGAGTATATCCAGAGGATAGGGCGCAAAAGGGATGGCTGGACAGATAAGAGCTATTCGCCCGGGGGAGTCCCGACGATCCCCTCGCTCTAACGAGAACTGTTTTCATAACTTTAAAGACCTCGTAAAAGGGTCCCTGCTTAAGGGAGAGAAAAAAAAATAACAAAAATGAGGAAAAATAAAAAAAACAAATTTCCTTAATCGACACTTCGTACCTTTTCAGAGGTGATAAGCGGCGTGATGTACGTGGTGACCGCCGTCGTGTTGATTTATCAAGAACTTCGGGTTGAAGCTAGGCTCCCACGTACCAGGAACCACTGATTTATCCTCAAACAGAATCACTCAACTGTTTGAAAAAAAAAATTTATTTTTCAAACAGTTCAACCAAATGATTTCCCTCTCACAGAGTAATTAATCCCAATGCGATGAAGATCCTCGGGTATAACCAACAGTAACGCGCACACGAAACCGGCCGGAACCGGGGGGGATAGCCCGGATGGTGATGGTGGGGTAAAACTGACGTTTACCCAAACAATGAATTATTACTAAACAAAAGAACAGATTTCTATCACTTTGCGGCTGGATTAATCACTCGTTCACACCGTCCGACTATTTACTTGCACTCAAAACATATACAGCATACATATGCATATATCCACTACGAATATATAAATATATAATTTGTATATAGATTTGACGTTTGAAAAATACTTTTAATTGGCCGAGCCACGATCAATCGAATATATTTGTTAACGGATAAATATTTTGAAGGGTTTGGGTACGGGTGATACAGGTGGCGTCGTATCGTTACGTACAGTTATTTTTATTTTTTATTTTTTTTTTTATTATTTTTTTTTCGGTATAGTATGTTGGAAAAGCACGCTGTGGGCGCCGAGAACGGAATGGGGGAGACGTTGGGCTGCCCGGGCAGTTTCGCCGTTTCAGCCGAGAGACAGGAGGGGTGCTAAAATCCCTCCCCTACCCTACTATCTTATCCGAAATAGTGGGAGTAGGGAGTTTGGTAAAGTTGAGGAGGGGTGGTTAAGTGGTGGGGGATACGTAGGTAGTACGTGGGCGCGTGTTACTCCCGGTTTATTCCCTTTTTTTGTACTGCGCATGTCTGGTAAGCTTCCCACTCTATCACCACTTCTCCCACTGACGGCTTACGGCTGGTGGTGGTGGGGCTGAACCACTGCGAGTGAGAGAGAGACGACGAGACTATGAGACAGGGAGAGACGATTATGGTTGCTCTCTATCCACTGCCAGCATCGACCGAAATGTACGCGCGGTATCCGAGACCCAACGGGAATGCTTAATGCCTGCTCTGACGGTGCGCTGTGCGCTTGATAAAAAAAAAAAAAAACGAAACACGTCAAAAAGGATTGCAGAGGGAAAAAATTCAGACGAGGTGCTCTCGGGGATACCTACTTGTTACGCCTCAACGTGGTACCATTGATGAATTTTTTTTTTCTGGTCATTTAGTTATGGAGGGGGGAGGAAAAGGACTGGGTGGTCAGCGTGTTGAGGGGTTAAAGGGTGGAGGGGGTGGAAGGGGTGAAAGGGTGGAGGGTTGGAGCTGATGAGGGAGAATGACGATGGAATGACGTCGGCCTGACGGATTCTAAGGAACCGAAAGATCAGTGGTACCAATTCAAGAGACTTGGCTGACCAATGCGGGATCCCACTACTTGAAGTGGTTATGGACTTTTCCACTTGCTCAATACCCATTACTCTGGTATTCGAGTACTTTTAGGGCCAGTGTTTTGGTAGTTGTAGCCAATGGTGAAAACATCTTGATATCTGGCCAGTAGCCAGCACACATCCTTGGACGGATCGACGCTGACGGGGATGAGTGTGTAGTTGTTTGGTGGATGTACTAACCCAGAGGAAACACAGAAAAAGATTTTCATTGAGCTCGAGAAGCGACTGGCATTTTGCCAGTAGTATGAAGCCACATGTTACGCATAGTAGGTTGCGCGTGAAAAGAGTCGAATTGGATTTTGAATTGAATTGTATTTGACTGTATTATCGGTGGCTGATGTTGTCCAGATTATTCAAATGGTTGTGAGTATGAGGAGGAAGGGATATTCGGCCTTCATCCGTAGTGAGTCTAATCTGAAAGCCGAGGGTAAGGGACAAGAAGCCGCTGGGCGCATTCATGATTTTGGCTTACATCCAGCCGTGGCAAGACGCTGAATGAACTTGGCGGGAAAACCGCACCAGTTTCTACCGGCAAACCAAGGGCTTCTTACTCCAACTCACCTTTATCCCAAAACATATCCTCTCACTTCAGCTTCGGCTATGTCTCCACAGTGTTTCCAACCCCCGAGAAATGCCTCAAACCAGTTGTCGTTGTCTGCTATACTTGTTGGCCTGTGTTCTGGGCAAACCCCTGAGATCCAAGAGCCCGAGTTATTATACACGATTCAAGGATTTCCAAGGGACTTATTGCAATGTCTGACGGGTGTTGCACGAGCTGAGTCTTGTATAACTGTATTGCCACTGACTTTATCATCCTATTTATGGTTTGAGCCATGTCCAACTGTAATTGTGATAATTCTCCTTTATGAGGAATTTCGTCGCAACGTGGGTGATACGGATTGTTGTGGGAATGTGAATACCAAGACAATGGTGAAAGGGTCTTGAGGGGCTCAAGATCCCGTCGTTTCGACAAATCTAGTCAACCGGTGATGATTTTCATTTGAATTATTACAAAAGACTGACGAACCTTGATTCAATTCAAATCAATCCGCTTTAGAAATTTCTTTCCTGGAAAATCTGCGAGTCAAAATGCACTTGTGGAGGGTAGAAGCCGACGAATCGGAGAATCAGGGAATCGGGGGAATCGGTGAATGGGGGGATGAAGGGGGGAAGGCAGAGGGAATTGGGTAGGAAATGGAGAAATGGAAGTTGTCGGGGACTTTTGGTACCCACTGGCCACTTTGTACGACAAGCTACAACTTCCAGACTCCTCTCCTTTTCCATTCCCCT
This sequence comes from Fopius arisanus, assembly GCF_000806365.1. NCBI lineage: Eukaryota > Metazoa > Arthropoda > Insecta > Hymenoptera > Braconidae > Fopius > Fopius arisanus. The sequence goes on from NW_011887751.1 coordinate 645,370, forward strand.
CCACTATAACTGCTCGTGTTTTCTGTTTACGCGATGTTGAACAAGGACGGAGATCATCCTTCGTTGAAATCCTGGAAGGGGGGGAGGGGGTGAAAAAAGAGCCTTTTAGAGGGGATGTATTTCCACCCTCTCCTCCTCTACCGCTCTTGCTTTTATCGGACAGCGGGGAACTCTGTTCTCTCCAGATTCACGGATGTTTTTTTTTTTTCTCTTCTCTTCTTCTGGTATTTTTTAAGATGATGTTCATGAGAAGTTGAGCTTTCACTCGGGTTTGAGGGTGGGTTAAGGGATTTGATATGGCTCGTTGCGGTAGAATTTTCGATGCAAAGTGGGATAAACAAATAATTTTTACTTCAGGACTCGCTGAGATATCGGGTTGTATTCTCATTTTGAAATTTCATTTCTCTGAGGTTGTTAATGATGTTGGAAAGTTATTATCTTCAACTTCTTTTGAATCGACTTCCCTCGGAGTGCAGCAGCCAAGAAGACGAGTGGTTGAGTTATCTCAGCACTTTTGTCTTCTCTAGTTCTTGTCGGAACTCTTCCCGATGATGATGTTCATGAAGGAGATGAACTTTTCTCGTAATTTGGGGGATTTTCCGTGAATGAAGAGGAATAGGTGGATTTTCGGGCTTATCTTTTGACAGTGGGAGGCTCTCCATCAGGAATGAGATAGATGAACGCCGTGAGGTTCGATGTTTGTCGAGATCTTTTCAGAATGATCCATCAGTTTGATTTGAAAAATATCGCCGATTCGTTCAGCATCGGTGGTGGGTCTGATTGAAACTATCGCTGTGCGATTGAAAAAACATGGAGGATATTGTCAAACAGTTCAGCTAATACCGATCCATTTCGGAAACCACATGTCTATTACACAGCTAGTCGATTGTTATTCGGTGTAATTGTTATCCCATTCCATCGAAATAGTGCGGTGTACATAAGAGAGGATGCATTTCAACATCATTAGTGTATTCATAATCATGTACAGCTACACGATTGATAATTATCTAGTCCAATTCTTTTCGTATTGTCGCACTAAATGCAGTGGTAATGAATTATAATTGATGAGTAATTAGTGGATGTGACGGGAGTGGGTCAATATTACAGATTATTCTGGTACCTTTGGCCCGAAATTTAAAACAAACAGTCAAAATTCAATGCCCAATATTTTGGATTACTAGGATAAATGGGTCAGCGATCAAAAGCCGACAAGTTTTGCGCAGATAGTGGATGAGGAACTGAACCTGGGGCATTTCTCTCCTGGAAATTCGAGGAAAGCTCTCATACCGTGAATCATATCCCCCACCTTCCTCCTTTTAGACCGAACGATGCCTTCAGAAACTGGTCGATACGTTACACACTTTCGGGACAGACGAGGGTGGAGGCTTCAAGAAGGTGGGGTTTTAGTAATTAACGGCTAGGAAAATTGATGTTTCTCTCTCTTGGCTTGTTGGGAAACGAACTAACATTCTAGAGGGTCAAACAGACGAAACTTGAACTTTTAGGGGTGAGGGGGAGAACTGGGGGCTGGTTATAGGGTAAAGTTTAGGTTTAGGTTTGGCAGTCGGTGAGTGGAAATTGGCTACGTGCACTGAGTTTAAACGAATAATTACGGAAGATCTATTTGGATTTTGCATTGATTATTTTCCAATGGTCAATGGGCGCCGGTGATATCGCCAGATAAACAGATTCATGACTCAATCAGGGCTGACTAATGGCATCGCTCGTCATACAGAAGTTTTGGGAGTTATTTTCCTATCGGTGAGGATAATTTTCGTACGTGCCAACAGGTGGGGCAACATTACACCCCAGTGGCTTTTGTGAAACACAAGGATGAAAGGTTTTTGTCCCTGAAGTAAAACTATTCTTCCCATTCTTTTTTCTTCTTTCTTCAGATTGAGATTCTTTTTATTGGTTTTTTCTTTTTTATTCGTTTTTTTTTTCACCAACCGGGGAAATTGCAGAAGAAACGACATTTCAAATCGACTGATCGTCCCATAGTGAATCGATCTCGAATGTAGAATCGTTACGGGATTGAAGCTCACTCAAGCGAAAATGGTAAAGGATTACGTTCCTGGAATTCTGTGGCCATTCCTTTGATTCCGGGGCACTCTTTTTCTTGTACATAGACTGCGAACCACCCGCAGAGCGACATTCACCCAGCATTTTTTTTTTTTTTCATTATTTATTTTATTTTTTACTCTGGTTACGTTTTTTTTTTCAGAGATTGGTACCGACGAACATGCATTTTATAGATGCGGGGATTGTATATATCATCAACGCTACGGGAATGGGTAGAGGTAAATTTCAAGTTGCTGTTCCCCGGCGTTTTCATTGTCATAGCCTGTATGATCTAGTTTATCGGCGGAAAACGATTCTCGATAAATTCCCGAGGCATCTCTCGTCTCTTTGTTTACATCGGATAATCCCGTGCATTCTTCGGAATACGTGAAATAAAATCTTGACGATTTTCACCGTTCGTTGGTACGATCTTATCGACTCCCAACATCGATGGATATTTCCAGTCGCTCTCAATACAATTATTCTCCATGAAAATTCTCACCATTTACCCTATTTACATAAACCATTCCTTATTTAATCATCGAAATATATAGGGGCGGGAAATCGGGTGGAATGCGCACGGTAGATAAAATATCTCACACTTTTCTCTCATTTTCTTTTTGTTTATCCTTTTTTTTTTCTCTCTGTTCGATAACTCAATGACATTCAAGAGAGTGACTGAGACTGAGTGAGAGGGGAAAACCAAACCACAATATCCATCCAATTCCTGTACCGACGATTCTTTACTCTCCCCTGGGAGACAACGGCCGGAAATGGCTTTCGTGTTGACGAGCAACCGACGGCGTCACTTCTAGGTGTGACGTAACACACAGTTAGGAGAGTGGCATGAGGGATGAGGTGGTGAGGGCAAGGGGAGGTATCTGGTGTGACAGTGAACGCGATTTCTCGATTAATCGACCGACGACGTTACAATCAAGGAACCCAAACCCCCCCCTTCCCCCTCCCCCTTCACCGGTACCACCCACCCACCCGATCCCACTCCCTAAAACCAAATCGATAACGTCTTGGGGACGGTAATTGTGCCGTCGAAATTGTTCCGTTTCAGCACATGGACGTGTCCAGTATAGTATTCCCAATGCCTCTTGTTCCCTATTCAATGACCTCGAGGAGATTCTCAGATGACCCACTTACTCCACCCCCATGATCGTCATTCCCTCGTCATCCCCTCATCATCCCCCCGTCATTCCCCCGTCGCACTCAGTCGATTGGCAAAAATTTTTTTTTTCACCGGAATAAACAGATTGGAGATTATATGAATATGATTCAGGATAATCTCGGTGAATCCGAGGAGTTGATGCCGGGCGTCAACAAATCGCAATGTTCGGGGAAAAAAAGGAACTCGTATTATCATACTGGGTATAGTGGTATTACGTAGCTTCCCAGCACATACTTCCGCATAAAAGCCAAACACCCCAAGAGGAAAATCGCAAACGGTAAAACTCGCTCGACACAAAGAGACGTTGATACGTTGATATCGTCTCGAGAATATTTTCCTTTTACCGGGTAAAAGTGAGCAACCGAGTCTCATGGAGTTTCTCATTGGCAGCGATCAAGTGCCACCACGAAAGGTAAACCCTTCAATCCCCTCCAAGGTATGCTCCACCCCTCACTTTCAAATCACACCATCGGTTGGCGATGTTTTTCCACGTTTTCTGAAAACAGGGTGTGCCCTTGTTACCGATATCCCGTGACTAGAGGATTTATTTCACTGAGAATCTATTGATTTTGGGTGGAATTTTTTCTTGTGAAAATTATCAACGGAAATTCCACCAAAAAAATACGGATTAATGGAATTAAATGGAAATAGTCAAAGGACAGGGGATTTTTCAGTGGACGCGGAGCAATACAAGTCCGAGTAAATCAAAGGAAGGAAATGAATTTTTATCGAAGAAAAGAGCCTTGCTCGAGCACAACTCAACTGACTTTATCCTCCCTTCCCTCAACTTTCCTCATCCAAAAGCCTTTCTCACTTGTTCCTTTTCATACATTTTATCGCTCTCCCCTGGCTCTCCACCCGAAGGTACCCCAGGAAAGGCTAGAAACTCTGAAATGATGTATAAGCGAGATCCATGAAAAGCTCTACGTAAAAACAATACACCCATTCTCGACTGAGCTACGTTCCCTCTTTCATTCTCTCCCTTTTTTTTTTCCTTCACTTTTTTTCCGCTTCATAGAAATTTTTTCCCTTGGAAAATCATTCGTCTTCCTCGCAATTTATTTACGGCATTTTAAAAAAAAAAGGAAATTTTCCTTTGGGCTTGATATTTCTTAGAGCCCACACGGAAGTTATTTCTCGATTACGTGCGGGTCTTCTTATTCCACTTCTGGTTATCCCGCGTGTTTATGTAGGTCCTCAAAAAATGTTGTCTCTTGTATAAAAAATCATGACACAAAAGATGAGTGGGTGAATGACGTAACGCGGATGGTAAGGGCAGAGGGGAAATATTAAAAGAGGAAGAGAATGAGAAGTCTCCTCGACACGGGTATAATGAAACTCGGCAGTAATCTTAGACGGGTATGTAGAAGGGGGTTATGTACAGCTTCTGGGTTTTAAATGTCTACCGAAATGGATATACCCGCATGTTCCCAGTAAAAGAAGACAGTGTACTCATGCAATTGTACCAGCAGCATTTGTCGCTTCAGAATTAAGAGACTCCTAAATTTCCACCATTTTTCGTTTAATTTTTGCAGCAACAAACCCCTGGGAAAATGCACGATCTTTTTCCACAATTTTCCCACACCCACAGATCGATTTCAATTTTTCTGAAAGAGAGGGAATATTTATATCGAATCGAATCGAAGGGCTCGACAGATGAATTTGATGAGAAATGTCATATTTCCCATTATTTTAATTTCGTGAGAAATTTTTCTTCGCGTGTGGAAACATTCGAAATTTTTTCTGAGATCACAGTCGCAATTTTTAGAAAGTACACGTACACCGTCTCGTGTGACAAAAATAAAAAACAACTACTTATTTTCCCGTCACAATTTCCATCGCCATTTGACCTCTCGATCCTTTAATTTTAACCGCAATTCGATTGAAACATCCCGTGCAATAAAATAGGTGAAGCTGTCAGATACTCTCACGTGCGCCCGTAAATTTCATTTCACTTCCGGTCGATCATCTGCATTGTATTTTTACAGTAACCAACGTCACTCCTGGATCGATGAAAACAGGACGAGATGGAAAAACAACACGAGAAAAAAAAAGGGGGGGTGGGAATGTCATAGCAACTGAAGTAGACGTGGGAAAACTTGGATTCAAATATAGAAACGACTGGCCGAGTGACATTTGATCGTATCAACCCCGGGGTGTACGTCTGGGAATTGGTTAGGTTGGTTTTCAAGTGTCAGAACATTACGGGGGGTTGAATCGTGCATTTTCACTGGTGCCTGGATTTTTTGCATCAACGTTGCTCCTCATCACGCTATCACTTCTGGACACTATCAGTATTTCAGAAGGAAGAGAAAAAAATATCACCAATACACTGCAAATAAAACATGATTGACACCCCACACCGAAACCCTTATCACCCCCTCGACTCACCCCCTCCATTGAAAACACGTCATTCCCCAGGGTCCAATCAATTCCAATGTCTTACCTGAAACAGATAACAATAATTGATTCGTTAGTAGCTGTCGCCAGAAATAAATTCAACATTTAACGCGCAAGAACTAAATTGCCTAGATATTATGGAAGCATTAGCTCCCAGTTGATGATGAGAGATGAAATTAAAATAAAAAAAAATTGATCTCTCATCTGAGGGAATTCCCATTGGACGAAGGAGTGGGTATCATCTCCAAGGAATTTTGATCCAACAATCAATTAAATGACGTTTCAGTCAACCATCTTCCCATGAGCGCGTCAGTATCCGCTCTCGGGATGATCTCAGCTGCATTACCTTGATGAGCTTCAACTCAATCCTACCTCAAATCCACTGTACTTTCTACCTCCTGGTTCTTCATCCATTCCACCACTCATCCACGTCTATTCTGTCGACTACTTCCCCAGGAGAACGTGCACTTCCCACTTCTACGTTACCATCGAGCCCACCACCAGTGTCCCGCAGGTACATGGATACCGATATATACCCTTCCCCTTCCTCCCCCTTCCACCCCCTCCAGCAGTACTTACTACGGTGTAACGACGTGTCTCCTGGGTGCAGGAGGCTGAGGAGACAAGGACGTACGTGACACAAGCGGAGATCTGCTTTTGGAATGGTTAGAATAGGTAAAGGATTTCAATGTCCACTGGGATTTTAGATCCGTCGGTGACAATCGACCTAATTTGTGACATCACCGATTTTCCACGAATCATCTCATCATCCCGATTACTCGAACGAATTAAAATCAATGGTGAATGTGTGACACTCGTGATTCATTCATCACCATCACCTTATAATTCACTTACGTAACACCAGATAATGCAATTACAAGGCACAAAAGAAAGCTCTATTAAATCTCAAGTGCGAAAATAAATTGGTAAAGACCTTAAAGACTAGTTCTACTCAATTTGTCAAGTGAAAATGGCTAGTACTAATTTACAGGTTTACCACAACGGTTGGCTTTAAGTACTCGGTGCGCTATATAACCCCCCAACCTCTACATCTCGGATAGAGTGAGAGAGTGACTCGCCATCCAGAGCAAATATCCTCTAACTGCTAAAGCGTCTTGCCTTTAGCCCTGGCATGGCAATTCGTAGGCGACTATTAGCGAACCGACATTCATCCCGTTTAACTCGAGTTAGCGCCCGGTCACGTTAACCAAAATGGCGAACTGAGAGGGATACGAAAGGTATGAAACACGTTCGTGTTAACGAACCAAATCCATTGCTCAATCCGTGGATCCTACATCGTGTGGTTAACTGGAGCAGTATCGATTTTGAGTTGCGTTTATTTAATTTGCACAACTATCAAAAACAGTTGGTTAGAGTTTATGAGGATGGAGTGAGATAAAAATAGCTTGATCGTGTTTTTCACTGTGTCACCCTCAATTTATTCAATTCTTCTTTTTCTTCTTTTATTTTCATTCATCGCCCAAGGATACAGGGATTTTTGGCATTTATGAATGGAATATGAGAGATTTGTGGGGGCATGGCAGAGCGAAAATTTCTCGTTGCATTGATTTCGATGGTGGTATCAAATTTTATCGGGTTAAAGGGGTCTTGTTTTCATATTCATAATGAAACCAAGAGGCATTTTGTCAGCGGTTGGTGAAAGAGGATCAGAGGGGACGGATAGGTTAAACGGATGGGAGAATAGGGGAAATGGGGTTTGAGGTGAAAACAGTACCTTTGGCTTCCATTTAATATGTTTGTACTGGCCATGTAATAAGACCGTTTCTGCGGAGAGGATACGACCAGAGGGATTAACTCGAGTATTAAATCCCGTAAATACCACCTCTTTCCACGTCAGCTATTTTTTTATTCCTCGTCTACTCCCGCTTGTCTTTTATTTTTCAAAAATATCTCACCATCTGAATCATTAGATGGAGATGGAGTTTTGCTTTGGCAGTTGAATTTTCTCCGCAAGAAAGTTAAATTCCATTGCGCTTGAACACTTGCACAATTCTGGGAGGAATGGAGTAGACAAGAGGGAGAGAACGAGTATAAGTGACCGGGTCCCTGTTATCACCCGTAACTCGGGGTGTGTGCCACCTAACGCCTTCGTGCTGATTACATGGCGCAAAGAGCCATTACGAGGAGGAGTCTGACTCCTAGACGCGACTGAGATGCTCTGCCACTGATACCGACCCCCCTTCCAACACCGGAGGGTGACACCCGGGGGTTGAGGGAGAAATTTACCCGAGGTGGAACGAAAAATAAATGGTTAAAGTGAAGAAAACGTCGAGGATGCCAACAATCCAAGAGCATTTTCTCCATCTCGCTGCAAGATTTTCCTCTCACTCTCGGTTCTATTTTTTTCCCCCCCGACTTTTACTTTTTTTTTTCTTTTTTTTTACATCGTCACTCTCTTTCTCGTGTCGCTTCGAGGAGTTGCCCGTTTGCCGAATCTCATTAGGTGTCTACGTCTTGGAGATGAAATGTTTTTCCTACGAATTATTCTTCTCGCTGGATTGCGGGAATTACAGAGAATTTACGGAATCAATCATTTATTCTCGGAATTTTTACGGGAATGGAGAGATTAAAATCATTCTCAGGTGGTGAGATGAAAAGTTTTTGAATTGCGCAATCTGGGGAAAATCAATTCTCATCGGAGTTCGATGGTGAAATGATGGACCCGTAAACTGAATGTTTGGGGATTTGTCACACCCACCCCTGGGTTAGAGGCAAATGCCAACAGTTTGGCGAACTCCAACCCCTTTCAAGCCTTCAACCCCCCGCAGTATGTCTCGGTTCAACAATTCGAACACGACCCAACAGATGCGCGTCTAGTCGCAAGCGACGTTTACATAATCTTGGCATTACTCGAGACCTCTCTTTGTTCTATCTTTCTTCATCATCTGTAACTAGAAAGCATTCTGATGCCGAGTGACGAAAGGGGGTTGTGCCCCCATGCTAAATTATCCCAGGGGGATGATTTTGGCCGAACGAAAAAGGAGAAAACCCGACGGGCGACTTTCCAGGGATTAGAATATATCATCCGCCATTTTGAAAACCTTGAAAACAAGGCTCCACATGGATGGAGAGTTCAAGCTGACTATGCAGATAAGGGTCGAATAAATTCGGATGTTTGTCGTTGGTGGGAGGGTGGGGGGTATGAGAAATGTGGATATTCCGAGGTAACTGTCAGCTTCTGAAAGCCGAACCCTTTTCAATACCCAGACGATACGATAATTTCACCAGAAATTCTCACTAACGACTAGATTCACCAGTGCGCTGAAACATACGTTAAACATTTGCCCGTGATCTCGAGCTGTGAAACTTGCCGCAAAAACTCCCCAACACCAACATTTCCTTTGAAGTGGTAAGTCGGCTCACCCCTTTACTTTCCTCACGGTATTACGTCAGTGCAGGTAACTTTTCCTTTATCCCCTCGTCTTGAACAATGAATAGATGTCAAAAACGCGGCAATTAATTCAACCTTACTCCCCTCGCCGACCGCCCGACGATGGCGATGTAGGGTTTGGGAGGGTTGAACAAAGGCGTAAGAATACCGTCGTTCACGTCTTCTTCTTCATCTCCTTCAAGCACTCACACCCCTCCAGGTCTCCCTCTTTTTAGTTCCTACGCTCAACGGTAGTTGGAAAGTTCTTCACGAATAGAGTATCCCCCAACAGTTAAACGACAAGAAAACGACGGAGATGGAGGATGAAGTTAGAGTAACAGAGGGTGCCTCTGGGCGAGGGGTAGGTTAGGGGAAAGTTGAAGGTGTGTGTTGGATCTGGAGAAGTACGAAAGACGGACAGGGGTGAGTGGATATCCGGCTGTGAGGTGGCATCGTGCACAATGCCACGGATCATCCTAACTTTACTTTGCTTATTGTAATTCAATTTCACGGAAGGGGTTAGTCAGTCAAGTTGGACTGGTGGATGAACGAGGGGTGGAAAGGGTTGGTTGTGACTGTGCATCACCGCCAAGGTCCTGCGCAAAAGTTTCTGGTAGGATTCATTGTGATGTGGTGTACTGGTGAAGATGAAACGAGAATTAAATGAGGAATGGGGTTGACAAGCGTGCGTTTTGATGAAGCACATCTCTCCAGATTTATGGGATTTTTCTTGATGGATTTCCGTCCGCATCAAGCTACACTGGTGTAGATGAAAATCCAGTACCTCAGATCGATGAAGAAGGTGGTGGATAAGTTTGAGGTCAACATTAAGGAGCAGATGTCCTGGCATACCTCGTGCAATATCTTGTCCCGATGTCAGCAAAACCATGACTACTGGTGGACACATGCGCAAACGCTTGTCTCATTTCACTTGAGACCACCAAAACCCTTTCTCCACATTCTCGATGCGTACATAGACGTCCATCTCCCTTCAGCATTTGAGAGCATATCAGACCGGATGAGACGATAGGGTTTTCTCTTTTGCAAGGTCTGCGAGAGAGATGCACGGGATTCGTGGCGATGCCATAGCAAACACCAGTGTGTTGACTCAGCCAGCTATCAGAGCCCTCCGTGTACTAGTGTACGAGTAAGAGGGGACTAAGGTGAACGTTGGGTTGAAGAGGGGTCTGGGATAACCCATTCCAGTCCTGTCTGACTAAACATGCCAACTTAGATTGCCATAACGCAACCTCATCCCAATACCACTGATATACACCTTGAATTTTCCAGAAGAAAACACTTTTATTGTCACCCACTGAGATATTGGCTTCTAATTATCTTGCGGCAGGATGACTGGCTTTTTCTGCTAATGAATTCCCTCATCACCATCGATTGCAGTTTTTACCGGGTCACATCGACCTGCCATCCCATTCATCCCATGCGAGGTATTAACTCCATTTCCTCATTGAATCCCATCTGCAATATTCATCGCGGATGAATCCAGTGGCAATCTCTTCAATAATGAACTCTCCGTTATTAGAATTCTTCCATTGAAACATGAGACAGTCACTGGTGTGAAGCTAATGTGAAAATCAGCTCATTGGAGCATTCGTCTTCCTAATCTTGGCCGAATACGTATGACCGAACATCTGACCATTGGTGTTATCACCGTCACACTTCAGTCATCCTCTTGTCATACCTGATTGCTCCGTTGGAGATTAGGCCTTCCCGGGAAAATAATTCTTGAGGCTGTGGGCAACCATTAATTCTCCAGATAACGATGACAATGTGGAAGAATGGAATTATGTGGTTACTGACAAGTGAATGGTTGATGATGAATGCAGTATTATGAAAGAAATTCCAATAGTCGAATCCCGAAAATCGAAGAGCGTCGATATCCCGGGAATTATTTGAGTCAGGAGAGCTTTTCCCTTGTGAAATCGAGCGTAAATCAGCCGATCTCACCAACACCACTGAATCCAGAATCCCATATACCTCAATTCGGTTGAAAAATTGTTGGACTGCTGTTTGTTCGCCATTTAATTCGCCGATTGAAACAATTCGGATGAGCCTCAAAAACAAAATACTGATTCATTTTGGATAACGGCAAGAGAGAATTGCACTATCATTCGCAATAATCCATACCACAATGTTCGAGAGCAACGGCCATCAACTGCACCAGACAGGTTGCGATATCTGGTGAGCAGTCAACCGTGAAGCAACGGATTCCTTCGACCGGAAGTCAATGAGAAAAACTCAACCAAGTGGGCAAGTCTCTTTTATTTTTTACTTTTCCAGTGGACAAACGATAATCGGACGTTGATTGGCAATGCCTCGTTGATTCTTCGTATTGTTTATTTCTTCGGGATGAAATAATTTGTGGATATAGTCGTCAAGAGATACAACCAAAAGCACTTGTCAGCTGTCAGAACGAGAGCTGTCACTTTTCACATTCAATGTAAACAACAAGTGAAATACTTGGATAACTTTTCTCCATTGTTGAGTTGAATATCTCAAGATTGTCGGCAAGTATTTGGAGCCTGGTATTTAGCAGACTGTCAACTGCAATCATGAAATTTCCATGGTCTTACTTCAGAGGAAAACAAAAGATGGTGAAGATTGTCGGACTGCACTACGGTAAAACTTGGGTATTTTCTTTAAGCAAAGACAAGTGTAGAATCTTGCGAAATGTTTGAGGGGACAGCCCCATAGCTTTGGTCAAGCGGCACTGGAAACTCAAACCTCAGTGAAACTGGTAACATCGAGGCAAACATCGTTTTCAAACTAACTCCCTCTTGCAGTGAACGTAAAATCCTAGCCCCTCTGTGAGCACCCGTTTACTTCTTTAAACCCGAACACGTAAATTTCTCGTGAGAATTAGCCCGCAGCGTCCATTGCCCGGTTCTTGAGATTTTACCGCCTCCATTCTCCTTGGATAGAGTTTGTTTATCTTTCAACAAGAAGTTGAGAGCGCAGTTACACGGTGGTAGGTGAGAAGGGAAGTGGAAAAATAAAGTACAAGAGGAGTGGATGAAGGGATGAAGGGATGAGTCAGTGGAGGTGGTGGAGTCACCAAAAGTTTTCGATCTGTACGACTGTTAGGTTGAAGTATCCCTTTCCTATCTACTGGCAAACCTTATGTACTATCCTCAATTCCTCCACTCTACCACCCACTTTTCCACCCAAACGACCACTGGGGTTTGTCCGTTGCAGTGGCATTCGCATTTTGTCTGTGGCAAACCGCAATTAACCGTCCTCCTATCTCCCACGTTTGTCGGTAACTCACGACAAGTACAGCTTGGCCATCGTATAGTATGGCCTTTCCGAATAGTCCACTATGTATACATGCGGAAATGTCAGCTGTCCAGTTTGGAGTACACATCTTGTTTCATTGGTTCCATGATCCCTCCTTGGCTCTCTGTTTTCTCTACATTTTTCCTCCTATTTACAAATCCGAAAATTCACCCTCTCATTTCGTTCACCTTCCAACTCTGACTTTATTGTATGCACATTCAATTCTACCACTCGGAATCGTGAAACTTTTATGCCTCTCCGGGCTGATCCCTTTTCACCCCACGGGAAATTTCATTCGCCTCCTCCCATCAGCTCCATTCCCCTCCTCCACTCTCAATTAAATGCCAGCAAAATCGGAATCTTATTTTCCCTTCACTATCCTCTTAACCCCACTGGGTGCTTCTACTTCTCATATATAGAGTTTCACCTTCCGGAAAATCACAAATGAATACGTAATACTGGTTTAGTGGTGGCAACCCGAGGCCGGAGGAAAGGGAACGAGGAAAATACAACCGCAGAACTCAGAAGAGGAAACTGAGACTCTCGTGGGAGTGAGCTGTTGTCCTTTGAAGTTTCTCTTATTTTTCCACCCTATTTTTATTTTTATTTTTTTTTTCCTTCACTTGGAAATACCACTGGGGCATTCTACAGTGTCTACTTCCCTCCCAAGGACAAATGGGTAAAGGGCAGCAATTTAATAATGAAAAGCGATCAGTTTGACCCTAAATGTCTTTTATGTCTCCTTTCACTCGTCTTCTCTTTTTTTTTTTTCGAGATTTATCTGAGTCGGGAGAGGGAGGTAATGGCACGCTTTTTTGCCACTGACGGATTTTATAGTTTTTATCTATTATGCGATTTGTTCCGTGCACTCTTCTACGAGGAGAATCGAGTCATGTGAAGTATGGGAAAAAGAGACAAGGCAAAAATTCAATTTCATCGGTTTTATAGGGAAATTGCGATACTCAGACTATTTACGGGATTTAAACAATTTTTATTTGTTACTTTTGTTGATACGAATTTTCATCTTGTTTTGATTATTGGTGATACGCATATCAATGATGTGAAATAAAACGAGTGGAATCCATCAGTATCTCATTGCTCTCGCGAATAAATTCCGAATAAAGCAACTTCCGATCGTGAAATGCCTGTCTCAAACCTCTTTTACGTCAACATCGAGCAGTCATCGGCTCGAGAACAATAACTTTCACTCGAGAAAAGTCTCACCCTCTCGCAATCAAAAAGAAAAGAGGAATCCATTGTCTCGTCGGGTACGTTTGAAGGTGAAATGTGCACTCGACTTTAAAATTCCTCCTATTCACACAGTTCTTCGGGAATCGAGGGAGTTTGAAAAAAAAAAGAAAAGTCTAAAATGAGGGAAACGAAGAAAAAAAAAGTGGTAGAACCAGAGGAAAAAAATGATGCCAAAGTATCTCTTCTGCTGCATAAGTAAAACATAACCTCTGCTCGCTCTCAGGGTTGCCTCTTCTCTCTCTTCAGAAACAATGAGACTCAACCCAATCACATTCTCTATTCCCCAGATCCCCGTGGAGGGTGCATCCACCCGAACTTCACCAGTGGCAAAAAAAAATTCGAGTCTCTATCGTTGAATTTTCCCTTACGGTTTTATGACGTCGAGGCTTCATTTCGCCGAGATGGCGCTGCTGCCATCGAATGAGTGGCGGAAAACGATGAAGAGGATGAAGAGGATGAAGAGGATGAAGAGGATGGTGAGGATGGTGGGGATGGTGAGGATGGTGAGGATGGGTGAGGGTGGAAAAATGGGGGTGGAGAGCGTGAATGTGGAAATGATAAATCGTGGCCAGTTAGGTACGTTAGCTACATACGGTAGCGGGACTCTGGGTAAAATTATTATTTGAGAATTTATTTCCACCGGTGAAATTATTGCCTGGCATTATGCTACATACCTCCCCAGAATGTTATAACAGACTGGATCTACCGACACCCCCTCCAGCACGTGTTTCAAGTTGAATGGGTAGGTCAGGGACTCCGGGTGGAGCAGGGTGACAGGTTATGTTCCCTTGAAACATTTTTGGTGATGCATTGTACAGTTTTGGAGCGAGTTGAAGGTTCTTGAAGTTGAGACATTTAACAAGTGGGCGGAGGAGCGAAGGGGCCTCTAATGTGTCTTCATTATGGCTTTAAAGTTTACGAGGGATTCGCGCCATTTTTTTTCCACTCTGTCGCATGATTTGAAAATCTCGATTGCGATATCAGAAGCAGAAGTCGCGAATCTTTCCACTTGTTTTATTTTTCTTCTGCTCCTTCTTCCCCAATTTTTCTACTCCCTTCAACCGTAAAAACGAGTGTCCAATTCTAGGTGATCGTAGGTCACATGTCTTTTTTTCTTCTCTGGCTCAGAAAAAATTTCTCTCAATTCCAACCACATCAAGGACCAGTATATCAGATATCCTCATCTCCACATGATCCTGGAACCAGGACACGTGCATCGGTTGGGGTTAAAACCGAGTGAATCGAGCGGTAGCTGCGATTAGAAATGTTATCAAGTAGAAATGGCCTTTGGGATCAGACGTTGGGGTGTATCGGTGGTGGGATTTTAATCGGCTAGTGAAATCGGTGGAAATCACTTGGATCTAGACATAACACGAGTGGAGAAAATCTATAGAATTCATTTGCCCTCACCCCAGCTGGGGCACGACGAGGAGTATTAGGTGCGTTCGGCCAAGAACGATCCTAATTACTGATTAGAGAAGTGCGGCATAATACGAGGAGGGGATTGAGTGGGGTTGGCTGGTATGATAGGGGTGGGTTAAAAGACCTCTGGCCTATTCGCATATCGAGAGAGCCAAAAGCGATTATCCCTACGGGTACTAGGGTGAATACGATTTAATCGAGAAGTTACTGTATTCACGTGCATCACAAATTTATAGCACCGACTGTACGAACCACCGGATATTGGATACTTTTACTATTCCACTATTTCCCAATAAGAAATGAGAACATTTTTTAGAACAAAATTCTGTTTTATTCGAATTACCCGGTAATTCCATTTTTTTTTTCGAATATTTAATTTACCAAATTTTTATTCGATTTTTCTTTGGAATTTAGTGGTGGCTATTGGGGAGTCGATTTTAGGGGCAATTTGTTGCGATTGTTTGGGGGTTGTTCGAAAATTTTTGAGGAGAATTCTGTGGGGAGAACAAAGACACATGACGACCGGAGGTTTTTGGGATGATGGATCTCTCATACATCAGAGAGAAATACAGACCAGAGCGGCTCAGTGGTTGCCAAACCGCAAGCTGCTGTAGTGAATACGGCTGTGCTACCGATCCCTGGAAGCCTCTAACATGCTTATACTCCTCCCACCCCCTACGCTTTTACGTACGTTAATATTTGGGGTTGAGTGGGAGTTCAGTGGAAGGGTTTCTGATGGTTTTCGGGGAGGGTAAAGCCTCAAACGTGAAAATTTTCCGGGGCGTACGAGTGAAATTGTTGCTCGCGGTATAGTACCCCAAAATTACACCCACTGCGTGGAAATTTTAAATAAAATTCACCCCATCGCAAATGACGTGATAAATAGGACAGACCAATCGGCAATCGACTCTTGGCCGAGAACAAATTCACGGTGAATCAACGATTTTTCTATATTTCTAGGTATAACCATCAATCATGGGTGTAAAAATTGAAAATTTTTCAAATCCAATACAGCACCATCTCGAGCGATGATATAAATCCCTTTTCTAAAAATTTTTCTCACCGATAAAATTGGACGTTAGAATATTTACGAGGTAATCTCTCTCTCTCACTCACTCTATCCATGGGATACCACAGTAGTCTTTTGTGTCTGGATATGTTGGAAATCCTATAGGTAGGTGGAAGCGAACAAAAGGGGTTTTCTACCTTTTTTGTTGGAGCGTTGAAGGAGTGAAGCACTCACCGTCTTCTTCTTCAACCGGAAAGAAAAGTGGCTCGTCGAAGGAAGCGAATGAGCGGAGGGGAGAGACTGAGGTAAGTCTTGAACACTAGAACGATCGAGTGTTGAAGAAAGAAAAAGGGAGAAGATGGGTGGTGGTGGGAGAAGGAGGTGGGTGGCAATGGTGGAATGTCTGTGTGTGTACTGAGGTTGTAGGGATGAGGGAGATGGGAGGGATGAGGGAAATGGGAGGGATGGGAGGAATGGAAGGGATGGGTGGTAGTAAAGGAATGGGCAATCGAGTGGGATTAAACCTTCTCGATTGCTTCCAACTTCACGCGGATTCTCTTTTGGCTTTTCTCCATCCTCACCCTCGTGCACCCTCTCCGAGGGCGGTCTCCCGAAAAAGAACCAAGCACTTGGAAGGTTAATTGAACATTTTTTATTGTCAATTTGGGATTGAGATTGGGAAGGTCGGTGGCTTTTGTCGCTCGCCCAAGGGGCTTGCCACTCAGAATGGAAAGCTCAAATGGTCTCTACAATCGTTGAGTCACACTTCAAGTGGATAATTCGAGAATTCAATGGCGAAGGTAGGGAAATTGATGGTGAATTATCTCTGAATGTAGCTCGAAGAATTCTGATTTCACAGCGCACTGGAAAGTCCATTAACTCCCGTCAATATTGAGGAAACAATAACAATAAGAATTCCTTCTAAAGTCCTCGGGGATGATTAGGACTCACCCCTAGACGCTCATCTCCCCTTAATCCCCATGAATGCATCCGAGAGACGGTCCAAAAACCTCGTGGAACTTTAAGACCATTCAAACTCTGTCTGATAAGACATCGGTATCCAACCAGAAAGCTTCTCAGTGCTATCAGCTTTCTCGAAACAGCCGGGAGCTTTGAAAAAGAAAAGAATCAACTGACTAATCTGTCCACGGTATCGGTTTCAGCCCGACGACCAGAGAGACCTCACAACTTTGCCGAATATCCGAAAAAGCCCTTACCACGCACTAGTTGAGGAAAATTTCAGTCCCCACCTCCCCAAAATGAAACAAAAATACGTAAAGCCCTCGTCTCACGTTTATTCTCCCTCGTAACGACTGAAATGACTCTGAAGTAGCCGGAGGGTGCACAACGGGGGTGTGAATATTCGCCTGAAGCTGCCGGAAGCCGTCCCCAAACTGCAAGACCCGTAGAAAATCTGCTGGGGCTCGGAAAATGGAAAAAAAGCACCGAGCTTTCGGTGAATTTCGACAAGCGGCCATGGGGCAAATGATGATTTTCATCCCTCTCTACATCAGAGAAAAGCTCATCCCCCTCTTCCATCCCTCCACTGTCCATAGAATACCGTGCGCTGCAATTTTTTTCAAGGGCCCATCTGTCAAAGCTGAAAAAAAAAAGCTCACCCCTGAAATATTAAATGTGCAATTACCAAGATCCATTCATCGTGATGCAACGGTTGCAGACACACATACGAGGATGTGACACGCATCAGTCGACTGGTGTTTTTTCACTTTACTTTTTGCATTCTCGCTTTACTCTGGACCCAGCAAGCTCAGCCTTCAATGCGATGATAAAGAAAAAACGAGGAGTGAAAAAAGAGTGGAGGAAAAAAGAGTAGAGCTCGTATGGAAAAGATGAAAAGCTTTTGAAAGACGGTTCGTGTCCCGACGAAAATAAAAGGGGTGGGTAGAGGGGTGGCCCATTGTTTTGCTGTGATATAGGAGGGGGGGGGGGTCCTCCATTTCGAAACCTCCTAATGGTTCTAATGCCGAGGTGAGTTTTTTCTGGAAGAAAATGCCGAGGGATGCAGATTATTTTCCAAGAGCTTTTAAGGGCTCCGAGATTTTACTGGCAATCATAAGGATTTTCACCGCCAGATGCATCATTTGGCTAACGAGAGGCATCAAGGAGTATTTCACAACCTTGTGCTTGCTGAATATCTCGGCTGAGAGCTTTTTGAGCTTTTTCGAGTTTTTTTTTTCGACATTAAATCGGACGACGATGAAAATTTCCACTGGTGCCTATCGTCTTCAAACTTCATTGAGACCTCAACATACCGAATCACCCTCATTCTATCTCATAAACCCGAGGGAGAAAAAAAGCTCTAGCCACAAAAAAAAAAGAGCCACGAATATCTCATCAGATAACCCCCGAGTATTGGTTTTCCATCGCGTCAGGATGTGCAACCAACACATTCCCCTCCAGTGAAATCAGCCATTTTGATGCTGCATGATGGCGGAGCCACCACCCCATCGTGAGCTTTATGGGTGCCGTTCCATCACACACCCGCGAAGAGCTTTGGCTTATCTCAATGTAGCAACATATCTGGGACTTCCGGTGGCAACGGTTTGCATTCATCCTCATTCCCCCCTCATCGGTACTTTGTCCTATCCCGACTTTATCTCAATGAGTCATCGAGCTTGCGGTGATATATTTTTTTTTCTTTACTGCTTGAATCATTGGAGTCACCTCGGATAATTAATTCCTGAGTAAAAGTTGTTTAATAGCTCACAGTGAATTTCAGGGGTTGATGGAGAAAGTCGTGAAGGTTTAAGCTTCGATTTATTGTCCTATCAATCCTGTCACACTTGCGTACATCAAGCTTTTGGTTTCAGTCGGGTGGCATTCTCCTCGGTTCTGGGGTTGGGGTGAAAATTATTGGTGAGGTTATTGTGGTCGCTTTGTGGATGGGTTATTTGGGGGATGCTTAATCGGCTGGGACGACGATAACACTTACCAGTCGAAATTAATAGGCGGAATCGTTGCTTTAAAAGCTCGTGATGACCTAGTGGTAGGGGTTTTAGTTTGTTCGGGCTGGATGATCTAGGGGAAAATGTCGTGTCTGGTCGGACAAGTTAAAAGTTAAATTGTGGATGGTGTAGTGGATTTTTGAGCGATGATTTCGTTGGTATGGGAGAAGCACATCTACTCTAGTGTCAGTGCAAAATGTCTTGTTGGTGGTGAAAGACTCCAGAGAGTCAATTTTCTCGGATAAGGTGAAAAGTGCCAGGGTGGTTAACACTTTGAGGCATGTACCACCAAGAAAAATACCACCATCCAGTGTATGTGGAGATAGAGCTCTTTCTCAACTCAACTTTGGTTCTCATGGAGTGATGTCATTCTCCTGGGAGTGTTTCACTGTCGACCAGAAGTCTACCAAGCGTACCACGGATCGTTGACTTCTCCCTGTGGACTCAACCGAGTGACGAACCGCTACCATATAGTTTATCAAGAATCAACCGTCTAGTTGTTTTTTCTCATCGGAGCTATCGGTGGATTTTTTAGATTACGAGAAAATAAACGTGTCCTCCGTCCCAGATTATTAATCAGAAAGATTATACTCTCTAAAAATTACCCCTGACATTTCACGAGGTCAACTGGAATAATTTAAGTGAAATGATTATTGTCCTCGGAATTTCAGAATCCAAGAGTCGTCCAACGGTGAGAAATGAGTGTGACTGATTTTAGGCTTCAACTATCGAGAGTTTCGATTCGATTCGATATAAATGTCCATCTCCATTTTATGATACACTGTTACAACCTCTCAGCTGATACAATTTGTACTACCTCTATCGGTTAAATAAGATAGAACTACCGTAAAAACAGAGTTATCGTAATTTTTTTTTGTTTTTTGAGCTCCTCTCGCTTGTTCTAATAACACGAGTGAACCTCACTCGCCTCAAGTGTCCAATGGACATGAGAAAATAAAACCGGAAGCACTTGGCTATCGGATCTCGCTCCAGTGAAATGAAAACAAATCATGCGAAGATGGGGATGCCGTAGGTGTGGGAGAATGAAAAAACAAAAAGTAACCGATCCTCCACTACCTGTGGGAGTTGGGCGGTGGGTCGAAAAGGGGTTAAGGTAGAGAAGGGGTGGAGGGGAAGGGGGCGGGGAGGGTATGGAGGAGCTTGAGGTATACACTGGAAACAACCCTTGGGGAACCGGCAGCTCGTTACGTGAGACGTGCAATTTTTTTTTTCTCTCTCTCTTCTCATCCTCGTTTTTTTTTTTTCACCCTCTCTTTTTCGAGCACACGAGAAGGGGTCTCTGAATAATGTCTCGTATGTATGTACGCCGTGCTCAGTAACAAGTGGGTATTATACGGTCTCACGTGACGCACCAAACTGAAGAAGTTGGAACGCCACTGGCGATAATTTTTTTTTTTCTTCTCTCTCTCATCTTTTTTACGTACCCTCCGAGTTGTGAAGTTTTTGAGTTTTTCTCTTATAAAAAATGGTCGAGTTTCTTTTCGTAATTTGTTTCTGTTCTAGCGAGGAATATAATAAAGTTAGAGTGGAATGGGAATGACGAAATGGAAGAGACCGAGATATTTCAGGAATTTCTCTTTTTTTTTCGTCCAGAAAAATTGTGAGAAAAAAAAATGGAAAAAATTCTAAATGAGAAAATGATTATTTTCTCTTCTGCCCGGAATAATTTCTAGCTGGAAAATTTTTCATCTCACGGAATGCCGAATAATTAGTACGCGCAAGAATTCCCCATTAGAAATAATTTTCAAACAGTGGGGTGGCAAGAGAGGGGGGGGATAAAAATAGAGATCGTCTTAATTAAAAAAATTTTTCCCAGTCTTCGTGGCAGTCTTGGAAGTTATCCTCGCGTGTAAATCGCAACGATGGAAGAGAGAAGATGAGGTTGATGTTAGAGTCACATTCATCGAGGCAGAAAAAAGTTCCTCCCGGCGCTATCTACCTTGCTGTGTATTTTTTCGCCGTTTCTCATTTTTTACCATTGCAATTCCGTATTACTTTTTCAGAGACGAGTCTCATAGGGCCATCCAGTCGTCGCTGGTGCGCTATTTTATGAAAATTGCAGAGGACCGACAATATGTGAGGCGCCCTACAACCGACTGGACTCGAGTGATTAATGGCTCATTCAATTTTTTAAGCTATTGTCTGTTTATTTATTGATCACGTGCATCTGGTGATGTATTTAAAAGCACTTCTGGGAGCTGAGGCTCGAGATCGATGCGAAATTCTCGGCATAAATATCTCGGGCTATGGGAATACGCCAAATGTACTTTTCTTTCTACCAATTTATTTATTTTTCTCCCCCAGAATTAAATCCCAGATTTTCTGTCGGTGAAAAATTATTTTTCATTCAATTGAAAATGCTGGAAATGCCGCCAGAAATATCTCGTAATTGCCTATTTTTCAGGCAATATTGAGGGTCTACGACGGAGAATGCTGAATTAAATCTGTTGTGTTTAATGAGGCTGGAATTTTTTTTTTTTCTCTACCCCTTCCATTTCCCAGTTGAATCACGTCACGACAAGGCGTGTGTGTGAAATTCCCCAGTTAAATGCAGGACATTATTAATTTTGGAATTCGGGACACGTGGTATGTCACGTCTGTGCGTTTCCGGGTTACCGGAAATTCTATCTAGGAATACAAAGTGCGATAACGAGGTTTGCTTGTACATAATTTCTTTTGTCGTCCGGGGGCCATTAGCTAGTGCATTGTCATGATTTTTTGGTCATTGTTACTCACCTTTGGATGTGTTCTCCTAGGAAATGCTACTTTCGGGTCGATCTGTAACAGAAATAAATCCAAAAAATTATTCACTCGAATCAAATTTTTAAATCAACAAAATTTAAACTAAAATCAAAATTTCACAATTTTATTTTTTATTTGTCATTATTTTTCCCATCCATAATATACATATACTATATATTTTATATTATTTTATATTTATTTCCGGGGATAAATGCAAGCAATAATTTCAATACCATAAAACTGTGAAAAATGACGAACAAAAAAAATTGTATAATTAATATAAACAAAAATTTCAATCAAAATAATTATCTAAAATATATTCTTTTAATTTTCGTCTTGCAATAACAATTTCCAGTGAAGCCTCAAGAGCGAGACATTCGTGCCCTTTTCTTATTGAATTAAAAACCGAAAGTTTCCAGAAACTTTGGGAAATTTCCCTAGACATCGACTGCCCCCCAGTTCATCTCCATCCATCACCGAACTTATCTCCCCTAGACCTGGAAATCAACCGAATATCAAAACTAGAACCCAAAAACCTCAGAAAAAAAGAATGAAATTCAAAACATTTTTTTTTTCTCGAAGTCAGCAATTCCCCGAAGCGCCTCCATACGTTTCCGTAGAAAACTTCTCCCCCAACACACATCATACTAGTCCTCCCAGCGGACCCCGGGAAAACTTACCAGATATATCACAAAGCTATCGAGAAATTTAATTGGCCCCAGGAGTTTTATCCCCGAGTACTCGTGTGATGCAGTCAGTCATTGGGGTATAATTTCACGCATTTTCGATTAAATCCTCTTAACGGCACTTGTGGGTGTAAGAAATCCTCACCCTCAAAGTCCTGCCATGTATTTTATCGGGGATATTTTTTTAATTATTTTTTAATTTATTGTTGTTATCCAGTATTATTTTATTCCACTTGGCTCTTTTGGCTCATCAATACTTGGGCACTGCCAGCTCGTACCTGTCGGCAAACCTCGGCCCCACCTCCACCCGCCAATCGACTCCGATCTCGGGGATGATTTATGGTAATCTTTCTGCTTCCGTGCCGGTCGTTCATCCTAACATCACCCATCCCCTACGGCAACTCTATCGTACACCAATACACGAAAATGATGCCGTGTTTATTGCCACACCCCTCGATATATGATCGATCCCCCCCC
>NW_011887751.1:668276-691205 GCF_000806365.1 Fopius arisanus
CCCACCACCCCATCCCCCAACCGATCCGGTCTTCTCTATTTTTATCGTTATCAATCATTTGATTATACTTCCTACAGCTCGTTCATTATTTCGATTTCCATTCTCAATGACTCAGTCACTTTAATCACAATGAGAATAACTGCATGAATATTCTCACCGTGGCAATCGGTAAGAGCTTGTAATTCGATTCTGTCGACTTCTCGCACGTGCTTCAGATGGAGAAGAGAAAAAAAAAAAACGAAGCGGTGAGTTTATTGGAAAACAGAAAGGTTTTCTCGTTCGAAAGAGATAAAAACAATTGAGGAGTGCTCTCTCGACCCCGAGAATGAAAAGTGGTGGAGGGGAAAAAAATTGAGAGAATAAGGTCGCGATAAAATTTGCATTACTCCCAGTTTTCCCTTCAATCGAAAGAAAGAAAATTGGAGGTGGAAAAAAAAAAGAAGGGGGAAGAAATCTGTGGAAAATGAGAACGTAGAAACTGGGCGGAAAGACGGTGGAATGGGAATGAAAAATGGAGGGAAAAGTAGAGTGCATAGATATTTAAACATCGAACCCGGTTATCGAAGCCGGTGCACCGGCCTCGGGCGAAACTTCCTCTTCCAGGTAATATTCCGTTGGGAATTGTTTTTTAAGGGCCCCTGTGATGTCTGGTACCTCCAGGGCACTCGGATAAAGGTATGTTGGATCTTTGAATTTTATTATTATGATAATTACTCGAGATAATTGAATGTCCTGCAATTATTACAATTATTGTTGGCAGTGGTATTTCGACAGGGATCGGTATGGGGGAGCGTGTGGGTGGTGACGACGATGGAAATTCAATCTGGTTGGCACGCCTGGAAATTGAAGAGAGAACTATCCAGCGTTCCCAGAAAACGATGATCTGCACTCGGGGAAAAAGAGCCAAAGAAACGCCAGAGTTGGACGCTTTTTTTTTTTCTTCTCTTTTTTCAACCCTCCACACCCCTTTTTATCCTATCTCTATCCCTCTTCAAACTCCTCATATTGGTGGATAGCAAAGAGGGGCAATTCACTGAAAGATTCTCGTGGTTTTCATTCCCAATCTCCCTTACCCACTACTTCATCGATCGATTTCCACTCCTTGGGTTGCGAGCCAGATATCACTTTTTTCCCATCACTATCGGATTTACGTTAATTCGATTCGTCGATACTTCCCAGTTGTCGAAATATTAGATATTAGAATTAGATGTCTCGTGGTTTCGAGAATGGAGGGAATTTATTTGAGGACTTGTCAAGATGGCGGCGGCCCACCTCGCGTTTTTAAACAATTATTAAAATTATTTATGCTCTTCAAATATCCTCCAGTTTATTTCATCGTACTTCTGTAGAGTGAACAATTTTTTTAAGCCATTCTGGGAATTTTTTTATTCCTTTTTGCCTGAGAAGTCATGGAACAAACTTTTT
Organism: Fopius arisanus; assembly: GCF_000806365.1. Classification (NCBI taxonomy): domain Eukaryota; kingdom Metazoa; phylum Arthropoda; class Insecta; order Hymenoptera; family Braconidae; genus Fopius; species Fopius arisanus. The sequence goes on from NW_011887751.1 coordinate 669,702, forward strand.
CCCGCATTTTGTGGATTTTTTTTTTACTTCGGAGGCCTCTGGGAATGCCACAGCGTAAAGATTGAATAGATCACCCGCCGACTGGGGGACAAATTTCAGACTTGAGAAGAATAGTCTGAGCGTCACTCAAGATTTAACTTTGGTCTCGGGCCCAAGATCGGAGTAAATATCTGGGAGCTACAAGTGGGAGATTTTCTCACCCCTCCCAACCACCCCCTCATCCCTTTTTTGGTACATCCTCTCTTTTTCAACTAGCACACATGCACAGACGTCTTCGATCCACTCCTCTCAACCCACCCCCTGGCCTCTTCAGCTTGGCCTTCTTTTTCTACTTTCTCACAACTCTCTTTTACCTCCCTCCACACACGTTTGGAGTTTGCCAGTTCGCAAAAGTATCGAATAGCTGTGAGCGCAATGGAAGCTGAAAGGTTTCCGGTATGGCAGAAACTTTTGACTGACGTATCTTCGCATCCCCCTGCCTTCCAGCATCTTTTTTTCCTCCACTCCACATCCTGACAATTTTTTCTCCAAGTCCTTCTGTCGCGGCTAAAACTTGGTTTCATGTCCGGGTGAGGCGCCTCCTCACAAATTTTTCATTCGTCTTTATCCTTTTAAAACGAAATTCGTTCCCGAAAATTCGAATCTCTCATAATTCCTCCATCATTCCACAAACCATCACTTACTCCCGAGATTGTAAAAACCCCGTGGACAAAAAAAAAAAGTATTACAGACTGAGTTGAGCGTGTCAGCAGAGATGCCAGATGGATAAAACGTTTGAGTTTCCCGTGGCAATATTGGCCCTCGGGTTGTGCCGAATGCCGTTGACGTTGTCGAAGAGATTTTTGACAGGTGGCATTATTAAAAAATCCCCCTACCATCGACGTTCACCTCTCCTGGCAAGAGTACAGCCCGACTATTGAAACAAACCGGTCAAGTCAGAGTTTTCAAATCTATCGACACACTGTACAGAGAAATGTCCCTCTTTTTCATCGGCCCGGCTCGAGCTATAATCGTTAAATACCTCTGGGAGGACCAATACGTCTCTATGAAAAAAAGTTAAAATAGGTGTACGTCTATCTGGTTTAATCCCTCGTCTTTTTCCCCCGCGAAAATTCGCGAAATGCCAAATTCCTCGACTTCTCCGCATTCTACTTTATTTCTTTTTCAACACAAGACAAATCCACTGCACCTCAATATTTCCGTGCACTGGATTTTCACCGTGTGCTCATACATCTTCGGAGGTAAAGGTAGAATAAAAAAAAATATTGAGAGCAGCTGGTGCGAATATTAAAAGCAATCGCTCAGTCTCGAGTAATAACTGACCCCCAATGGACATCATAAATTCAGTACTCGCGTTTAATTTTTAACTCGCTGTTACCCATTGATGAACATCATTCGAATTTTTTCGGGTTGACGGTAAAAATTCATTCTCTAGGATAAAATTCACACGGCGAATGTGAACTAGTACCTGCAGATCAATTCCACTCAGTATTTGCCTTCAATTTACGTCGAATTAACCCTATTTGAGTCAAGTAAACTTACTCCAACATCTTCCGGAGTTGAATTTAATAATAACTAACAGTGGGAACATTTCTCGTTATATCTCAGACAATTTAACACAACTGTAATTACATTCGGCTGTATTAACATCGGTACGTCCAACTGATTTCCATCTACCCGCGGGAGCTATTCCATTTCGCTCTTGTATCATCCGATATTCCAAATGATTCGAATCAAATCGATAGACTTTTTCATCAAGATTATCTTTGCTACAACCCAGAGATTAAAAAATCCCCCATTACCACTGGCATTTGTAATTAAAATTTCTCCACACGTTTTGGAGAGCATTAAGACAAAAAGCTAGTGCCGGTAACTGAGTACACGTATAAAATCTGTCTACTTAATTTATCGTTTGCGGATTTTTTTTTTTTTTTGGGAAGTTAAACATATTTGAATTACCCCGCACGGTATATCGGTGTTAAAACGCAACCTTTATGGAGGGCTGTAAAGTGAGCGGCGTAAAGACGGATAATTATTACAACTACTTCAAAGAAGATTTATTTCACCGGGGAGAGAAAGAATTTTTATCTCCCGACATTTATCCCTAAAGTTCAGGATTTTTTAAACGGGCAATTCAGAAGTGATTACAAGTAATTGGTAATAATACTACCCCTCAAAATATTTAAAAAAAATAGTACACGTTCAAATATTATAATGTGAATATATTGTGGTCTTTTTGTTTTTGTAATGTTGAAATATTTTTTTGTTGTGATTTTCACGGGAATATTTCGAGTGTTAATTTGATAGGTAACCTTGAATGGGAATTGTAAGAAATTGAATTATGAAAAAAAAAAAACAATAGTCCCCTCATTTCCCTTCCGAAGTTTTGATGAAGTGCGGAGTCACGACAATGGAAACAACGTCGTGGACAAACAATGACAAAACAATTAGGCAACTCATAACTGCCTGACACAGAGATTCTCTGTACGGGCTGTCTCACTCCTACGGAACCCATCGTCCAGTTAGACAAACTGGACTGGGTGGGAAATTCAGGGGGTTTGTACCAGGAGTTGCGTCAAAGTGTCACCAGCAACGAGGAGAGCCACCAGACCGAAGTGAAATGCGAGCGTGCATCCGGCATAATAACCCTCATAGACCCCCTCCTCATCATGCATCACCAAATTATCTCAATTTTCCCACTAATTTCTCAAGAAAAATGACATTTCCCCTCAAACTCCCACCCATCCCCGAATAAAAATTATTTTCCACCGTTTTTCAAAATTCTTCTGATTATTTTTGTCTCCAAATTTTAGACAATTGAATTTCATTGATGATTCTCTCTGGTAGTTGTTTATATAAAAAACAAAACATTATTCTGTTGAATTAACCCCACGATAAACTGACAGTTATGAAATTCTTGTTTTTTAATTATGAATTTTTTTTCGTGGTGCAATTCTATTGGGCGATATTTGGGTCGGAAGAATAATCCCTTGAATACCACACGGAGAGAAATATGTACGAAAAATTACTGGTCTTGTATTAGTAAACGCGGGATGTGGCACTGCACTGATGAAAAGTCATGGGAAATTTATGAAAAATTACGGCAGTTCTCCGGAATATTTACTGCGCAGGGCAAAAATTACTGGACTGATCCTCAATTTTCTCCGAAGTTCATTCGATGTTCTAAAATGTACTGCTGAAAACCTGAAATATTCGTACTAGTTATTCACTTTTTACTGCACTTCCAGTAAATTTTACTGGCTTCCCAGTAAATTTTACTGGATTTCTCATTACTTTTCGTCGCGATGTTCGACGCTTACTGCGCAGTCCGGTAATTTTTCAAGCAATTCTAGTACGAATTTTTCATTCAAATTTCTCTCCGTGCACAGAAGCCTGAAAAACGTGACTCCTTCATTTGGTTGCAACTCGTGAAATTACAAGTGATTACCACAAAATGGGAGATTATTTTTGATGTACGAACGAGAGTTTCTGGATATTTGAAAATTTTCCACCAACAGTTTCACTAGAAAAATCGAATGGGGCTTTTTCTGAGATGGAAAAGCGAGGTGATAACACCTTGTATATTATTCCCAGCACAAGCTGGGCCAATCAGGCGACAATGGCTCGTAAATTTCGTACCAATCACGGTGAGAAGACGGTACGTGACCAAAACCCCCACCAAAGATCCCAACGTTTTCAGTCTATTGCTTATGAATTATTAAAGGAGAAGTGCCGGAGCTACGGTTTAACATTCCTTTTGTCTCTCTCCAAGTCGACGAGAGATATCCACTAAAGAAAAACATAATTGCAAGACTCAACGTCATTGGATTAAATAAAAAATTAACAATCGTAAAAATAACTCCTCGTAATCCTCCCTTCACTCAACAATTCTCCAACTAAAATAGCCCTCACCTCCTCCCACTCAAAACTTTTCAAGATAATTCCAGGTTTACGTTTCCGAGGTAGAAACTGTTTTGGTAAATTTACACTCATTCTCCCGTTCACCTCAACAAGAGGGAATTGGTGAAAATTGGGTCTCTAACGTATACATTAACGTGTATTCACGATCTGGGGTATTTTCTCTGTTTCACTTTGCTATGGAAACGAAAGTTACTTTCACGTAATCCCGAGCTACTTAGGAAAGTATCTGAGGACTTGCCAGAGGGGGATCGAAGTTTCAGGGTATGTGGAAATCACTTTCAGGGAGAGATAGAGTACAGCTAAGATCTTTTGCGCTGATTCCAAACCCATTCAAGGAGAAATCCAAATGGACGAAATTCACATTCTGTTATTTTTCATTTAAACTTTTTCTGCACGGAGAGAAATATACGCGAGAAAATTACCGGTCTTGGATTAGTAAACGTGGGGTGTTCCACTGGACTCATGAAAAGTCGTGGGAAATTCATAAAAAATTACTGCAAGTCTCTGGAATATTTACTGCGCATGGCAACAAAATTTACTGAACTAATCCTCAATTTTCTTCAAAGTCCATTCAATATTGTAAAATTTACTGCTAAAAGCTGAAATATTCGGGGTAGCAGCGGATTTAATAATGGACGGTTCACTTTTTTTTTCGTATCAGTCATTGATTTTTCACGGCACTTCCAGTTAATTTTACTGGACTAATTTCCAGTAATTTTTGAAGCGATTCTCGTACGAATTTTTAATGTAAATTTCTCTCCGTGCGATTAATTTTTCAAGAATTCAGACTCAACTACAGTCAAATGACGCATTCACTCTCCGATTTTTTCCCCTCGGCTTTATTTTTAAAATCCCGAACACGAGGGGTTGCTTTTTGTCTGGGTAACGCGACACTCACCCCCGCGATCTTCTCCTTAACTTATGTGGTGTTTGAAATGGCCCTCGAGAAAAGCATGTGAGCGATGGAATGGTATAACGCGACGGAACCCTTCACCCCTATCGACCCAATGAAAAAATACAGCTCGGTGGTGAAAAAAAAAAATCACAAAAAAGGAAAAAAAAAAACCTCCGAAAAAGATAAACGTAAACCACCGAAATGACTCTGGACGCTCAAGCGTTCACCGGGATTGATAACCCAGCAAGGGTTGGACTTTTTTCAACCCCCGAGATAAATAAGGCGACTCAAATCGGAGGGGTTGCTAGGAGAGGAGACAAATTTTCCAGACGTACGTCTTTATCTACCCGCGGGCCATTTTTTCCCTCCTTTATTTATCTGGCAACACCGAATTGCCACTAATTACTGAATGCCCGAGGGTGATTAATCAATTACTGCCGGAGTACCCAAGAGATATTCAGTTTTATTTGAATTTCTTTTCAATTTTCTGTCACGTCGGGGTGAAAATTCATTTTTCCACTGATCAAATCCCGGATAAAAAAATGTAATCGGAATATTTTTCCAAATTTTTAAAAAATTTTTGGAAGACTTTGTAGAAAATTTTTTTTATGAAGGAATTTTATTTTTGGGAAAAGTTTTGAAAAATTTTGCAAAAATTTAAATAGAAAATTTTTAATTAAAAAAAAATTAAGAAAGTAAGAAAACAACAGTATTATTAAAAAACATTATATGATGAAAAAAATTTTCCGAATCAAATTTTTGAAAAATTTTCCAAAAAATTTCCCAAAAATAGGATTATTTTGCTTTCCAATTTTTGTTTTGTTTCAAAAAAAAAATTCGGAAAAATTTTTAGAAATTTTTGGAAAATTTGGAAAAAATTCCGATTACAATTTTTTTTACCGGGGATGATTAGGAAAAATCGTGATAATCCGTTCTCCAAACACTTGTCACATCTTTAAACGAACGAACGAGGTGAATTATATATTTTGCATACCAAAACCGGGATGACATAAATCCATGGTCCCGGGGAAAAGCTAATTTAGGGGGTGAGATGGAGAGTTAAATGTGGTGGGACACGAAATAAAGCCGTTGGCTCATTCGTCGATATATATCTAGTCGTATATGCACCACTGGCTCTCAATGCTTCCCCCTCTCCTGTCCCTCTATTTTCCCATCGCCCTCCATTTTCCACTCGTGACCGCTTATGGATCATGCTAATTATTTATTCTCCGACCAACACCGCACGTCTCACGTTTCTCACGCCCTAGCTATTCCTGCCTCAATTTCATTGCCGGAAAATCATTGGGATTTTTCCATTCTCCCGCATTTTCCGTTTTCCACCCTTCGTGGTATTTTTTCGAGGATATTTCGGAGGGCGCTGGGGGGCGAAAGGTGGGAGTCGAGAGGAAAAATAGACATCCGGATGTCAAGGGGGTAGTTGTTGATTCTCTACACCATTAAGAGGATCGCATTTCCCGGAAGTCGGAGATCACAAGACGAAGCATTAGGCCAGAGTTTTCCCGGTTCTCAGATATATATTTTTTTTATTTCTCCTCGCCATTCACCGGCTTCCGCGAGAACAAATCGAGGAAAATGGGGGTACACTGACGAGGGTAACCCTTCCAACGGTTATTCAAGGTCGACGAAATTTTCAGGAAAAAATTGGAAATCTTTCGTCCAGATATTTTTAAGGGAAAATAATGAAAATGGAGGAATGGTAATTGATGAGGTTTTTTAATCTCTTAGGGGTTAAGGGGGTGGGGGATAAGTGGGCGGAGTTGTTTCTACGGGAATAAGAGATGACATTTAGAGGCATGGAGGAAAATAGGGGCAAAAGTGGAGAAGTCAGACAGTTTGTATTTCAAATTTAAAAGCATTCGACAATGGACGATTCTACCCTCTCTCTCTCTCGGTGTATTGTTGACTCTCGAGACTTTTCTGGATAAGAAAAGTTTTTCAACGGGGACACAGAGCATTTTGTAAGGGACTCCCGGGGTAATTTCCGGGGATGCTCGCGGTGACTCCGCAAAAAGTTGAAAAACCAATGGAAATTTGTATCAGTGGGGATTTATTTTTTTTTGACATGACCAGTTGAAAATTGAGAGTTGCACTCACTTTTTTGCCGTCCAGCTCGTGATTACCCTGGGCCAGTACTTTGTCGACACTCGATGGATCTGCAAACGTGATGAAACCAAAACCCCTGGAACATAAATATAAGAAATAGTAAATTACTCTAGAAAATTTACCACTTACATTAAACTGATTGTCGACACTACAAATATCGGCTGGGTCATAAATTTTCTGGCCCATCCAACAGCTGTATATAGTAATATCAAAGGACAGTTATATTTTTAAACCCGAGAAAGTCAGTGGAAGATAGGAGAATAGAGAGTAGAATGTCGGATAGCCTCCGAAGAACCGGACGCGAAGCGTTTTGCATTTTTCATGCCCCGTGGCCTGCCACGCCAGTTATTGAAAATATTTACATGTTATTTATGGGGCACACATGCTCCCTGAGTAACAAAACGCGCCAATATTCCATGCCAGCGTCCGTTCCACCCCTTCTCGGACTACTCTACATTATATCCTCTTTTTTTACACTCGCTATTTTTTTTTCTCTATTTATCCCTCCGCGAATCGTATACTCAAACGACCTAGAAAATTCTGGAAAAAATTCTCAGACCTCCGGAGGCACCTCCTATTTTTACCGATTTTGTTCATCATTTCTTGCGCAAGAGAAAATAGAAAAGAACAAGTGGGAAATTTATCTTATATTGGATATCTTATAGTTGTTTTTGCTAATAAATTAGCAAGATGCTTCTGAATGGTTATTTTATTTATTATTTTTTTTTTGTAGATGAGTTTTCATTTTTGTTTCATTAAATTTAATGATTCGGTAACAATGGACTTTTATGACCTAGGATTTAGGTTAATGGTGTTTAAATAAATTTTTTTTACCGCCAAAAGTGGAATTTTGAAGAAATTTGAAAAAACTATTGCTGCTGGGACCTTCATCTTGGAACTCTGTCAAGACGACATCAGAAATTTTTTTTCAGCCGTTATTTAATTGATTCGTATATTTTTTTTGAGTTTGCGTGAAAAACCGGAATTTCCGAAAAAGTAGAAACTAAAGAAAATGGATGGGCGAAATCAATTTGAGATATTTGAGAAAAAAAGATTCAATTAGGTAGAGATGAGGGTGAGCAATCAAAGAAAATGAATGAAGAAAAAATAACACACACACACCCATTCATATTGACAAAAAATGGGAAACTTAAATTTAGCCAATTACAATCTTCCATTCGGAGGTGAAAAAATTGAGAAAACATGGCGGTGCATTATTTTGAGCTGGAGATGAATTCCCTTGATCAATTAACTGAAATTCAGCTCGACGCCGTGCGTAATATTAATTAAACAATCACCCCTATCTGATGTACCTGGAAATGTTCGTGTGTACACTGGGATCATTTAATTTGTCACGTGTATATATGTGTTGGAAAGGGGTTGGAGGGTGTGAAGTCATCCGGTTTCACCTTGGCGTGAACACGGGGCAGTCCTGTCCACTCCACCGCTACTCAAATTAACAGGACCATGTTACCCCCCTCTCTCCCCCACCCATCATGTCCATTGCAAAAAATGACCATGTACTTTTCCGCGACTAGTCAAAAGTTTCCACTGAAAATTCTTGCAAATGACATTTTCATTCTCCGCGTAATGATGCAAATTACTTCCCCCGGTGATTTTTTTTTTGCTCGACAATTTTTATTTTTCGTCCCGGACTTTTTGATTTTGACTCGGACACATCCCGTGGGCTTGCTACATACCTAAAAAACATCCCCCCAACGTGTGGGTAGGCGAGTCACGTCTCGTTAGCGGCACGTTTTCGATATTTTCACGGTAGACGATATCGTGGAACGGGCGCGTGACCATTCGCCGGCCTTTTTTGAATTTTTGTTTTCTTGCTTTTTTTTTTTGAGATGAAAAAAAAAAGAGAATGGAAATTCCCAACGCGTTGTACACTCTACTAGCGACAGAATCAGGGACAAACGAACGTCCGCTGAATCGGCAGTCGTCCAATCAACATTAAAAACACCAAACATGAAAGCATATAGGTGTTTTTTTTTTTATCCTCACATTGACCTTTTTCGCACGTTTTTATTGCGATGGAAGTGTCAATCGCAGTGACACTGGATTTTCCCCCCCCTCCCGAAATCTTGGTGACTCGTTTTATCCTTCAAATATTTTTCCATTTCAAAAAAAAAAAAAATCTCGACAGTGAAAATTAATTCGAGATAAAATGCGTTTATCGGGCAGTGGAAAAAAAAATGATAAAGTTTACGAGGATCTGATGGTAACATAAAGCGAGGGGCCACATAAAAGACGTAAATATCGTGGGAAATAGCGTCGAGAACATTTTTGACGGGGGTGAAAATGGCCATGCCAAACCCTCTCCTGAGTTTATCTGACACACTGGCAAGGCCATTCCATTGCGTCAGTAACAATTCCATCGATTGTGCATGTGTCCTATGGTGGTATGTTCCAGGGGCAGTTCACAACCCCCGGAGATAACGAAACGCTGGATCAACTCACCCTGGATGCAACCATCGTGTCCTATCGGGTTTTAATAGTGATCCGGTACCTCCCACCCTTCATTCCACCCCTTCCATCCCTTCCACCCCTTCCACCCCTTCCACCCCTTCCCCCTCCACTCCTACCCAAAATGTATTCGATATCTCGTTTGAACCTACAATTTTCACTTTCTCGTGATACCACCCCCGACTTATCACAAAAAATATTCACCCCAATTTAAAAAAAAAATGTAAAACAATTTTTCGTGGAAATTTCACCTCAGGGTAAAAATAATTCAGCCCATGAAATTTATTTCTCCTTGAAAATTTAATTTTAGTTACAAAACAGGGATAATCATGGAATAATTTTCAAATTTCACCTGCGGTTTCAAACTGCTGTACTTGCCTCTCTCTCTCTCTCTCCCTTGTACAGTGCATTTAGAAACATTTTCCACGGGTATTTATGCCAGACAGTCTCATTGCGCTTGAAACTTACTGGGGTAAGTACCAAGCAGTTACTTAACTCGACAGTACCTACAGAGTATTGCCTGGACTATTGGCTAAATACATGCGAAGGGGTTGCTATATATTACGAGCATTCGGTTGTTTCTTGTCGGCAACTTTCGCAATCTATTCTCCTCTGAATATTCAATTATACCTCGTTTGCATTAACGTCTCAATAAGAATTCAACGATAAGATTAATCGAGCACGAAAAATTACGCGTTATCAGAGGGAACCCGCAATTTAGCTCCCTCCCCCCTCTCCCCACCCCCCTCCCTACCCTCGCGAGAGAAATAAAAACAGCATTCACCCCTCTCAGAAATATTTACAAGTCCCCATGTGAATTTATATCAACAGGTGGAATCTCTTCTATTTCATTCCCAATTTATTTTCATTTTATTTCACTCATGTTTACATTCACCCCATTCTCAATTTTTATCTCCATTCGTTCCAATCCCAAATGCGCATATCTAGAATTTTTTTTTTTCACCATGAAAAAATGAAAAAGAAACTGGAGAAATTCTCAATACTGCCAAGTCATTTTCAACCCCAAAATTTTCATCCGCTATCGTTGGACCGAATGCGATTTAAAGCGGTGGAGGAGGGGTAGGGATGAGGGGTGGAGAGGTGAAATGAGGAAGGGATAGAGATGAGAAAATCGTCGAGTCAGGAGTCGCCTCGGAGACTATCGAGTTATTTCAGTGCAGAGGGAATTTGGGTGGGGATAAGATAAGCGCTATCCGAGCCAACCAACCCCCAACCACCGACCCCTTCCTTTCTCTTCCTTTTATATATATTTTTTTCTTTCACCTTCGTTCTCGCTCTTTTTTTTGTGGGGAATCCATGAATATTAACGATTCCACGCGGTTACGAATACGACGGGACGTACAAAAGATTTTAAAACCAGCTCGGAACATGAATTTCAGTTAATTCCGCTCGGAAGGGTAGAAATTTTTTTTTACCCACACCATTTTTATTCACCCCCTCGAAATGTTAACCCTCTGTTTGACCCTCGATTTAACCCAGACAATTTGTCGGTCGTTTGGGATTTATAATGGAATTTTCAAAGACTCAGTTGAAAATATTTCTCAATAATTCTCCCCCATCGACTTGTGATGTTTCACCCCCATTGAAAAACTGCAATCGAGCAAATTTTCGTTGACTCCAGTCGACCCTTCATCGGGGTGTATAATTTTTCCCGCCACGTCAAAGAGGCAGACGCCTAGGGGATGAGGATCAATGAGTCGAGAGGGAACCGAAAAATTTTTCACCCTCTCTCTTTGTTGATACCTGCAGAGGCTGAAAGATGCATCTGACGAGGGGATGTGTGGAGGGGAGGTTGGCTCAGCTGGGGTATGAAAACGTGGGGTGAAATTCAAGCAAAACCTGTGGATCCGTCGAGTGACGTAGGTACATTTCTCAACAGATTTTCAGAGAGGCCGGGCAAAGCGAGAGGGAAAGAGGAATGAACACGAGATGGAATCACTTGACGCAAGAGAGAAGAGGCTGGTGCTACCGGTGTTGGAGAAAAAAAAAAAGATGGGGTGCTGTTCAAATGGAAGGGTAGTGTCCCTTTCTTCCGTCAAGTCTGTCGTCATAGCGACCCCTTGAACGCAACCCCTCAGTCACGGATTTTTCTTCTTCTCTCACGAGTGAAAATCTCGTGCAACTACTTGTAATCCTGTGAGTTACATTTTTTTCTCTGTCCTTTTGCAATGTCGGGGGGTGAGAGAATGAGAGGGCAGGAGGGATAAAAAGGGCGTTGGTGATGGAAAATTTTATTTCCGTAGAAAGACCCGGATCGATTGAAATATTAATACAACGAGATATTTTTGGAAAGGTGAACATAGATCTTTGGAAATAAATACGAGAAGAATGCCACATGTCCGGTCAGACCTCTTGTTTCAAGTTGGAATGCAATTTTGGGATTCCTTCATCGTTCCGGGCCAGCCAAGTACGACAGAATGGTTTCCACTGCATATAGAATGGCATAAGGGAAACAAGTACGGTCCTCTCACTCCCCCACCCCCCCACACTCACAACCTTTACACACATTTCTGTGTGTCAGGGCGAAATGTCGGCAAACTGGTGGCCTGTCTCGCTTTCACTTAAGAGCGAAAAGCTACGACCCAAGCATTAGTGCATACTTGGCTGAGACTCCCAACCCATCCCGCCTTCTCCTTTTAGTGTAGAAGGCTCTTGGCATTCTCAAACCCAGAGAACATCTGCCATCCTCTCACGATCTACCCCTTTTTCCTCCCCCTATACCGTAATTTTGAGGTATTTTATCTGACCACTTTCAATGTCACCTACGAGGTGAAATGGAAATATTTGAGTGAAATAATTATTGTCCCGGGAATTTCGGAATCCATGAACGAGAATGAGGATGAATTCATCAGTCCACCAGCGAAACCACTGATCATCCCCTATTTATAAAACAAGACTCAGACCGCGTGACAATATGTCATCCGTCGGAGATTATTAATCTGGAAGATTATACTGTTAAAAAATTACTCCTGAAATTTCGTCGTGACCAATGAGCAGTGAGAAACGAGTGCGATAGGTCTTAAACTTCTATCGAGAGTTTCGATTCGATTCGATTAGATACGAGTGCGCCCTCTCCCTGAAAATCCCTAGGCCGTAAAAATATGAAAATTCCCATTAATCAACTAAGTTCATCAAAAACTTTTCTTTATCACTACCATTCGATTCCACTGACGTGACTCGATGCATACACGATCTTTACAATGCCCCCCTTTTTCTCCCTGAGTGAAGGAACTACCGTAGCTACTTCGACTGTAGTTTAAGACCTGTTCGGCTGGATCGCGTGCACGAAACGCATTAATAACAACGTGCTTCAACCCAACGGCATTCCACCCCTCTTTTTCCATCTCCTCCCACTCTTTCCCCCCTCATCTCTCCCTTTTCTCTTTCATTTCTCCCCCCCTGTCCCTCGTACCCCTCCTCCCTATTTCCTACCGACGAACAATCCAAGTTATGTTCCATCTTCTGCTTTCTCTTTTTAGGCCTGTAAACGTAAATTTATTCACCCCCTCCCCCCCCTCCCCCTGCTGCCCCGGTGAAACAATTTACATTTTATTTATCGTGTAGGGTTGAGGGTGGATATTCGCTCGACTCCTGGGATAAAACACTCACTGACCTAATGGTCAGACACGCCAGGAAGAATCCAGGGGTTTTGGTGTTTGAATGGTCAGACGTCGAGGGGAAATTTATTTCGTCAATTATACGTCTTTTTTTTTTTTGTTCTTCTCCCTTTCATTTTACCTCGGCTGGTTTAATTGTTGAAGATTTTACAACCCTCCGAGTGGCTATTACAACCCCCAGGATATTGCTCCCAAATGAAAGCAAATAAGAGATATAATCGTTAGGTAAAATCGGCCTCTGGCACTTGGTTGGAAAATTCAGAAATGCCAGCGATTATCGTAAAGGTGAATTTTCACAGGGCGATATTGTTGGAACACGTATGGATACGCCCTGGTGTAACACCGATGATTTTTTTTTTTTTTCCTCACTTCACGGTGAATTAAACGTGGTAACCGTTAAAATGGACATTGTAGGACAATGCTGGGCTTTTCAAAGACTCCCCATCCGACACGACGGAAAATCAAATGTAAAAGCCCAAACAAAGGATTAAAGTGGGTGGAAGGACATTTCCTAATTTTTCTGAGTGAATTTTTACCGCTTGACTCGAATGTGTCGAAGATATCATTCTGGCAAAATGGGGGGTTATCCTCATTTTCTATCTGCAACTGCGTCGTTTTGTCCTTTTTTTTTCGGATAAAGGGTGAATTTTTTGAGGACTGTTGAACACTCTAGAAATGGCTGAAGGAAATGCCTTGTTAAGGCCAACGAGAATTGCTCCTGTTACAAATGTAAATGCCAGAAAAAGGGATCTTATCGTTCCATCCAACCCCCACACCCCCTCACACCCTCATCCTCACGTTTTATTCTTTTCTTTTATCTGGAAAATCTCGTCGCTGGGTTGAGCTTCTTCGTAACGTTTTTACGTTCAATGTGGCGTGAAAGAGAATAGAAGAAAAGAATTGAAAAAAAAAAAAAAAAATGGGGAATGAGGGGAGGGAAAACATTTTCTCAGTCACTTGGATTCGAGGGCAGTGACAAAATCGGAATAAAAATCAGTGATCAAAGAACAGTGATTAAGTGTCATTGGAATTGAATTTTTTTTTTTTTTTCATTTCAATTATTCTACGAGAATTTACTCCTCTCAATTCGGAAAATCGTTGACGCACTGGGGCACTCAATTCACCCCTCTGCAAATACTATTTTGAGGTGCAAATGTCCAAACAGAATTGACGGTAAATACACCCAACAAGCTTTTCCATTCTCCCTTACACAAGTGCCCTCTGAACGCCAAGTGAAACTCGCGACGTAATTGGATATAATTTTTGTGGCCGACGCATTAAACGAGTTACGAAGCGGTTGTTTGCCGAGCCGGAGGAAAAAAAATAGACGCGGTGATAAAAAAAAAAATGCTATTTTCGTGGATTTTTCGCTACCCATCTGGCATTATTCCCGCACAGTTCTCCTTTATTCTCGTCTCGCTCGTCATCACGTACTTGTCGTTGCCCAGTTTATATCCACCGTCCTATCTTAGCCGACTGTCTTCTGTATAATTTCAACCTTTAATCGCGCTTGTGAGCGGAATAAATAGACGATTAAATGCAATAAGGCAAAATAGCGGGAGGAAGTCCTTGTATTTTGCCCATTCATTCGAGGGAACACGTTTTACCTGCCGAAAATCGTCACTGGTTTATGGAGCGAATTAAATGACCGTAAAACCAAGCAGTCAAGCTTTTAAAGGTTTTCCACAGTATTTCGTTATTTTTTTTTTAAAAACTTTCCGGAGGGATGAGGTTTGCCTGAGTTATTAGACGTACTTTATGCCTGGAATACAAATGATCAACAAGTAACCGTTGACACACACGTCGGGGAAGAGGAGAGTTTTACGAGCTGGAGGTGGTGGATTACCCGGGGATAACTGATGCCTGGGAGACAGAGATGAGGAATAGGTGCTGGGAAATGTCTTGATTTTTTCGGGGCCCAGGGTTGTTTGAGGGTGGAAAAATAGGCTATGGCGAATGAATTATTGGATTGGGGTTGAGGGTATTTGATGGGTGGACATAGAGAGGGGAGTTTCGTCAGGTTTTATTACCGAATATGATGAATTCTGATGGTTGAGTTGAACTGCGTAAACTTGAGTGTTGGAGGTAATTAGAGACATTCACGGTTTCGATTTTTATTTTTCGAGATTGTTCCTGAATTTTTTCGAAATTTTTGAATTTTCGTTTTACGCGTCTTGCGATTTTGGCCGTTCGAGATATTTCGAGATATTTCGAGACACTTCGATATCGATTTGCTTGTGCCTTTTTATATTAAATTTCGAGATGTTTCGAGACATTTCGAGATATTTCGAGATATTTCGAGATATTTCGAGATATTTCGAGATATTTCGAGATATTTCGAGATATTTCGAGATCGATTTGCTTTCGCCTTTTTATATTGGGAATATAAGCAAAGAAATGTAAATCGTAAATTAAATCCTTCCTTCCATGTTTAACTTATTAAAAAAGGAATTTGATTCCCAAATTTTCACGATTCCCTGAGAAAAACCAATGATTGATCTACAATCGCACATTTTCTGTCCTTTAATATATAAGAACAATGACATGACCCCCAAAATATTATTCACCCCCAATAGAGAACTAGCATAAAGAATAAAGGACAATGGACTTGCCGTCTGATTGGTCAACGGGGGATGAAAATTTAGGAATTTGATATTAATGCGGGCGGGATGAAAACAGGTAAATGCGCAGTAACGATGGATCGAGAGTAATAAACGAAAATGACACGCTGAGCTTTGGCCTTAGGGAATGGAGTAGCATCGAATATAATAGAATGTCAGTAGGCGTTAGCACGAAAGCGTTAGCCACAACGCTTGCGGGCTTCCCCTATGTAGAAAGGCGCAAGGCGTTGGCATTGGAGTTTCGTTGGACGTGCAACCGACATTTTAGACCGCCATAAACGTGGACTACCCCCTGGTATAACCCTGCTGTTTCAACCCCTAGCCCTGCTAAATAAAGCTTATAACACCGAGCCAAGCTGTGCAACTCGAGGCTTTTCCCTGGTTGGCTCTCATGCAATTCAGAATATTCAACATCTTCTACTTGCAAAAACCCCCACCACTTGGGTTGTACCGTAGGTACTGTTGTCCGGGAGTGCTGGATGCTCGTAAAATGATCGTCCACGCACTCAACCGGGTAGTAAGAAATTTTCCACAAGATTTCACACTGTAACATCACTATTTTACACTCTTTCCGAGGTTTCACAACACTCCAACGTCTCACCAATGAGAATAATTGAGGGCAATTGGCGAATTAATGATCGGTCGTAACATTTTTCAAATGAAAAATCACCAGGTGCTTTTGAATTTTGTCGAGAGTGGCGAAACAGCGGATTAATTGGATCACTTCGGGCTCTTTCAATTCCACATCGAGACTCTCGGGGAAATTTTACCACTCCATTCGACGAATATGTACTCGGCAAAATTTTCCACCGGGAAAACTTGGTCAACTTGGGCCGTATAATCTTCGACTCTATTTTGCTCCATTTTCCACTGTCTTAATTACTTTGCTAATTCTTAAAATTCTCTTATAGCGGCAGGTCTTTTAGAATCCCGGCAACATTCAACGACTCGTTCCCCCTCTGGGCTCTCCACTTCGACCTCCTCGAGGTAGCTTCTTGAGCTTCTGCTGCTCAATCTCCCACTGGTTAATGATTATTTCAAATTGAAAAGGTGGAGAATTGCGAAACACCGAAACTAGCGAGAATTTTAGTTGAACAAGTTGAAATTAAATCACCAACAGACATAAATACTGCAATTGAATCATATTCCAGATTAAAAAATACCAGAAGAAGATGGAAAATTGAAAACGATGGAGAAATATTATTTCCATTCAATTTTTCCTTATCGTTACAAGATAATACCTGCTAATAACCTGCTACACATGTTTCTTATTTGTTTAATTAAAATTTTATCATTTTCTGCTACAGTTCTCGCGAAATGTCCCAAAACGTACCGTCGGTACCGCGACTTTCTGAACATGTGCTCTAAATAAATATCTTTCTGATGAGACTCGAGAAGCGCATCTGAATGGCGACGGTCCTAACAATTTCTGTCGAATTACCAATATAATCACTTGGTGGACGGTAATAAATCCCTCACCAAGGTCAAAAAATGGAACATTGAAGAAGATATTTTCACCATCACCCCGGTGTGATTTATGACACGAGAGAGAGAGAAGTGACACCCTTTGAAATAATAAAATTTTCAACAGCTCAATCTAACCTTTCACCGGTGAGTTTGTAAATGCAAAAAAAAAATAACAAGAGAATAGAAAGCCCTGAGCTGAACGTTTTAGATGCAGGTACGTACATAAGTCATAAATTCCCCTATCGAGTGAAGCTTCCTCAGCCTCCACTATTTTCTCCCCCAACCGACAGTAGCTGAAGGGTGAGCGGGAGATTCGTTGTTAAACTTGTGGCCAATAAATCAAAAAGGAAACTCGTATAAATTTGTTACCAACGTTAAATCGGACGTGAGGCGCCAGGCATTCCACCTCGCCCCACTTCGGATGCGTTTTCGCTGGTGGAAGACATTCTCCTACCACTTTATACCTAAATAACTATAGCACATCCTCAGACACACATAAAACACTGGTTATTCCTTGTGAATCGATTGCACCGAGATGGGATTGCGCGGTATAAATCTCCCCAGAAGGGCAAAAGCGGAGAAAAAAAAATATATATATATTTCATGATGATTTTTTATGGCACCACGAGAGGCCAGAAAATCCCATTAATATAGAATACGTTAACGGATTTGCGATACACACAATCCAATACCATTTGTCCTTTTTTTTTTTTCCCCTCCGAACAATTGCCACATACTCAGTAAATCCCATCACGAAACCTTCAGCATCAACTAATCGTTCTCCTCTGACGAACATGACGGTTAATTACACAACTAGCCGACGCGTCACAATCCCCCATTCATTCCCAACCCCCACAAAACAACTTGAATGTGTTTTAACGACGGACAATAGAAAGGGTTTCCTCTGTGTGGGTCGACGTGAGCCGTGCTAACATAGACAATTTCCCTTGAGCATCCAAAACGTTATGATATCGCTATATTATGCTAATTACAGTTGGTTGTGTAGATGTGGGGGTGGTGTGGGGGTTGAAGAGAAGAGGCATTTGAGTTGGAGTACGTGGCACCAATGGTGATGCTCAGTGGTGGCCAATGGTGCGTACGAATGACCGTATACTCGCCGATCCAAACTTCCCAACCACCCCCTCATTGCCCCCTCATCGCCCCCTCATCACCCCCTGTACACTGTGACGATTGATCAAAGCTGCTTTGGTTATGCTAATTCAACGTTTAACCCGCAAACACCAGTTTATGTATATATCCACGGCATACGACGCAGATAGGCCAGAATGATTTTGGAGAATCATACGGTTCAATGATGCGTATCACCTGCATTCTCCCCGGATGATAACTAAAAGGCTTATGTAGTGGTTATCACCGTACGCTCGATACGGATTGACGTGACGCTTTTTTTTTTCTCTTTCTTTTTTTTTACGTGAAGCCAATTTTTGGGGAAGAGCACCCGATGCGTAATCGGAAGGTCCCGGGTTCAAATCCTGGTCTGGATTATCCATTTTTTCAGTAATTTTTATTGTACAAATTATATGGAGAATTATCGTGTTACCCTTCCTACCTAATCCAAATCCTATCCAACGACTTCTTGGACGTCATAGAAATGTGGAACGCTATAAAAACTTCTGGTCTACGATGTAGAATAGACTGCTTTTCCCACTGTTAGACAAGTCGCGAGCAAGGAGGCAACAGATTTGTTAAGACTGGCAAAAAAGGCTGGGGCATATAATACTAGCCTCAAACAAGCGGATCTACAATAACTCTAACTTGAGTTCGGTGGCATTGGGGAGGCCAGTCCGACTCTCCGCGTTTATTAATCTAATCTAATCCAATGTAGAATAAAAATGTGGCTGATACAGGCACCACTGTATCAACGTTGTCGCGTGGTTGTTCGTCAGGATGAGTGAAGTAAAAATTTTGGAATGAGAAAATTCTTTGAGGATTGTTGGATGCAGGACATCCGATGGTACATGAGAAAAGTTCTCTCGTCGTGGTTTTGAGTCCTTGCACTATGTCAATAACACTTCCACACCCATCCCTTTCTCGGGGAATGATAGATTGGTCCACTCCCTCTTTTTCCAGGCATTCAGAATCCCCGAGAACGTCATTTATCTGGTTTTTGCCTGGGTCGTGGCTGGCCAGCGGTCAAGTGTGTTTACTGTCCGCTCGTGCCTCTTACCTTCTTCGAATCTCACTTTTTTACGCCATCAATGGTGGAAAAATGGTGGAAAAGGATTCTGGGATAGTTTTTAGTTCTTTCAGAAGACATCACGGCGATTCGTCGAATATCGGGGTACACCTTTCTGGTATACCCTGACGATTGAAAAAGTTTCTACGACTTTGGCGTAATGGTTACGCTAGCAGTGGGGGTGAATATCTTGCCCGAGAAAGAGGTACATGAGATGGATTTTAAAATGTAGGAAAAATTAAAGTTTGCGGGTCATCACCATCAATTCTAATAGTCTTTCAGGATAAATATCACCGAAATTGTTCAGTCCTCGGTTGAAATGAGCGAGAATGCAGTGTTAGCTCAAAATTTCACCGGATGTAACACAAACGGAAACTTTCAATTGAATGAAAACCTAAAAAAAGGGATATCCTTGTCAATTACCTAGAACTTTCTCATTGCTCGTAGTCCAGCTTTTCATATTACTTTTTTCCCGGGCGTTTTTTACTCGCATCGTTCACGGAATTGGAAGGGATCGTCCGAGCATAGCCGACTTTTTCTAGTCTACCTGCAGCTAATCAACAATATATTCCCCAGAAAATCCCTCGATTTTCACGAAAGAAACCGTGACCGCTCGAAATTTTATTCAATAACAATGTAACTCCTCAAAATATTGTAATGCAAATATATTACTAATCTTCCCGAGAAGATTAGCCTAAAAAATGGTACAACTCGAGATATTACGGTATCATTATATTGTTTTTAAAAATATTACAAATGAAGGGATTATTATATAAATTGTTTACTGCGCAGAGGTATTATACTGGCAAAATATTGTTGCCCTCAATTATTTTTGAAGCGATATCCCTGTGTGTAGGGGATTGTTGTGATTTGCTTGAGCGAGCTGGGGATTACTTTAGTGTACGTTAAGAAATCGATATATTTAGCGTACCATACTAATTACTGCCTGAGGATTTCTATCGATTGAATTCGTCATTCGGTCTGTGTTGTTGTGGAGTATCTCAGATGCGTCGATCATAACGCCATTTTGTCATTTGAACTATTAAAAAATTATTGTTACATTGAGGGACAATTGTAGCGAGTAAAAATTCGAGGGTAATTGCCAATGACATACCACCTATGAGGATTCATTACGTTTCATTGATTATTCTTATAATATTTCGAAATAATCTGCATCTTGTTGAAATATTTTCCAGCCGCAGTATTCTGAAGCACTAATTTCTGTTCTTATGTGATAGAAAACCAAATAAATAGTCAAGTGTGTAATAATTTTTCCGTCCTCTTTATTTCACTCGCAATTCCATCGTTACGGGGCACGCAGCCCCCAGACACATCTATTGCCGACACTTTAGAAGGAAAACCCAGAGTCCCCGAGATTTCCACAATTGTCGGGCTGGCACTATGGTAAGTGGGTTATTATGGGAAACCGTCTGTGTCGTTTTGGAGGGAGAGTATCCCTCCAACCCCTTGAATCCCTACCACGAGGAGAGACCTCCACGCGCACACCAACGTCCCGGAAATTGCTTATGCATTAAGCAAATGCCAGACGGACGTGAGCTTCTCCTAGTGGAGGTGTAATGGTTATGTGTGTGTGTAGATAGCACCTGGGAGTGGAAGAGACGACGGAAATCCCAACGCAGGATCTGTTGGCTTGCCAGAGACTTCCTGACCTCCTGTGGGGATTTCCACTTGCCCAACGCTAACATGACACCAACCGGGCTCCATCCAATTTTTCACATCTTCCCCCACTCCCTCATTCCCTCATTCCCCCCCAAACCCCCTCGCAAAACTCGAAATACTACTTGCCAACGCGTGAATTACGCGACAACTATCGCTAACTCCGCGGGGGATGAAAAATGAAAAATAAAAAATGAAAAATCACGAAAAAAAAGGAGAGTAACTAGCTCACCATCAGAATTACCCCGACATTGTTTCATCGAGTCAATAGCAAGATCATGAACTCGTTAAATGACCCAATCTCACTCCCTTTCAGACCGCAACCCTTCGCTTTGTCTCTTCCACGTTTTCTCCCTCGCGAAGAAAAAAATCCCCCGAAAAGACCAGAGGCACAATCAAACCGCCGATCGTCTCTTAATTGAATCCCAAGCCCTCAGAGATAAGAAAAGTCAATTCCGAAAAGAGTGCCCCCACTCCCCCCATCCCCATCCC
>NW_011887751.1:691215-695340 GCF_000806365.1 Fopius arisanus
CCCCACCCCCATCCCCGCCGCAAGAAACAACATTAAAAATTCAATTAAAACAACTCGAACGGGCGCTAAGAATATTTAGCCTCGGTGAAATAAAAAATGAGAGAAAAAAAAAAATGTGTCCAATCGGAGAACCGGAAAACTGACGTGGCGTTAATACTCCATAAACGAGTACATAAAGGGTGAAAATCAAAGGGGTTGAGGAATGGATAAAAAGAGGGGTTCACTCCTATTACTTAAACACCCGACGGACGATGATGAATGAACTCCTCACGTCCAACAACCCGACGGCCATTTAGTAATTACCATCCCAGGTAGTGATTTTCATTTTCACATCTCATCGTCCCTGACTCATCAATAACGCTTACGCGTTGAGAAATGAAAAGGAATGATGTGCTTTTTTTTTTTATATCACGATAATTTGAAGTGGAGGATGATTGACGAATTCAGAGAACTGCAACAATACGAATGAAAAAGATAATGGTGGGGTTGAGAAAACATTTGTGCTGTCCTGGAAAAACATGCATGGTGATGGCTTTTAGAAGAACTCAAATGTTTTAAAGAGAGCGGAGACAGTAAAAAGGCAAGGAGGTTGCAGCGAAGGCTTTTAGGGGATATTACATACCTCCTCGAAGGATATTAAATTCTGAGATTTATCTCAAAACCCCTTTCTGCCTCCAGAACTACTTTCCCGGGTCTCTGCATATACCCCGAGGGCTTTTCCATCGAGAATTAACCTCATTTCCGAATTCATAAATGATTAATAACATTAAAATCATGAGATATATGAATGAACGGTTTAATTTTATCGCGACAATGTGAGATATTATTGTTTCATCATTATCCTGGATATGTGATCTATCTTTTGTTAATAAGAGGACTAATTATTGGACAAGACTAATTGGACATTTTCTCCGTGTCTGTTCTCTCTCTCTTGAATACTTCATTCTCTTATTTTCATCGTCAATGGAAACTCGGGGTTTCATTGTTATTGGGGTAATAAGAGATCCAATTACCGATATTATTGGTCAGAGAACAGAAAATAATAAATCCCTACCGGGGATGAATTTAAAGAGGGATGGACTGGATTTTGCATTAACAATTGCGGGTTACAGGACTCAAAATAATTCAACAAAACACATTATTTCGAAATATTATAAGAATAATCAATGAAACGTAATGAATCCTCATAGGTGGTATGTCATTGGCAATTACCCTTGAATTTTTACTCGCTACAATTGTCCCTCAATGTAACAATAATTTTTTAATAGTTCAAATGACAAAATGGCGTTATGATCGACGCATCTGAGATACTCCACAACAACACAGACCGAATGACGAATTCAATCGATAGAAATCCTCAGGCAGTAATTAGTATGGTACGCTAAATATATCGATTTCTTAACGTACACTAAAGTAATCCCCAGCTCGCTCAAGCAAATCACAACAATCCCCTACACACAGGGATATCGCTTCAAAAATAATTGAGGGCAACAATATTTTGCCAGTATAATACCTCTGCGCAGTAAACAATTTATATAATAATCCCTTCATTTGTAATATTTTTAAAAACAATATAATGATATCGTAATATCTCGAGTTGTACCATTTTTTTGGCTAATCTTCTCGCGAAGATTAGTCATTTATTTACATTACAATATTTCCCGGTGTATCATTACCAGTGAATAAAATGGAGATCGGTGACCGTTAGAGTTGCCCCAGTCAGTGAATGAAACCCCTTGTAACCCAATAAAACGTAAAAATCCCTCGAAATCCCCTACACTTGACTGACTTTTATCTCGTAAGCAAATAAACAGGCAGTATAACCACCATAAAACCAAATATTTAGATGTATAAATTCCGCTCCCCCCATAACGCCCATAAAGATAGTTTCACAAACTTCCTGCAAATCCTCACATGATTTCCGGCATTTCAAAGTCACAGTAGCCGAGGCAATTCTACTGGTTAACGACTCAGTCATATAAACACTTGAAAGGGTCCTTTTCGCATTGACGTTTAGAACCGAAGAAGCGTATTGCAGCTGTCTTTATTCCCTACCCCCCCAAACCCACCCCCCAGCTCAAGGTTACATTTATGTAATGTCTGTCTCTCTCTATCACCGCCCCATGGAAAGCCGCGACGTTAACGTAATACATAGCTAACTTATATTGCGTCGAGGATTACCACGTCGCTTCTTATCTTTCCTCGCCAGCTTCAAAACTCACTCCACCTATCCAACACCTATTCCTCACCCCACCCACGAATCCTTCCACTTGTGGTAACAACACCGTATTTTCAACTATTTTAATATCTCAATTTGTTCACTCGTTGCAAAAAATATTGCAATGTGTTATCCATTTTTTTTTACTGGACAGTGAGGATTCGGTGGAAATTGTCGGGGGATGTCGAGTGTGGTGCCTAATCAAATGAAAAATACGGAGGAATCAATGGTGCCGATACAACTCAGCATTGAAATTGAAATGAACTGCTGGAGGGGCTCGATAACGAGGATGATTGAAACTAGGCGACACGAGCTCTCGTGGAGGAAGGTTACCGTAGATTTTGTGGCGCTCACCTAATCCTGTTAACTTCACTAATAATAACCAATCTCAGAGTGATTTCCTCTTGGCACGACCAATCAGAAGATGCGACCCTTTCCATTTCCGATTTTCTCTACACTCGTTTTCCCCCGATCCCTCACTGTTATTATTCCCCTCTTGCTCGCGTTAATCGAATTCCCTAGTACCTGCTTTTTCCCCCCTCATTTTTCTCTCCCGATTGAGGAAGGAAATCGAATCAAGAAATCATCACTCCCCGAATTCACCGCATAAGATATTGTCCCGAGGATTCATCAAATATCACTCATATTTTTACCGATGCAGTCTCTTCTGAATCGCGGAGTGGAGATAGCCCCGAAAAAAAAAGGGGTTTTATATAGAGCCAAGTTGGGGGCGTGACTTGGCTATGAGACAATGCCATTTGGGATTGTCTCTGACACACGAATGGGAGCAGTGTGTTTCACGATTATCTCCACTGGCCACCTCCATTGGACACAACATTTATAAACTCCAGGAGAAATTCTCAAGCTGCGGTACAATTTCCCCTCATTTATCATTCACAGCCTCGAGAATGATATCGAGACAAATAAACCATAGGATGATTCAAAACGACCAAGATCATCTAGAATCCAATCGTCACAACGAATACAATAGATACAATCGATACAATAGGATAAAATCCAGTAATACCGACGATTATGCACCCACTGCTGGTTAATCCATCAATCCATCGACATGTAGCACATCTCCAACGAGCATATGCCCAAGACACCGTTATACATAGCCAACATATTCTAGCTGGTTAGTTGCCGAGGATGGGATGAGGGGGAGGTGGGTCTAAGTGAATCCGGGTCGGTCATTCGGGGTAATTAGCGAGCCGACTAAATCACCGGGAGTTGCATTGGCGGTTGGCAGATAGCGATGCGCACCAGACACTGCGGGCGCCCCGATTCAGATATCCCTCTTCCCTCTACCCTCTGGCTATTGCCCATGAACTAGAGAAACCAAGAGCCAAGTAATCTCACTGCCCTGTCCCACTGCTAGCCAATCGTCCTCAATGCGCATTGATTGAACAATAGAAATACCGAGTGTTGAGTTGGTGTTGTAATTTTTATTGTTAGCAACAGTGTCAGATCTTCACGGTTGAAGATACAAGAAAATGGATTGAATAGAAATTTATCTGGATAATGATAAATTAATGCTATCTGTCATTGATAAGAACGAGGGGTGGAAATGTAGTGCACGGGGGTGGATATATTTTATGGTGATTAAACGTTGTGATTCCATTAAGGGAAATGCTACGACTTGATGAAGACACCGAGAGCTGAATGAACCCCGAGAACTTACTTGCAATCTACCCCTCAAACCATTACCAATGATTCAATCATAAACTCTTGAGGTATCATCCTCATAATTAAAAAACCATTTCGATCAAACATTTGCTCACAACTTCTCAAAGACGCTCACAAGCCACTCCAAATGAATTCCCTCCTCGAATTAATGCTCAAACCCGCGTTAACCTAGCCTCAATCCATCTTCAAAGATATAACCATAACCCCCTTAACCCCCC
>NW_011887751.1:695370-717656 GCF_000806365.1 Fopius arisanus
CCTTTAACCCCCCCCTTCACCGACCAATCGACTGGTTGTAGAAATAACGATCGTGCATAACAGCGGTTTGATTAAACCGTACAGCACGACGTCGTATTAGAAAACTAGCGGCTGATATTAAAGAATAAAAGAAACAGTCTGTGAAATCGGTAGAATAGCCGGGGAATTGAGCCAATACATAGACAAGGATAACACATCGAAATGGTTTTATCGTGGTCTCGCGTGAAGGTAGATCGTAGAGCGCCGCGTGTAGAATTCGGCACAAGTGGAATGGGTAGGACATGAGGCAGAGGGAGAAATCGGTTAAAGCCAGTGTCGTATGTACCGAGCGATTAGGGGGTTGGGTTTGAGGGGTAGATGGGGCAGGCTTCAGGGGTGGTTGTGGGTGGAAGGGTGGGATATTCGGAGGGTTTTAGTTCCGGTGAGGCGAACGGTACCAGGCGGCGTTCCCGGAATCGTTCTGCTCCGTGTGGCCTCGCAACCGGTCGAGCGCCATTCGGTATTCATGAAGCCGAGACCAAAATTGAGAGATACAACGAAAAGCAGTACCTCGACGTATCGATTGTCTGGCATTTGCCCACCAATCGCATTGGTCCCTCTGTCCCGTTTTCCCCTGTTAACTCTGTATACTCTCTTTCTGGCCCTTCTCGTTGTGTATCCCATTGTGGAGAGGTTGTAACTGATCGAGTGGAAATAAAAGGAAACGACGAACGGGGAGAAAAAACGTGGGACCGTTTCATTTGGAAAATCTTCGAGGGCTTTCTGTTTTTATCTCACCCCGGTAATGGACAGTGATTTTTAAATCACGGGGTTAGTTACCGTCAATTTTCCACTGACCTTTTCCCGCCGAGTTTTCAAAATTTGAAATATATTAGTATGGATTCCACAGGAATAGTGATTATCTTTAGATTACTATTTTCATTATCATTAGAAGATGGTGGTACTAAGGCAGCGAGTCACTGCTGAATGACCAGATATTTCGTTGAACATTCTTGGAGATGAATAACTTTTCTGAATATGTGATTTACCAGTCGGTGCTGCGATATTCAAGAGTATTTATGTCAGTACCGAGTCTTAAATAATGAATTTATTAATTATTTATATACAAAACGTTGTGCTGCCACATGTTTCTTATTTATTTCATTAAAATTTTATCTGCTACCATGACTTTCTGAACATGTGCTCTAGCTGTCATACTCATTGACACAAGCACTTGAAAATTATTCCAGGGAGTACATCAATATCTTTCTACCAGATTCCACCAATGTTTCTATTATCGTTCGGCTAAGGATTGAGAACCGCATCCGAATAACGACGGCACTAACATAGATATCACTATTTCTGTGTGACCCATACAACAGTGTCACAATATATTCAAGTACTTTCCCCCGATTCTCTATTCAAATCCACTCAGATCAGTAATAAAACACGTTTCACCTCAACTTTTTAAATGGCCATTTTATCTATGGAAGTTATTAATGATGAAAGTAGAGACACAGAGCTATTGTTAATGTTTTCTGCTGTTGTTTTGAATTATCCAGAGTTACATCTCGGTGTACAGCAGTTTAGCCAGTGTATACCCTGGATTCTAATAAATAATATCCCAGTGCGGAAATCGTCTGTTGTAATCCCCACGTCGCTCTATGGAAACGCCCCGATGGGGATTTCCCTAGTGTTGTGACGAGGTTACGAAGAGAGCTAGGTTCAGGGTAAGGGAGAGAAGTGAGATAGGATGGACGGTTAGGCTAGAGGATTAGAACAACTTGAGTACTAGCCAGTTGATGGTGTATTGTAGGGTCAGACGTAGTGGGGGATTGAATGGTTACTCGTCCGAGAATCCCATGAATTTCCAATTATCAAGTTACAACCCCGTTGTGTCCGAACAGAAACTAGCCACTATCTCGGTCAGGTTCTCCATTATATCGCATGAAAAATGGTGGTACCATCGAAAATCAACAAATTGAAATAGCCAAGGGGCTCCTGATCTTCCTAAGGGTAATCCCCAGATTCCGAAAGAGATAATTGCCGAGGGGATGACCTCCCCCTTTCAGAATGCCAAAAAAAGAAATTAAGAAGTTGAAGCCTCCCCTCATCTGCCCTATCCTATCCCCTCGATCTACCCTACCTCTTCGTCTTTATTTGAATATTTTCAAGAAGACCGGGATAAAATTGATGAATCCTCGTTTCAAGGAGAAAATAATTACTGCGAAAACATTTGTTACTTGATTCCACGACACGCTTTCCTTTAATTAAGTGAAAAATCTTTTGAATAAGGGATTTTCACGTGGAAACGAGGATTTTTTTTATCCACTTTAATAATTCTCTTTACTCACACGAAACACTCTCTCTCTCTCTTTCTCTCTCTCTCTCTTTCTCTCTCTCTCTCTTTCTCTCTCGCATCCCTCATCTGCACGTAACATACCTGAAACAAGGAGAAACAAAAAAAGGGGTTAAAAAATGGAGAGACTAGGGTTGAAAACATTCATAACGCAGCAGTAAACTCATATTAATGATAAAAACGTTGATTCAGAGTGACACGGGGTGTTTTCTGGCCACCCGAGGGGTGAAAATAAAATGCAAATAATTGCCGTGTAAGAATGCATAACAATCTCCCGCCAGTTGGACTAAATTCCAGTGAATCTTCCGGAATTGGTTTATACCTGCGTACGTGGGAGTTTAATTTTCTCAAGATTAATTTTGTTGATTTTTTTTTTTTTTCTTCACCCGCTTTCTCGTAAAGTGGAAAGGACTGTTAAGGGCGGAATGAACAGGCATTCCTGCATGTTTTCTCACCGCACTTACGAACGTACCAATTTTACGTATTTCATGTTGGGGCGTTTTGATTATGCTAATCCCTCTGGCTAATTTTTTTCTTTTATTTTCATCCCTCTTGGGCTCACACCGGGGGATGGTATTACCCGCAACAGTAATTTTATGATACACCGTCCACT
Source organism: Fopius arisanus (assembly GCF_000806365.1). Lineage (NCBI taxonomy): Eukaryota > Metazoa > Arthropoda > Insecta > Hymenoptera > Braconidae > Fopius > Fopius arisanus. The sequence continues at coordinate 698,322 of NW_011887751.1, forward strand.
TGCAATATAATTTCACCCTCGGAGCTCCGATAATTATTGCACGCCAAAGGAAAAGTGTTTCTCTGAGGGAAATTGAATTGGATCGCAAATTGAAATTACTATTCATCGTGGGAGAATTTTGAAAAATTCGCTGATTATAATATCTCACTTTATTCCCTTAACCATTTTTATTTTCTTCTTATTTTTTTTTTTCTTTCACTCGAAAAATTAATTATCGCCGGCCCCTCGAGGGGGCGATGACACCACACGGGGTGCCTCCTGGAGTGATTGATGGCGCTCCATTATGAATCGCAATATTAATCGTTCTCCCTCGTGACTGCTTTCTCCACCTCTTCTACTGTGACTTTCTCCCTTCGACTTGGGTGCATACCCCATGTCAATGAAATTGTCATTTGACGTGCAATTTCTTGAGAGAAAATCATTTTCAGCGGTGTAGAAAATTATTAAAAAATTCTGGACAGCACGAGGAAGAAATTTGATCAGGCCACCTGGTCTTTAAATGGTCATGATGTTTTGATGGGGACAAGCTCCGGATTGTCTCTTGACATTGGGTTTATTGCCACCTAGATGAGTCGAGTTAGTGAGAGTTTGGGAGAGTGCGTTGGGCAGTATATATGCAGTGGACAACCGCACGACGCGCTTTTACGAGCCTACAAAATACGTGGGAAGGTGGACATATAGGAGATATAGAGGGGCGAGAGGTGAATATTCGGTGGGAAGAGGATGGCCAATCTGTCCCATGGTCGACCGCAGCGAAATAGCTACGGGCAGAAATCGCTGCACGAAATCCCGCACACATCCCAGACGCACACCATGTACACTATATCCCAGAGAGAATGAATTTAACATCCCCTTGTGCCCCTCCTACGTGTACTTTTTCCAATGGTTTTCGACAATTTTACGCTTTTCCAGTTACAAAAACCATTTGCGGTCAACTTGAGTTCAATGAGGAATTTTTTGAGTAAATTTTTGCGGTTTTCAATTGTTGCGGCGTTCTATTATTGCGCATTTCATACTATTTGCATTTCAATACTATTTCAATTCTACCTCCACCATTTCACCCCCGCCACTTTTTTTTTTTTTTGTTCTATTTTTGGAATGTCAGGGGAAATTTCAACTTTTGCACGGAGAGAAATTTCCATTAAAAATTCGCACGGGAATCGCTTTAAAAATTACCGGACTCTGCAGCGGCGAGCACTGCGATCTGATCCTGAATATTACAGTCCAGTAAAATTAACTGGAAGTGCTGTAAAAAATGGATGACTAATACGAAAGAAAAATTAACTGTCCATTATTAAATCCATGGCTTCCATTTCAGTTTCTTAGCAGTACATTTTCCAACATTGAAGAACTTGGGAGAGAATTACGCGGCAGTCCAGTAAAAGTTGTTGCCCACGCGAGGAGAAATATATATGAAAAATTACTGGTCTTGTATTAGTAAATGCGGGATATGGCACTGCCCTGATGAAAAGTCATGGGAAATTCATGAAAAATCACTGCAGTTCTCCGGAATATTTACTGCGCAGGGCAACAAAAATTACTGGACTGATCCTTAATTTTCTTCGAAGTTCATTCGATGATCTAAAATGTACTGCTAAAAACCTGAAATATTCGTACTAGTTATTCACTTTTTACTGCACTTCCAGTAAATTTTACTGGCTTCCCAGTAAATTTCACTGGATTTCTCATTACTTTTTCAGTGACGGAGCGGGAAATTTAACTGGACTGGACCATAATATTTAAGGTTAGATCGCAATGCTCGACACTTGCTGCGCAGTCCAGTAATTTTTCAAGCGATTCTGGTACAAATTCTTCATCAAAATTTCTCTCCGTGCAGCGCAGTAAATATCCCGGGGAGCTGCAGTGATTTTTCCTGACTTCCACACGACATTTACTAGTACAGTGCAATATACCATTCACTAATACGACACCAGTAATTGTTGGTTGGATATTTGTTCCCGTGTGTGCTGGCATTTGAGTGATAATTTGGAAAAGTTATTCCACGTCGAGCGCTTTATTCCGGCTGTAAGATATCAGACATCCGCAATATACACCATGTGCGAATTGAACGAGGTGGAATATGGGGCTGGAGCAAAACGTGGAAGGTCAATTCTGTGTAAGGTGCTCTCACTCGAATAGCCAGAGCAATTTTCACGTCGCAAGGGGTTATGCCATCATTCCCCCTTCCCAGAGCTTTTCTCTCACTCGTGTACTTGCTCATTCGTCCCCATGCACACGCTCGGATCCTCTTTGTCCTCTCACGCCTTGGGAATTTACTGTGTTAAAAAAAAAATTGACCTTTTTCTTTTTTCATGAAACGAGAGAGAGAAATCTTGATTGTACGCCCTTGTGAGATTGCTCCACCGACTCGTGACGATTGACGGACTCTATACGACTTACTCTCGCACCTTTTTCACACCTCCATTTCCCTTTTCCACGCTTTTCACCTCGTTCTTGATTTTCCCTTTGTTTACTCCTTCCTATTATTTTTTTTTTCTCTCTCCCTCTTGTATTATTGTTGCACTACTTTCTGACCTGGAAAACGTATCACGTGACGTGAAAATGGAAAATGGAAAATGGGGATTACTTCTTGTATTTTTCTCACATCACCGTTATGCAACGAAAAACCGAAATCAATTCTCGGATTTTTATTATGTGATTTAAAAAAAAACGGAAAAATCCATCAAGTAGATTCAACACACGTGTGATCAGACAGCACTTCGCCGACGGTTTCATTTTCCTTTCATGGTTTTTATGGAAGGAGAGGGAAAAGGCTCGATGGAAAGAGTGTGAAAGAGAATTCGTTAGTGGTTTAATGCCATCAAGGGGATAAAGCCCTTTCCTTTGCCCCAAACATGTAAAAAAAAAAATCCCTAGATTCTATTCGCCTTTATAGACACGAGAATAGCGGAGAGTGATACGAGGTAAAAATATTGAGTGTAAATATATTTACCTCAATAAATGTAATGGTATATTCGAGAATGGACAAGTGACTTTCCACGATATTCACTCCGTGAGATGAATAACCTTTGTAATAAATTGTTTAATCGCATGCCCTGTTTTCCCTCGTGTAATTTAACCTTGAGCTTGTGGTACGTGATAAATAGCTGGAATACCTTTGTACACCATCTGCATCATTCCCGGTTAAACCGTATCATAACATTTATTTTTAATGAAATTATGGCACAGAAAAGACGGTTGAGTAACGTAAGAGATATGAAAACGACTGGATTCAATGTGCATATATATCTCACGGAGGCTGACTAGGCGCTGCGACGCGTGAATTTTCCACATGTGAGATTTACGATACACTGTATACGTAAATGCACCACCACATTTATTACTTTTTCACGTGTTGGTGAGTTGTGAAGCACTTGGTGGGTACAAGTACGCCCTCTTTGAAGATATTCATGAGGGGATTACCATGTGAAACGCTCGAGAAAGATTCTTTCTCTCTTCTTGCAGCATCTCCTTCTTCCATTCTCCATTTTTATTTATTCCCCCTCGACCCCTCTGACTCCCCCTCATTTTTCTCTCTCTCTCTCTCTCTCTTCCCCCCCTCCCCTTCCTCGCTTGATTATGCTACGACAGTTTGGGAACTCTGGTTGTTGCCAAAATGCCACAGTAATTTTTTTTTCGTCTCGGATACGTGAAGATGGAGATGGAGAAAATATTGAAGTGATGTGTAAAATCAAAGTGTCGGCAATTCCTGGGATTTCTATTTTTTAATATCAATTCGATGTGCCCAGATTGTCTCTTTCGTGTTTTGTTGTGCTTTTGAGAATGGCTTTGCCATCAGATTGGACTTGGGAATTCATAAAAAAATTATTGGGAATTGATTGGTGTCAATAGTTTTTTTTGTCGGGGGAAATTCTTGAAGGATTTTTCGCAAACGTCACAAATGTCTCATGCATGGAAATTAATGGGGGGAGGGGAGGGGGAGGGGGGTTGGTCGCGTGGACGATGGCGTTTTTCAGGAGCTCATTAATATGCATTACGGGCACTGCAAGAGACTTATTCCCTCATTGTCCGAAAAGCTTTCTGTTTTCACGGCTGATTGCCCACTCCCTCGGGTGGTCTCCAAATTTCAATTCAATGAATCTCGTGAATATTCTTATTCACCCATTCCCGCATTCAACAGTTTCACCCATGATAATGTTTATCAGCTCGAATGCTCATTAGATTGAACACCAGAAAACATTCGCCACTCCTATCTAAAAGGATATTTATATCGAATCCAATCGAAACTTTCGATAGATGAAGCCTAATCTGTCACACTCATTTCTTATTGTTCATTGGTTACGATTTATACTCATTTCCACTCATACTTCATCTTTTATTGGTGCGTATGTACTGTAGATGAAATTTCTCATGGAACACATACATAGCGTCATCTATCCGAATTTACTGGCTTATCGGTCATAATAACCAGGAAATTTCATATGAATGTGTTGTGTTCAAACATTGAAAGGTGTTTCTATGAAATTTCAGGAGTAATTTTTCAACGGTATAATCTTACAGATTAATAATCTGTGACAGAAGACACATTGTCACGAGCGCGCGCCCGTCACCTAAAATCGTTCACTATTTTTCTATTTCCACCGTCTCCCTTCTGCTTTATCCAAAAACGACTTTCCACGACATGAGTAACGCAAATATCCTTTCCGCGGTTCTCCCTGATTTATGTACTTGCACGGGACAGGTCCAGGGGGTGGATGCAAAGTCGTTTGTAGAAATATGTAGGTTATACTTGCGTCAGGGGTAGAAAGGGGGATGGAGTGAAACGAGAAAGTAAGAGATAAAGTAACGAAGCAAAAGCTGTTCTTTCACATGCTAATCCGAAGAGGATCCAGCCGTTCATGAATACGGTCAAAGCATCTCCCCTTTCTTTTTTTTCAAAAGGAGTCCCGCATCAAATGAAAAATTTGAGAATGCTGGGGGTTGGAGTCGGCTGCCTCATGCAAATCACCCAAGATTGATAATAAAAATTATCATTTTATAAAATATTTGTGAAGATATGTACGAGTCTCTTATTTACCGACGGCAGGTGCAATCATTGCCTTCCTTATCGGCTGGCACTCTAACCTAGAAAATTTATGATTGTCGGGGGGAATGAATTGCGGAATTGAGGGATTAGTTGGAGTGAAAGATTGGTGGACTATTCGGGGGATGAAAATGCGCCGACACCTGCGTAATTGTGAGTATGGGCTCGTTGTCCCGGGAATTTAGATTCTGGTCGGTGGGTATGCACCAGTGTGGGCACCACCGTCACCCGACACAGCACAAACCCACAGAGATTGAGAGTGAGAGGGATAGGGTTGAGGGGGTTAGGGGTCCAGGGGGTGGTAAACGGGACGTCCGGGAAAGGGATGACGATCCCACGTGCTGCGCTCCCATGCATAGAGAAGGCTCATGTTTCCCTAATGCGGCCCGATAAATATTTAAGCATAACGTAATCGGCCGGATTATGTGCCGGTACTGAAAGAGATGGCGAGGGGCTTAGGCTAGACCAGGGGGTGGTTGTCGTGGTGACACACAAGTGCATACAGGGTTATGTCCTTCGCGGCTCATAAAATCGCGTCTTTCGTAATTTCATGTCAAGCCCTTCCGTTCTAGCACGAATACACATCAAGTGCAAGCTCAGAAAATTGAAAATATTATTTGAAAATTGACATTTTATTCTTTCTCGGGCTTGAAAAAATTCACAGCGCAAAAAAAAACTGAGAAAGTATCGTCTTTATCATCCCCTAAATCACTTTTTATTATCACCCATTCCTTCCCCCGTCGTCATTTTCTGCAGTGAAAAAATTCTGGAACGAACTAGCCTCGAAACACAAAAAAAAATACAAATGAATGGAACAAAACGCAAAAAACATATCCCGGAGACAACAGAGTCGTTAGGAATATTATTTATAACCCCCTTTCCACCCACACCTCACTACACAGCCCCAATTTTTATTTTACACTCCTACTCTCCCTTCTCACCTCCACTTCCTCACCATTCGATACGGTTTATTGCGCCTCCTGGGAATTAGTGACTCCCACTCCCTCCAACCTTTTTTTTTCCCCCTCTTCCATTTGGTATTTTTCATCTTCCTCTATTTTGACATGATTTTCATTGCACTACCCGTGAATTAATAGCACTTTACAGTTTTTACTGTTTCATTTTATCCCCAGTACTCGGACAAATCAAATTCATGAACGATTGGCAAATTTTCTCTCCCTCAAATTATCCTTCATCCCCCAACGCTATCAACTAATCCCTAAAATTGAGTAAAGAGTAATTACCGATGGTGGTACGACTGAAAAATTCGGTGAAACGAAATACTCACCGATGGATATTTGAAAATTTGAACATGTCGGTGTTATTTAATACACTGAGAGTTGTGATTCCACAAACCGATAATAAAGCGAGTGCAAGAGTTTCACCGTTGCGGAAATACCCCTACGGGTACACCGGAAACGGGCGTTTTGTTTGCCGCCAGTGACCGCATGCCACCGGGAGAGTCACGCACTATTACATACGACACTGTAACGCCTTGTAATTATGACATTCTATCATTTTTTCCCATGAGATCGTCCGCACCTACCCCGCATGCGCATTCATTCAGAATGTTTGGGATTTTGCCGCCATGTCGTGGTGGCGGGTCGGTTTAGTTTTATGAGTCTTATCGGTCATTCGAGATATATCGAGATATTTCGAGATGTTTCGATATGCTTCGAGATATTTCGAGATATTTCGATATGCTTCGAGATATTTCGAGATATTTCGAGATCAATTCCTTTTCGTCTTTTTATGTAACGAAAGAAAGTAAATTGTAAATTAAATTCTTTCTACATTTTTCTTATTAAAAAATCAATTTAAGTCCCAAATTTTCGCCATTTTCTGAATGTTGAAAATTGTCAGAATCATTGAAGATTTTCCACCCGCCACCCCTAGGGCAAATTCATGCGATAATTTGTACATCTCGGTTTCTGCAATGATTTTCAAATTTTCGTGATTTTTTCAATTTTTCCAATTATTTTGAATTTTCAAAATTTTGCCGCGCCCGCTCTCGCACGCGAAATTTACTGCATAATTGGTAATCTCTCTCGGCTTCGGCAATAATTCCCAAATTTTAGGGATTTTTTAAATTTTCGTCTACAGGTCATTCGAGATATTTCGCGATTGATTTCCTTTCTCCGTTTTATACTAGATCCGTCGCCCCCGTTTTCCCAGAACTGAATAAACCCTGCGCAATTTAATCTAATTATTCCATCCAAGAACAGAACCAGCACTTGAAATTCGCCGAAATTTCCATAGAAAATGAATAATGAGAATTTTCACCCAATTGTAACGCAATTCCAGTGATAACAAAACCGCTGTTTTAGTTGAATGATCTTTGGATTTACACAGGCGTTAAGCACTTACGCGCACTTTAGCCGATGGTAACTGGGTGGGTTCCACATTTATGCGGCAATATCAGCCGTCACGCACTGACTATCTCCGGCTTCAATGTATTTTACGTACTTTATGACTGAAAATTGGACGAGGGAAGGTACGCCAGGGGATGAAAGGGGTTAGATAAATTTCAGGGTCGTAAGCAGATCAAATTAACCCATGTAATTTGTCACTGGGACATTGCATTACCCATTTTCACATGAAACCAAATCACAAAATTCTCATCAGCTAGAAAAATATCCACCTAATCATCCGTCATTAACCGTATCCGATAATCGAAAATTATCCAATTAACATTTTAATATTCTTCGGGATGGATGAATTTTATTTCGAGTGAATTCGTTATCCGTGAATTCGTTAATTTTGTCCGATGGATAATTATAATACCGCGTTTTATAATTAAATCGAGCGCACACTCGTAATTAACAATACGTCGTCGATGGATACAACACGCATTGTGTGATGGAGAATGAGCAGGGGGAGTTATTGCCATCCCCTTTCTCCTCTCATATCCCCCTTGTCACCCTAACTCCCCGGACATCCCCTAGGTTTTCCCTGCTACTGTCACCCCTACTCCACCTATTCACTGTATATACGTGTTACGTTAACTGGGATTTCAGTGCAACGCCGAATGTTACGGACCGAGGATGATTACTGCAGAGGCCGCACCATACTACCCGCGGGTAACACTGGTTTCACGGCAATGCTAATGATGATTGCGGTGATTAATAATCGGCTACGTGTGTGTCCAAACCGAGAAATTCAACGATGCATCATTAAATATATACCACTGGTTTCTGGCGGCTGTGCGCCATTTTTTTTCTTTCAACTCCCCCAAAAAAAAATTGTCCACCGTTTGAGAGTGACGTAACACCATTTCAAAATTAATAGAAACATCTCAATTCCGGAGGAATGGCGGTATTAAAATTATTCTCACGGGATTGTCCGCTTAATTAAAAAACTCGCGTAACGTTTGGTGTCGTTGTTTTATTTTGCTGAGGTGTATCATATAATAATACCGTTTTTAAAAATTATTTCATTCTTTCAAAAAGGTATTAGAGGCACGAATAAATAAATAATAGAAATATACTGTATTGAATATTGAATTACATTAAATATATATTAGAGATATACTAATGCTATATTAGAGATTTAATAGAAAAATTGAAAAACTTTGAAAATTGGGAAATGTTTTGTTGACGTCGAAATTTCCAGAGTAAAGAAAAATTGTAATCGGAATATTTTTTCCAAATTTTCCAAAAATTTCTGAAAAACTTTTCGAAAATGATAAAAAAAAAATTCCTATTTAAATTTTTGAAAAATTTTTCCAAAACTTTCTTAGAAATAAAATTGTTTTGTTTCTGAAATGTTTTCCAGAAATTTTTAGAAAATTTGAAAAAAAATATTTCGATTACAATTTTTTTTACCCGGGATGCACTCGTTTTTTAGATGTGTAATTTAATGAGAAAAACCTTGAAAGATTATTTGTTTAAAAACTATCGCATGCCTCTTGTTCATTCCCCCCACACCATAAAATCCGTGCGCAAAGTGCGCGTCAGAGGCGGGAATTCGGGACTTATTTGAAAGCTGTCAAGCAACAGCTCGACGGATGAAGTATTGCACGGTACATGATTCCTCAAAAGATTCAAGGTTACAATTCTCCACCAGTAATTTGACGCAATTCGATAAATTTAACAAGCTGGACACGAAAAGGGTCGGTTTTTTTTTTGTTGGGCGACTTGCCAGACGCACACCATTACGGATTTTCTCGGGGAATTCTGGTGCGAGAGTGTCCCGAGGGGACGTCTAAAGGACACGTTGACATCCCACTTGGTAATACCCATGGACAACCCTTCTTTTCCCCTTTTCAACTGGGGCTTCTCACCCCCTTTGTTACCATGTTCCCACTTTTATTATTGCTGCATGCACATGACGGCTGTTTTTATTAACAAAATCATGGATTTCCATAATTTCAATCATGCAAATTAAAATCACGTCACTCGATCCGAGGATTGACGTGCAAATTCCCAATTAATTCGTCGCATCAACGGTATGAGGATCGATTGTTGGTCGATTGTTTAGGGAGGGGCCCAAACACTGGGACACGCTTGAATTCCTTGGAGCCTCCAAGTTACCTTTGATATCCCAGATCACCTTCATGAATGTGTAAACCAGTTCTCCATCTGAGATGTTCTTCTTCATTGTCTTGTCATGTACAGTCAGGGGTCAACATCAATAAACCATTGGATCAACCGAACACTCGGGTAAAAGTGCTCGATCCATTGACTCTTACGAGCAATCTCTCGACGCAAATGTCTTGACTTCGGCTCTAATGATTCGTCCAAGAAGTTGGGAATGGATGATGTTGACATTCCGGCCTTTAACAACGATCTGTCACTCTGTTTCAAAGTCCGGGGTGTCGATGGATCGTTAGCTTTTCCCTCTTTCGCCGGTTTCGATCGGTCATCTTTAACCCGGGTGGGACAGTCGATTCACCCCCTGTATATCGTCACTGGCATGGATTGATGGAACTACCGGAACTAGAGAGACTTTCATCCCACCATACACTTTTTTCCCCCAACATTTTCACCATTTTCACAAGACGCTAGTTTTCTCTCGATAGATTATCCGAATCTTTGAGAATAAAAAAATTGTCTGGGACTGGTAAAAATAGAAAAATAGAGAATGAGTTCTTTGTTACTTTTTTATGAATTATTGAAGACACTGAGTCTTAAACCTCTTCTAGATGTTTATCCATTGCATTAGAAAGTGCAAGTGTAAAAGGAAAAGTGTTTGCGTGACAAGTTTATTACGGTTGTGCCTAGAATTTAATGGAGTCCATTCGGACTTGACTGACCGCACGTGAAAATCTAGAGCGATTTTTCCGTTATCTATAATATCAGTACGTTTTTTATTTCAAATATATTGGGTTATCCCTTTGAAATAAAAATCCTGTTCCTATATGATTTCGATCCTTCAAGAGGAAAATTGTCAACACACCCTTGACCTTGGAAGTTTATTTTTTATTTTGACTTCGTCGATTCATCTACCTTTCCAACTGGGAAAGTCGAATTACCCTCTCCAACGGGCGTTGAAGTAACGAGGGTTGTCTTGTTAGTCCGGGCCGAGTAGATTTTTGGAAAACTATTACGACAGGACGATTTTTCACCGCTCTCAGGCTTTCCCAGTCGTGGAAAACTCCAAACGAATACGAATCGATTTCCAAGTACATACATACACAACCTCACTCTTCATTTTCTCGTTCTCACCATCACCGAGAGGGGAGAAAAACAAAATAAATAGAGAAGTTGAGGAAAACTCGTTTCTTATTCTCCCAAGATTCTTGTTTACAACTCTTCGACAAGTTAGAATCGGTACGATACACTGCCGCCTCATTTGTATTTTCCAAAAGTAAATAACTTGAGGAAAACGAGACCAGATACACTTGTACGCACGTTCGTTTTCACCTCAAAGGCATTTACGTTTGAAAAATAAAATAAAATAGAAGGAAAGAAAACGAAGAAACTTTCTTGTGGGGCGGGGGTGGGTCGAGGGGTATGGATACTATCAGTGGAAAATTCAGTTGGAAAATTTTTGAAAAACTTTATTTCATGTACTCTAGTTTCCTTTGACAATCACGAAGAGTTCCTCAGCGCAGGATATTTATTTTATTTTTCCCCTCCAATCAAAAAATTAAAATCACAAATTTTTGCGATTTTTCACGTCACGATTTATAACCCCATCCCCTCACCCCGCGATCATTCAAAAATTGACACCCTTTAAACCCCACTTTAAACTAATAAGACATTATGATTGATCGATAAACAATTTTTCCACCCCGAAAATATAGAGAACGCCGTTTACCCTGCAGAATTACTAGTAATCCTCCACCCCCATCAGCCCTCAAGACTGTGAAAGATGAAGAATGAAGGGTGGGGTGGGTAAAAAAAATTATTTATTTCCTCGGTGATTGATGAACCCCTTCGATAAACGGTTTCGCGCTCGAGGGCTCGCTGTCTTTCACCGCTATCAACTCATCCACCCTTTTCCCACCCCCTGAGGCCATTCTCTAGGGTCCTAACTCGATAACACCGGAGATCGGATGGATGAAGCAAAAAAAAAAGAAGAGAGAAACGAAAAATAACAACAGGGCGTGAAAAAAGGCAGTTATTGGTTGGTGGGTGAAATCCGTGGGTCCAATACGACGAGGGGTCCTATAATAAAAAGTCATCACACGAAATCTGTCGCCGATTTTTTTCGCCTTGATATGATTATTTTTTCTAGTTGTTGTTATTGTTTATATTTATAATATACATATATATTATTTCAAAAATATATTATATAATATATTAGTTATATTTTTTTTCTCATGCCCGATCATGGAAAATCCTACGAATTTATTTAGAAAATCAGCGAGACAATAAAATTGTTAAAAATTATAAAAATAATTGTATAATTGATATAATGAACAAAAAAATTATATTCAATCAAGATAATTATCTAAACCATATTCTCTCTACTCTCGAGTTCTAATTATGGTTTCCCCTTAAGGCCCACGAGTTAGACGCGGGAATCGCGGGGCCTTTTTTGAAAAAAGGACAAGATAAAATGTAAAATGAGAGGGATTATGTAGCAATACCCGGGTGTCTGATCCCCAGAGTGCGAGAGGATCAGTCTACGGGGGGTTTTTAAGGTATTGCCCACTTGAGGACTGCTCGAAAGATGCCGTTTATGTGGTGAGATATTATACCGATGGATAAACGATCTCACCACCCGTACCACTGCCAAAATTCCACCCTAAAACGCACACCAGTAATCCCACCGCCCCCTGATTCCTCCATCGGCCACCCATTGACACGAAAGTCAAGTCAGACTGTGGAGAAAAGCAGGAAAACCAGTTGGGGGTACACTGGGGACGATAAAAATTTTCCAGACACACCCCCTTTTGCCAATCCAGATGGCGATGCCAGACGACGATCGGATATCGAGTTTTATTACATACCGAGAAGAGTTTTTGGTTCTGGCATTTTCCTTCATCTTTCACGATTTTTCCAGTGGCTTTTCTTTTTTATTTTCCCTTTTCCCCGAAGATATCTCTCATCCAAAAGTCCTAGGGTGTCTGTTGCCAAGTTCATCCATGATGGGAGGAGTGTTGAGCGTTGAAAAATGAAGATTGGCGATTTGTTTAGAGAATAAATTTTTCAAGCAGCTCAGGGATGATTGAGGAATTCAATCGCCAGTTGTCTTTGGATATTCATGCACAATTTATCGGTGATAAATGGAGGGAGGTTGAGATCGTTTGGGTGAAAGCAGTGGCCCTCGACGATCTGTGATCCCCGAGTCGTGTCCAGGGGATTTGAAAAATCTCCGGGTGTTCCTCAACTATTCACCAAGGTCAAGCAATCCCCTAAACCCTTCATACTCCTCACTCAACATTTTCCCGTACTGCGGTAGTACTTGAGCTTTAATAATTACCCCTTCAATAAATCACTCTCTAATTTTCTTTCGTCAAGATGTTGATGTCATCTGCACAGATTATCCACCGTATTACGATCCATCAAGGGTGTGAGAAATTTGTTGGTCCCGGGCGTAGAGCCCTCGTAGATGTTGGTGAATGGTAAAATCAATTATTGTCATTCCAGTCTCGGGGATCCTGACGGCTGCTTTCGTGATGTATGCCGCTACGCCAACAACAATCCGTTACCCATACCCTCTATCCTCATCCCTCTACACCATCTACTCCAATGTTGTGCGTTAGCACCGCCATCCCCATCCCCATCCCCATGCACCTCTACACATCCCAATCCTCTATCTCACTCACTAAACTCTCAATACCCCAGCGTTCGCATCACGAACCAGGCAATTTGTCACGAACTACCATGCTTATTAGGCAATTCCAACGGTTGCTAAAGCTCCCTCATTTATCCATGTGCTCAATCTACGTATTGTCCAATTGTCGTTGATGCCATTGTTTTATTTATATATTTATTTTTAACAAAGAGGAAGTGCAAGTTCTTCTTTCGGTGGAAAAACGGTACATTCAACCGTTGAATTTCACAACGCGAGGGCAACACCGCGAATTTAAAACCACTCCTGAATGCCATATGCGCAGATCCTGGACTGGAGAATCACTGGACGGTATCCACCCCCGGGGCAACCCCCTAACTACCCCATAAATTTGAAATTTCTCGAGTTTCTGGGGAGCTCCAGTTGAAACTATCCCGCCCCTCTCGTCCTGACACAAAAAAAAATCAACGTTTTTCTATCGTAAACACATTCGTATGTGACCACCACTAAGCGCATTTTAAAACTCAACATTTTTGGAATTTTTTTTTTTATGTCCCCAATTTTTATGGTGGGGGGAGGAGGAGGGGGAGGAGGAAGAGAAGGGGGAGAAGGGGGAGAAGGGGGAGGAGGAGAAGTGAAAGTTTCGTTCACTTTAATGGCACCCAATTCCGAGGAGATGGCGGATATATTTCGGATTGAGGAGATAGAGATTCCAAGAATTTTCGTAAAGTTGTTTTCCACGAGAAAAAGAAAAAGTCCGTGGTATTTGCAGTATGCCCCGGGTTTGTTCGAATTTTTGTCCATTCATCTGCACTTTTCTCGGTGAAAGAACTCCTTGTTCCACCCTTGGACACACACGCAGTTCACCGCAGTCACCACTGACCTGACCAACCCTGTGTGATCTCATACCCTCCGCGGCCATTCTTTTTTTTTTCTCTCTCTCCTTTTCATTTCCGGACGGGGAAAACCGACGATTGCGATTTTACCGGAATTCCTACGCTCTTTCTCCACGTTTATATATATATTTTTTTTATCAACTCACCCTTATCGCTTTAACACTCCCAAAAAAATTGCTACTGTGATTATTTTTTGTCCCGTCGGTCAGTCTTTTGTTTGCGGAGGACAGCACAATTCGGAATTTTTATTTAACGGCGGAAAAATGTTTCACGAATCGTTGGACCAACAGTTTCTAAAATACAGGGAGAGAAATATCCACGAGAAATTACTGGTCTCGGATTAGTAAACGTCGGATGTTGCACTGGACTGATGAAAAGTCGGGGGAAATTCGTAAAAAATCACTGCAGTTCCACGGAATATTTACTGCGCAGGGCAATAAAATTTACTGGACTGATCGTCAATTTTCTTTCAAGTTCATTCAATGTTGTAAAATGTACTAAAAAGCTGAAATATTCGTAGAAGCAGCGGATTTAATAATGGACAGTTCATTTTTCTTTTCGTATCAGTCATTAATTTTTCACAGTACTTCCAGTTAATTTTACTGAACTCTTCATTACTTTTTCATTTAATATTTAGAGTTAAATAGCAATCCTCGACGCTTGCCGCGAATTCCACTAATTTTTAAAGCAATTTTCAATGAAAATTTCTCTCCACGTGCACAATGAAAAATACATCATTAAATTTTCCAAAACGTTCAGTAATTTTCCAATTACCCCACCCACTAGCAAACACTGGAAAATATTTAAACTATGAATTTTTCCCTCGTGCGCAAGACGGTAATTTTTCCTATCTGAATAGATAGAGTGTATTTACATAGTTAAAAGGAGTAGTTGAATGAGAGTCTCGACAAAGAGACTAGATAATGAAAGCGCTAGATTGTACTAATGCCTTTCGAAATCATGCAAATTTGAGATCTCATTAGACAGATGAGCTGATCCCATGAAACTAGACTAGAAGTGGGAAAAATTAAAGATCTGAGAGAAGATTCATGGTTAAATCCGTGATATTTCAACGTCCATGTCGTTCCGGTTAATCTCGGAGTTGTAAGAAAGGACGAAACGCCATTGGTCTCACTATCTAGCCACTCAAGATCAACGATGAGGGGGGGAAGAGGGAAGGAGGAGAAGAAGGGGCAGAAGAGGTGGAACGGGTGGAACGGGTGGAACCGGTGGAATGGGTGGAACGGGTGGAATGGGTGGAAAGGGTGGAATGGGTGGAAGGGGGTGAAAGGGGGTTTCTGCAAGAGGATGATGGTGACGGTGATGGGTAGAAAGGAAAGCTCTGGGTGTGAGCTGGTACTGGAGGGTTGAATATTCATTCGTGTTACATATGGATCAGCCTTGAGCGTCGCTCTGGTTATATGCCATCAGCTAGAGATAGGGATGATGACGACGAAAGCTCAAGGGGGTAGCTTCAATATTACCTCCTCGTTTCGTGGTCGTAGAGATTTGGATATAAGAATCGAAATTTTAACTCCCCAGTTTGCAACACGAGACGAAAAAATTCATTGCGGTAAATTCTTTTTTTTCCTTTAATCCCTGCCAATGAAAAATCACCTCGAGGGCTCTTGTCTTTTCCTGTTGTCTACCATCCCCTGATTAATAGCTCGAAATCTACGGTAAAACCTACCCCCGCGAATGTTAGACCCTCGAACAACCCCGACGGGCGCCTAGAAATTGCCAAAAAATTCTGGGAAAATTTGGAGGGTAAAATATAAAATGGAAAAAGTGGTGGGACTCGATGGAGGAAATCGAACGTTTAATTCCCGTCGTATCGGTGGAGATTGTGAGAGGTGGCTCTGGCAATGACTAGCCCCTTCTCTTCACTCATCCCCCCAACCCCCTTGCTCCATCAAAGAAAAGAACCCTTTTCGCTTAGCGGCCATTCCGTTCATTTCCGGTTTCAGGGATAGAGGAGATCCATTTGCCACTCTATCCTCACTACCCTACCCTTTTTCCAACCCAACAGAAAGCCATTGTGCACCGCCCATCCTAGACTACACCGTCTCCCCCATTTATTTCCTCTTTCCCCCCCGCATTTTATTAGTTTCAAAATAACGAATTTACCAAGTAAATCAATTTTAAACATTATTATCACAATTAACGTACGAGCACGACGAGCGTGAACTTTATCGTCCAATCAGGACTGAAGCTCAAGCGATTTGATCGTCGCAAAAAAAAAAATTAAGTTTTAAATTTACAAGCGAAAGAGAAAATGAGAGGGAAAAATGTTGTCATCCGAAGCGAGAGGCTGTCGTGCACCTTTTATCTTCATTTTTGTTTTTTCTTCAACACCCGACGGTGGGTGGTGAGTGGGGGATTATTTGGCCGTTGGGCCGACGGATGGCAGCACAAGGTAGACGATATGAGTATTCCGTCTCCACTGGCTTCCGGTAAATCACCGGATCATTCTCAAAGGTCAGATTGAATTTAGCAAAATCATTTGAGCCATTCGAAATTCATCAATTCCCATCGAAAGTGATATCGACAGAGGATATTGAAAAAAAAAAACAAGTCGCCATTTGGTCACGGGGGATAACGCCCCCGACTTTTGAATTCTCCGCAGTTAAACGGATTCCGAATGCATTATCCCCGGTCATAAATCGTGGTGGCATTGCTCGTAGATCAATAGCAAACGCCATACACCAATTCCCAACCTCTCCGTACGAAAATGTTAAAGCTCTACGTTGTGTACCAAAACTACCCTCTGACGACTGGTAACCCATGTGAAAGCGTTTATTTGCTTCAGCACACAAATACCAATGCGGTAAAATCGTATATAATGGTGGATATACGGATTTCGATTCAGCCAGATTATTCCCCGTCTTTTTACAAGTTAAAATATGAGATTTATGATTTTTATTCCACTCGCGCATTGTGACCTGCTGTCCCCACACGTCTTTTTGTACTTTAGTGTTCTAGACTTGGCCCGAGATACCGAATTCCAATGTTCCGGCATTATTTTTTGCGGATGAGAGCACAGAGACACCAGACGGCCTATGATTTATGGCCCCATGTTGATTATTTTCGTCTACGTGAAAATCCGTCTGATCCTGAATCGGCCTAACCCCTTGACCAATCGACAAACCTCAAATATCATTCCCTTCCGGTATTTAAAAATAATAATATTAAACTGAAAGTGCCACTGCAATCCCCTCAAAGACCATTACTTCCGCTTAAAAATTTGTTTCACCACTCTCAGCGGTATTTTAAACATTTATTTATTTACTTTTTTAGATGCGACTGGATGGGGAGGTTTTTAAATCCCTCCATGTTGAGAAAAAAAAAAAAAGACGCCAGTACCCAGTGGAAAATCGGCTTAAGTACTTTTTCGCTGGCCCCAAAGTGCACAAGAATCCGTTACAGTGAAGAGGAGTCGGGGTAAAAACGAGAAATTGTGACCTCGCGTGCGCACTATCGATACCGCGATTTCATTTTATCCCCTGTAGGAACGTCACAGGGGTTTAATGCAGAAATAAAAGTACAAAATGATTCACAGGTTCTTTGGACTTACCCCTCAACCTCCCCCCCCCCTCCACCCACTTTTGTTATTTAACCAGTGGTGAAACGTAAATGCGATTTAATACGCAAATGTGGCGTTTCGATAAGGCCAATTCGATTTATCGGTGCAAGTGACAGTAGTAACGAGTGAATTATTTATACAAAAAAAATTATTTCAGGGGTTGAAATTTATTCTGCGTACGTCATTCTCCCGATTGTTGCCAATTAATTGTAATTTTTCTGGGTAATATGCCAATTAATTTTAACAATCACTTTATTCGCGATAAAAATACTGATATTAATTTTAAATAATTATCTCATAGCATTAGAAAGTCATATTTTTTATTAATAATTAATCAATGAAGTGGGTAATCCTGTATTAATATGTCCAATATCGAGAATTAAGGAAAACAAATTTTTTAATGATATGGAATTTTTTTCGTTCATTCAAAAAAATTTTCATTGTGAAAAAATCGGGAGAATGATTGACGCAAAATAAATTTACTGTCCAAAAATAATGATTTCTCCTAGTGTAAGAATAGAATACGAGTGGGGGATGGTTTTAACCTAATTCGAGGGGTGAGTGGGGATTGAAAATAATGAGTATTGGCCGTTAACTAGTGACCAGGGTGGATGTAAATGGGTGAAATGACGTCATAGGCGAGGCGAGTTGGTTCAATCAACGAAGCGGGACGTCAGAATTGTAGCCTTCATTGGCCACTCATCCACTCACCCTCTACCAGTTCTCTCACCAGAACCCGGATAATCTCGTTATCCAGCCGATTCTGATTACCGGCGTTAATCAGCGAATAGCAGCGATGCGTTAGTTCTAGACTGGAGGGCCTTTTCCCTCTGCATTTGCCAACGTCATTATTCAAACAATTGAAAATATCGTGAAGACCGAGGGGATGGAAGAAATTTCGAGAATGGGGCAGAATAAGGCCCCAAATTGGAAACCTTGTTCTCCATTACCTCACAAAAAAAAACGGAATTTTATGGTTAAAAAGTTATTTGAGAAAAAGTCAATTTTGAGAATTAATTGTCGAGTTTTTATGGGGTGATCAAGTAATGATAATTAGAGGGTAATTGTTTGTAGTATGTCGGCATGCGGTGGCATTTAATGAATTGAATGTATCGGGAACACCGAGGGGATGGAAGAAATTTCGAGAATGGGGCAGAATAAGGCCCCAAATTGGAAACCTTGTTCTCCATTACCTCACAAAAAAAAACGGAAGTTTATGGTTAAAAAGTTATTTGAGAAAAAGTCAATTTTGAGGATTAACTGTCGAGTTTTTATGGGGTGATTAAGTAATTATAATTAGAGGGTAATTGTTTGTAGTATGTCGGCATGTGGTGGCATTTAATGAACTGAATGTATCGGGAACACCGAGGGGATGAACGAAATGATTTTGATCGATGATTCAGCAGGACAAGAGATATCTCAATTTTAAAAACTTTAGCATGTCGAGATGTCGTTTTGTGAAAAGAAAATGCCCGACCGACTGAAATGAATAAATAAAATGCCGAGGATAGACGGAAAAGACGAGAGCTGACGTGGCGGAATCACGCTAGCCAATCGGATAAGTGCATTCCTATGAAACTTCACCTCTTTTACCCGTAAAAATCCTCCTCCCCCCCCTCCCCCCCCCC
>NW_011887751.1:717666-729733 GCF_000806365.1 Fopius arisanus
CCCAGAAGACGCTTGTACCCGTCCAATCAGATAGCACACACTCTCCTGGGTCTTGACGTTTCTTTCATGCCCTATCGCTCCATCTATACCCCTACATCTTTCCCCTCCCCAGTTTTGCCCCCCTGCCCGCTATTTTCGCGACCTACTGGAGACACTTGGGAGAGACATCCGGGCTGTTTTTACTTGGAAGAAAAAAAAAAAATATATGCCCAGAGGGAAGTGTATTTTTGGGGTCTAAGTCAGAGGGATGGCATAAAGCAGGCTCTACCGTTAAATGAGATGCGAAAGCCGCACGAGAAATGAATCAATGCCGTGGAAGACGTTTCAATTATTTCCAACAAGCAACTGCAAAGTGGATTCCACTTTTATTTCCGCGGTTTTTCGGTGGTGGGGGATTTTTTCGGAGGCGAAAAAATGCTGACGAAAAAATACTCCCAGTCCTTTTTATTTTCTCACCCAAGATGAGACTGCAATTTATGACTGTGGATATATATTTCAGGTAGTTTTCGAATAGATTTCGTGATTTAATAGAAACTTCTGAGATACTCCGGCTGTTCGTTTATCAAGTGTCATGGGTCCGTGGATCGAATGGAAAATGTCATCCGATCTACAGAGGATGCAGTGGAATGTAATGGCCATGACCACCACTATTACATTTACGTGGATACGTACAGAGATATTTCAATGGCAAATAAAATTGACCAGCAGTTTAAATTTGCCGCAAATTTTACGTTGGATGATACGTGTCAATCCCCTCTACGTCGAATAAACGGGGTAAAGTAGAGCGAACTGATGCTGCTCTAGCAAACCCTGGGATTGTTTGGTTGTGCAATGGCGAATTGACATACACGAGTGTTTTTACCTCCCTCTGGCTTTTTCACCCCACCCCCCTTGCCCCCTTCCCCCCCAATCCCTCAAACCCCTCACTGAGGTGGCAAGAGTTTCCAGGCCACTCGCACAGCCCCAGGACACATCTCTCTGTACTATTTACTCCGGAATTTTGCACTTTATTTATTTATTTATCTTGTTATTTTTCCTTTTGTTTTTTCTTCTGTTTTCAACTGGTTTTTCTACCACGAGAGGAAAACAGAGGAGAGAGAAAGCGCTGGATGTCTGTTGAATTTCGGGGGAGAGACTATTTCCATAATTTCCACGCATTGAGAGTCAATATTTGACGAGAATTGAAAAATTATTGTATGAAATAGTCGATTGGTGGATGTAGAATTTTGTAATTCGAGGAAAATACAAGAAAGCGATTGATTTTTTTTTGAAGAAATTACGAGGGGAAAAGAATTACCAATAAATCCATAACCATAAACCGACAAACAAGATTTATCCTCTCCTGGAATATCCGAAAAACTACAGGCACGCAATTAATTTCCCTCCGGACTGATCTGGCATTCCAATTTGTCCTGATTGACAGCCGAAAAACAAAAGCAAATTAACAGCCATTAATTAGTTTGGGATTTTTGGTGCAAACGAAGTGATGGGAATTAGCCAAGAGAACAAAACAGAACAAAAGCTTTTATTACCGAGTGACAATAGCAGGATTGGTATCCCCGGAAAGGTGGAAAATATCGTATAAACTAAAAGAAAAATATTGAGGTCACAAATCGCTCGGTTAATGTCAACCACCGGGGCGATTTGAACGGACGTTTAATTAGCAAAACTAGTGGGACCAGAACAACGGGGTTAGTCCGGATGGAAAGCGCCGGAAATGCACCTAGATGTGTAGTTGAGAAATCGAGAGAGAATGAGGTGGAGGATAAAATAAGTTAATGCGCGGGGTCAGCAATCTATTGGCAGAGAGAAAGATAGATGCCTAGGCAACAAACTGAAAGTTAGTTAGCAAACTGGTTGCTTAGTTGTCGAAACAGCACCAACCACACCCCTCGTTATTAAAATATCCAGGGGGAAATCACTCAATACCTCAGGATCCACTGTAGACTTCCGTTATAGTCACTGGGGCTAAACCTCCCACCGTAAACTCCAGTTTTATTTGTTTTTTTTTTATAGAAAAAGCGAGAGCCGGAAGTAATAGCCCATGGAAAAAAAAACCGATGGAAGAAATACTCAAAGAAAAAATTAGACAAACCCGTCACACGATCTCGATTACTCTGACGCCTCAGGAATTCGGGAGAAATAATTGGTTTTAATCTATCTCGATTATTTATTGTAGTTTTCGATTTTTTAATGCCCAAATTTCGAATAGTATCGACTTATATCCAACGAGGCCTACTGCGCACTCCGTGCGCCGAATTTGAATTTCGCGGTTCGAGTTGACCAATGAGGATTACGTCCCACGCGTTTCGAGATATTTCGACTCGGGCGAACTTCACTTTTGTGTTTCTACTTTTATAAAAAAGAAATTTCGGAACTTTGAAGAATGTGGAGTCGACGAGGGGCAGGGCGGGGGGAGAGAGGGGAGGGAGAAACTTAATCTGGCCAATCACGAAAAGAATTTTAAAAAATGAAATTTGTAGTGGGAATTTTCGTTTCAATTTTTTATCGAAATACGAGAGAAATTAATTTTTCCTCAGTGGATGAAACAATTTATTGTTTACATCTTGTAGCCCAGGGGTATATAATAGAGACGTGAAAAAATAAATGGAGGAGAGGTGCGACTACAATGAGATTCTACTGTATTTGATTGTCCAAATTTTATGACCTCTATCATGTTTTCACTGCATTATCACTCCGTAAAATAAATACATGACGGTCATGCATTTAAAAATAGTAAATATACAGTGAAAAACTCTTCATACATTTTGTCACGAAAACATAACACTCAATTTCATGTCCATTAAACTCAAAACAAGCGTCACGTCACAAATACGCCTCGGGTACAAGCCATGATTTACTCAATGATACAAAATGTACATCGTCGAGTGTGCATTTATGTATATCATCGCTCATACCACAAAAACAGATAAAAGACAGATTTGAATTATTTAATTATCGTGGTATTTGTAAATTTTTGGGTAAAAATAACAATGTCTGTCGTCATAGTGACGAGGACCAATTGAGGGATACGATTGGTTTCCCTTTTTTTTTCATTAAACTCCAATAATTCTTTTATTTTTTCTTGGACCCGCTCACATCAATAATGATTCGCTGAAATGCGTCTATCTCACCTGTAAAATAATGCTAAAAAATATTTTTACATACAGATTGCTGTAAAATATTGTATTAATGCGAGTGTCTAAAAAGGCCATTATTAAATTAAGGTAGCCCTGTATATAACTGCAAATTTTTTTATGACTAGTTTTTTATGACATAAGATGTAAATATCGATGTATTATTAAATAAAAAAAACTATGTTAATTAAAAAAAAAAAGGGATACGATTGGTGGAATAATATCCGTAACAATTTAAGTCCAACGTCTCGTGTGTCTACGTAATTTCAGTTTCGTCTGATGAACAGTAATTTTAGTACCTCGTTGAGGTTTTAGAGGGGGAAAAATGTATAAATACATTTGATTTAAGAGTGGGGAGGAAAAATACTATATTTTGAAAACGATGTGGTTGATACTGACGTATCGCGGTCACAGGTGTTACGTGTTAAGTTTTTATGCTGTTACGCACTTGTACAGTTTAAATAGACCCAGTGGATCATTTATTTTTCCTTTAACCGCCTCTTGCGAATGACACGAGGAGCAGTCTGAATATATTCACACGGTATAGGCTGAAAATTTTCACGAGACTATTTCCACAGGACTCACCTCAAACAATGGAAAATCCAGAAATATCCTATTTCATTATCCCCGCAAGATAACACATTCCCCTACCGGTTTAAATCGTCTCACGTGTCTGATAGCGATGCTCTAACACAAGTACATGAGACTGAAGGGAGAATAGAAGATGTCGGGGTGTGTGTAAGTCGGAAAATGCCAGAGAGGGTGGTAAAGTAATTTATCAGTTCGTCCGATAGGTAGAGAAGGGGCTGAGCCTTCACGGTTTACATACACTCACCATTTGCCTTTATCCCACCGTCTATTCTCCCATTTTCACCCTCAAATAAAAACTAAAAAACGACACAATTAGCACGAGAGAGAACGAGAGAGAGAGAGAGAGATGAAATGAGAGTAGAAATGATGAATTAAAAAAATAAACAGCCCAGGGTGAATGCAGGGGGAACACTACGCGGGGAAAAATATAGAATATATAAATTTTATAATTGAATGAATGGTAAAAATGTGAATTTCCATCGAGATAATCGAGGAATCACGGAAACGTCCCACATAGACCATCAACCCCCTTCTCTATTTCACTCGTACACAAGGATCACGCGATTGCCGCGTTAATTCCCGTAGGGCACAGCAGGTGTCCTCGTGCGAGAACTCACATTAATCCCAACCCCCTCAGCCCTCCCCCTCCCACCCCCTTACACCCCACCCAACCCCTCACTCAACTGAGGGGTAGTAAAACGCTATGAAATAGGTGGTTTGCGGGGGTGAGAGCAAAGGGGGGTCGGGTTGTTACGCAAGAGGGGGATGTTTGGTGCTATCTGTGTACCCCCGGGGTGTCCCCTTATTTATTCTTCGATTAACTACACCTTCAACGCCACGCACCCGATGGCAATACACCCATCCCCTGTAAGAGTCATTTTTTATCAATTGCACTGGGGAATATTTATAAAAAATATTTCAAACATCGCGGTAGATAAAACTCTCATTCTCGCAACCTCATAATAACGATTCAACGGCATCATCTTAAACGTTTCATGGCCCCCATATATCTCACATTCCGCCCCCACCAACTGCTAACCGACGGGAGGAATCAACTCAATGAACGTGCCAGGCGTCAGTAACTAAAACACGCACCAAACACTGCACCATATACACGAGATTTTATGGGGAGAATACCTTTTTTTTTTTTCTCTCTCTCTCTCTCTCTCTCTGTCTGTCCCCCTTATACCTTCAAACTCCTTATTCCACCCCTCATCCATTTTTTGTTTGTCTCACCTATACGTATATATATTTTTAACTCTCAACAGAGTCTTTTACGACACCGACCTGTAATGCTAACATTACACGGTACGTACACGCCCAGAACGTGAGTGAGATACGACACCGTAAAGTCTTTGCCGCGTCCGTCGGGTGTTGTCACCGCATCTCTCGTGTATTTTTTACTCGGTGTAACGCACAGTGAGGGCACATGGGTATGGGTTATGTTGGTGGTGGTGTTGGGTTATGGGGTTGTCGGTGGAGGGAATTGGGGGTGGCAGTGGGGGGCTCTGGATTGTATCACGGGAATGACAATTTCAGCGGTTTATATTGTTCGGTTCTAATGCCAGTGATAAAAAAACATTGGACGCTTTTATTGTTCTGGGTTATGCGGCATTGCAATGATGCTGGGTACAAGTCATTTTTCAATTTGAAAATAAAAATTCAGGGGCTTGTAACATTATAGAAAACGCTGGATTCTGTTTTATCAATTTTTTAGATTATACTGGTGAACAATTAGTCATGGAATTTCGCACAAACACCTCAGAATTTTTCAACAGAATAGATTCAATTGAAATTTTTAGGCATTACAAATTTTGAGATAATCTTCAAGTTAATTCGGATAGATGACGCTATCCAGGTAAAAAAAAAATTGTAATCAGAATAGTTTTTCCAAATTTTCAAAAAATTTTTGGAAATCTTCTCAGAAAATTTTTATTTTCAAACAAAAAAAAAATCACAAAACAATTGTATTTTTGGGAACGGTTTTGAAAAATTTTTCAAAAATTTGTTTCGGAAATTTTTTAAAATAATTTTCTAGAAATTTTTGCGAATATAATTTTTTCTTTCAATTATACTGTTGTTTTCTAACTTTTTTTATTTTTCAATATTCTCAAAAAATTCAATTTCATAAAAAAAAAATGTGAAAAATTTCCCAGATATTTTTTGAAAATTTGGAAAAAATATTCCGATTACATTTTTTTTACCCGGATATGTATGTGCCCCCAAATTTCGTGTACATGATTTTAGGCGTCAGCTATCGAGAGTTTCGATTCGATTCGATATAAACGTCGATCTCCCTTTTAGATAGGATTCTGCATTTGATAATTGAATGCAGGAATGAAACCCACGAGATACACCCATGGATTTTAATTCTAATCGCAACAGTGAGCACCAGTTTAAATGAAATGTCAGTGAGAATAAGTCTTCAGTGGTGTTCTTGAAATTAGGATAGTTTGTTCATTAGAGTTCTTTTCCGATTGCCCCAGCAACCGGCCCAACAAGAAAAGCGGAAAAGTAGAAATGGTACGGTGAAAAGGAGAGAACAAGTCGTGGGATATTTGTCTTGATAAGTTCGAGGCAGGAAATGAGACGTCGATGAGGGTGGCTTCTATCTCGCTCCTTAAAAATGTCTGAGATTGCAACTCAACGAGAATTTGGGGCTTCTCTTAATGAGGAATCATGAGATCCCAATCTCGTGTCTGTGACCCAAATAAAGTCACCGCGAAATGATGGAAAATATTGGAATTTCCAGTGAAAAGTTAACCGGTGAAATGGAACGTTGGGAAATTGAAATTATGAGCTTTATTATTGAAATTTAATTTCCGATATTTTCAGGTATTTTTGGACGAAATTCAACTCCACATTTTTTCATCGGTCAATTTTCGAGAGATGTTATTTAATCGGATTATTTGTGAATTATTTCACCCGCATAGGATGGATTTCCAGAAATTTTCACCCGGATAACTCGATTATTTGTTTAACTTTGGATACACGGCGCAGTACTTTCCCTAAATCCCTTCAATTCCTCATTATTATCAAGATAATCCCGAGAATACTTTCAACAACCTCTCAGCGCTTTCCTCAATCCATCATAATTTACTTATTTACTCTTTAGTTCTCCATTCAATACTTAAATTATCATCTCTCCATGATTCTCAACTCTAAATAGAGGAAACTTTCAAGGTTCAATTAATTAGAATGGGCGCGAAGGGAGATGAAAGATAAATGAAGACCTCAGACGGAATTCGAGCATTTTCGGTTGTGAAATGCCAAGGCGATTAGACCTACCCTAGAAACTTTGACTTTCTCAATTCCGAGTTGTAGACAGTGTGAAAAACCAAAGGAAAAATTTGCCAATTTTCCCCCCGAAAATTCCCAGGTAAATTCCCAGATTGCCCTTTAATTAAGACGAATTTTAATGCCGAGAACTTTATTCGCGTAAAAGTTTTCTAGACTTCGGAAAAAACCGTATGACACCTCTGTATTCCGTGGGAATTTTCCTGGAAATCGCACACTGCAGATGATGAATGAAAAAAAAAAGGTGTCGGTGAGTGAATGAGGTAGACCCCTCGTTAAAATTCGCGGTAATATTTATAACGCGACGTGGCCTTGGCTCGTCAATCACCCCAGTGTCGAGAGGCCCTATTTACCGGCCCCTACTCATCCGCAAATTAATGAGAAAATAATACGTCAAGCTGGAAATAATTCCCCACCCGTTGACCCGAAGAAATGATTTATCATGCACACGAATAAAAAGTCATCCTACCTTGATCGTCGCGTTGTCGGATCCTTCATCACCATAACCTCCGTGATATCTCCGTACTTGGTGAAGTATTCTCTGAGGCTCTCTGAAAAAAAAAAATGTAACAATAAATTAAATAACCAAGAAGAGTCATATCTGTCGATAATTTCCCAAATAATTTATCCCCGTGTAAGAAAGCGCATATCCGCGGTGCCAAGAAAATAAAGTTGAAGAACGCCACCAAGGGGTTGCGAGCAAGAGTGGAGGGGTTAAAGTTGCTTTACGAGAAAATAGATTAACTCACAACTTTTACCTCTTCGACGTAACTCGCCGACGCGGGACGCTTCCTTTTCCCGTGGCCGTAAAGCCCACGAAACGAGATTCGAGATTTATCGTTGAATCAAACTCGAAAGTCGTTAGAAAACCCTTCCCCTCCGCCCCCTCCCACCCCCACTCCACTCAACTACCCAACTCGGTCCCTTTCTGCCTCTCGTGTCGTCAATTAATTTGTTCTTTCGACGAACTGTGAAAAAATGTCACGACATTTTCATCCATTTGTCCGTGAGTTGTTTTGAAGGGGTGGAATCACCAGGAGGGGGGGATTAAGGGGAGGGCACTTGTGCCAACATTAGGCTGAGAGGGCACGCAAACATTTAGTCACTATATCCCAGTAGCGACGTTACATCCATGGAGCCAATCGGTACCACACTCAACCAATTACCTTGGAACTTTCATAATTGCCAGCTTGGTGAGAGGGGGTGGTGTTGGGTGGGGTTAGGAGGGATGGGGGGACGGTTGGAGCTTGAAACCAAATTAAAAGTTTGATTTTTCAAGAGATCTGGGGATATACCGGAGGGGGTACTCTGATCAAGTCCATCTTCTCTTTGGGATTTTGATTGGGTAAATTGCACGCGATTTTCGGTGGCACGGTTTGAGGGGGTTGAGGGGAGGGGTGGGCGGGAGGGGAGGGGAGACATGAATGGAAATTGAAAATACTTTGCGCTGGGGAAGTATCGCTATTATTCGGGCTTAAGTGATTGAATGATGTGATTTGGGGATCGTGGAAGCGTGCAATTTTCGGTTGAAATGGCCCATTGTGGTGGTATAAATAGTAAATGTGTGAATGGCTTGAAATTTTACCGCAAAATTTCACCGTAAAAATGTATCGACGACTAAATAGTAAATGCCAATTGGTTTTTATTGATTCTCTCGGACAGTATATCGTTAAACATTGGCAGACAGTGGCAATATCACATCACTAACACTGGAATATGTGAAAAAAAATACGACATGGCTATTCTAACCTATAAAGCTCATCCAATCTCACCTAACCTCTTCTAAAACTCTCGTCTTGTGTCGTTTGTGTAACTTTACGCCCCCTCTTATGCCAAAAAGGCGGTACATTCATGAAGGTTTAATATACATACACGTGGATCACAGTATCAAGCCCTCGTATCAGACGAAAGAAGAAGGGAGATGCAAGACTCAAGTCTGGCGTCCAGCCAACATGGCCAAGCTCCAAATATATCTTGCACCCTATCTAATTATACGCCGCTTTATCCAGGCGTTCTCCATCCCTCTTCTCTACCCTCTTCTCTACCATCTTCCCTCCTCCCACCTCCTATCCACCACTTCGCTCTTGTCCTCTCTGAGGACCTCGTAATGCACAATAGTTACTCCCTTGTTATATATCCAACGCTCATTCTCTCTATTCGGCTTGCATCGATAAACCAAAAAGGATATCTCTGATATCCACCGCCATTACTATCCAGATGGATTCAACTTTACGATGCATCTCCAACTGGATGATATCGTTTTACCAAAATTGCTGAATTACCCCGGATTTATATCGAGAGGTTATCAATGATTATTTCAAATTCATATACCACCGGATATCAACTCGGATATTGTATTTTAGTGATAAATATTTATTCTCTTTCCTCAATCACCGACAAGAAAAACTCATGCAATTTCCCAATTTTCCATCACCTCCTTAAAACTATCGACATCTCTTCAATTAGTCTCAGCTACTCTCGTTTCTCGTAAATTGATGGAAGCAATTTCATTGTGAGCGAACGTACCCTCCCCGGCTTCCCCTACCTCCCTCCCACCCCAACACTTTTAAAACAGAATTTACGACAGTCGTTTCCTTAATTGCGCGACGCGCGCCCGCGACTTATTTTCACCATTCTGATCATCCCCCTGGCCCACCCACGTTACTTCCCTCAGAGGACACAAGGAGGATTGAGGGGGCTGGAATGAGAATGTTTTTTGGACGGTTGCCCTGGCTCCCAGTGCGACTGATAGCTCGTTGAATTTTTTTTTTTTCTTCATTTTTTTTTTTTATTTCGGACGCTCCAAACTCGCTTCCGGGATTTTCACGACAATCGAACCGAGTCAAAATTACCCGGCGGTGCATACTGCAACGCTCAATCCCCTGTTCACCACCCCTCCTCCCTCCACCACCCCCTTTACCACCCTATATCCTCTTTCACCTATGTGCACACGCTTTATAAATTACCGAAGGGGAGTAATTATTTTATTAACGTGAACGACACGACACGCGACAGAAAATAGGGGATGGGTGGCGAGGGTGGTGAAGGGGGGTGGTGGTGCAGGGGTTGTGGGAAGGGGTTGAGGGCATTTCGAGTTCACTGGCGCGTATGCGAGTACCTGTGCGATTATATCGAGATAAGCCCGATCGTGTTACACGCTGTCCTGATCCCCATGACACTAGAGGGGATGTGCAATGGCAAAATTGAGTGGAAAAACAGCCGTTGTGCAAAAGAAATTCATTAATTCCAAAGAGAAGATGTGAAAATTATTGTCCAAGTCTATGCAAATTTATGCTATTTCTTCTCGTTTTTAATGCCCAGCAGAAACGGCTGGAGGAGAAAAATTTATGCTTTCAGGAACTGGCTCGTACTTCAAACACCTTTGGAAAAGAGACAAAAAGTAACCGAAAAAAAAAAAATAAATAAGGAGAAAAAAAAAACGTGAAAAAGATGTTTTCCAAGCCAACAACTCCTCACAGTATCACGCTCGAGCGGGAAATCCATAAGGGATCTCAAGATTGCCCACCGAAGCAAATTCGAGGTTACTTTAGACCTGATTTCCTTCCTTCCTTCCTTTTCACTTCGTTCCGCTCCCCCATGTCCCACCCCACGTACACCACCACAACCCACCTCTCGCCACACGCTGGGATCCCCCTGCACCCGCAAGAAAAAAAAAAATGGCGAATATTTCCCCCTCCCCCACCGCCTATCTTATGGCATCGAAACATATTGGTAAAGTGCACGAGGCGAGTAAGAGCCCGTGGATTTTTCATTCAAATGAGATCCTTCCAAGTTTCTTCAAGATGCTAGGGGTAAGACGAAGAATAAAAAAAAAAGAAAGCCAAAAAAAGGGGAATGATGGAAAAAAACGTCAAGCCGCTTCGAGTAGACGAAAGAATCAGGCGTCCGCTCGAGTGTTTTTCTATTCAGAAGAGGAGACTCGCATAAAGTTCTATATAGGTTAGATTGAATCCTGTGAGGATATCAAAGAGGTGGATGAGGGAAAAAAAATGAGAGAGAGAGAGAGAGGGGGGGAGGGGGAGCAGACAGAATGCCTTCCATTCCGTAGGGCCGTTCATTGAAACGAATGGTCTCGTAGCATTCTCCTTCAACCGTTGGCACCCTCAAGATCCTCACTGTGTACCTCCAGGCCACTTTTCCAACCCCCCTCATCTACTTTTCTATCGCAAGATCCAACCCTCGGATTACTTATATACCCCGTCTACCCTCCCCCTCCCATCTCACCCACCACCTTATTCCTATTCCCGTGGAGGAACTCCTTCCTAAAGCATCATTTGAATAAACGCGGAGTTATAACCTCTATTCCTCGTTCTCAAGAGGAATAAATAGTCCACTTTTTACCGATACAATGTACCGAGACGAAAAATTGAAATTGGAAAGGATAATTCGGTTCAACTCCGAATATTTCAGTAATAATAACGCCCCGAGGCTCACCAAACATTTTTTTTTATCAACAGCTCGAGTTCTCTGACGTTTTTACGCTCCATTTCCCAAATTTTATTGGCAATATTAAAAGCAAAAGGAAAAAAAAAAAGGAGGAAGGGTTAAAATGGTCGGAGACTGTCTGACATGGAGGGAAATGAAGATAGACAGTAGTGTCACGTAGGCGGAAAGTATACACCTGTATCTATAAAGGCTATATCTACAGTAATACCTGCCTTTTCTCATTCCCCTCTATGACGTTGTGTCTAGTCGAAGCCTACCTGGCCGCTCGCCAGGCCGCCTCGAGTCCTCATTGGATGCGAGGTTAGGCGGAGGGATTTCACGATAGTACACAGTCCGCTGCATATAGTACCGTACAATCTCCCCAACCCCTCGACAATCCTCCCTTACCACCTCACCACCTCACCCTCGTTGCCACCTCACTCCTCCACCCTCCAGCAACCCATTGGATGCACACCCGCATTGCAGCTATGGCCCACCATCCCTAATGATGGCAACCACGCAGCTACCAATCCACTAACATTTGTACATACCCAACCAACACCTTTCCACTGTGCTCCCCTCTCTCCTCCCCCCCC
>NW_011887751.1:729763-735596 GCF_000806365.1 Fopius arisanus
CCGCCACCCACCTCTTCCCCACCCACCAGCCTCTTTTACCTATTTCGACATCGTTTTCACTCCACATCAGCTATCTAACCGCCTCCACTGCACCTACGGACCTTCCAGGGTAGGTTATACACCGACTCCATTTTCTGCTGACACCTACACCTACGATTTCCTTTATAATCCTCAGCCAACTGGCCATTCGGCTTGGCAATACCATTATGCCAGGCTATGTGTTTTCAGCCGAATATTTTTGGTGGTAGCTGAGAAATTGATTTGAAAAGTTGACGGCATAAATGGGATCTCGCCATTTTGTGGAAAGTTTGAGAAGATGGCGGAACTGAGGGGAGAGGGTCACAAAGATTTTACCTAGATCAACAGACGACTCGATGTAGGTAATGTATGGGTGATTCCGCAGAAATAGTGATATCTATGAGAGTATGTGGCCATTCAGGTGCGGCTGTTAAGCCTGATTGGTAGAATCTGGTAGAAAGATATTGATGTACTTTTCCAGTGAATTAAGGTTGAAGTACCTGTGTCAGTATCCCATCTGGAGAAGATTTTCAGAAAGTCATGGCACTGACATTGACGGCACGTTGAGACATTTCTTGAGGAGGGTAGCAGAAAATGATAAAATTGGAATGAAATAAATAAGAAATATGTGGCAGCACAACGTTTCGTATGTCAATTTTGAGTATGGTGTGTGATATGGTGAAGCAGATGATGAATAAATTCATTATTCAAGACACGGTACTGACATAAATACTCTTGAACATCGCAGCACCGACTGGCAAATCACATATTCAGAAAAGATATTCATCTCCAAGAATGTTCAGGGAAATATCTAGTCATTCAGGACTGACTCGCTCCCTTACTAGCAGATATTATCTTGTAATGATGATGAATGATGATGATTGATTTCATGATAATCACTATTTCCGTGGAATCATCCATGTAGGTTATATTGAAGGTCCCAGAGGTATTGCCGATAGATAGCGTTTTCTGTCGGTGAAAATGGTGGGATAGGTTGGAGAGGGTGGTTTGGATAGGGGTGGCGGAAGATCCATTCTTGTTACTCGCCTCAAACCCCAGCGACATCTTTAATTCATCGAATGCGGATTGCGGTCTGAATCCTTGATGAGCTTTATTCCACATCCGCGCGCACACACCCAACTATTGGTATCCGATGAGGGATTTCTCATACGATAATACAAGGATGAGAAAAAAAAAAAAGATTTTTCCACAGAACTAAAACCTTTTCACGACCCAGCCGCGCTATATTTCACCAAAGTCCGTCCCTGTTCTTTCAATTTATACACTTTCAATTTGAGTAGACTCTCACGCTTAGCTTCTCCTGCTCTTCATGTATTCCACCATGGCCCATTTTCTTTTTACCAAATAACACACATACACATGCACAGAGACCTCTTCAGCAATCTCGTTCAATCCTTTTCCACCGCGTAATCGAGCGTAAAACTAGCCGGTAAAGATCACTCGGCTGTCTGCATCTCACTGGACTCTCTTCAGGTTGAAGAGAATTGAATAAAAACGAGGGCCGAGCCCTCTCAAAAACAAACTACATGATTGTAAAACTCTGCAATGACTTGTGACAGAAGCCATTGCTCAAGGAAGTTGCAGAAGGAAAAGAAAAACCTAAATAAGGCCTTCACCCTTGGAACTTTGAGGATAACGGCAGGGAATGGACAAAAAATGTCACATGCCTCGCATCGTTTACTGGCCACCGTCGAGGGACACATACGCCAACGGACTCGATCGAAAGGAAAACGTGATCGGCTTTTGCTCGTTTCACGATTCAATGATTCTGAAATTACGGCACAGAGAGACTCCGAAAGACCCCTTAGGAATTCATTCAATGATTTCAACTCATTCTTTTCTTCTGTGTAATTCTTTTTTCTGTACCCTCTTCGCTGTCGTTTTTCAGATGGACGTGGTTTGGAGGGAAAGGGATGTTTGAAGACGACGAGAAATCACTTTGGAGTGTCTCTGGAAGACGTTACGGGTACGGTCAGATGACGTTTGGCCGAACGGAGATTATTATTGCTCATGTGACAGCCAACGTAGGGGGTTTCTGGGCAATATATAAGACCCCCGGAGGGTATAACGTACGTATAGATATATTATTTGCTTGTAGAGCCGCAAGGATATCTGCCAGGATGTCCTGTGCAGTACCGTATCAAGGCTATTTCCGGTCACCGGTGCATTTCCAGAGAGTTACTACCTTTAACGGTTATCATCGTTAAATGACAAGAATCGTCGCGGCAGATATGTTATCAGGTTCCTCCCAACAATCTGACGCTTCATTGTTTTTTACGATCTCTTCTTTTTTTTTCTCAACCCGTGGAAATCGGCTTTTCTAGACAGCCGTGGTAGATACGATCAACATTTTTCATATCAAATCTCTTCAAAATTTTAAGGGCTACATTTTTACTCTTTCCACTTTCTTTCGTATATATCATATTTATGGAGATAATCCTCTGTGAGCGAGAATGAATTTTTTCCCGCTCACAAATTTCTCCAACGAGTTCATTTCATCTCCGTTAATTGCTCCGATATTTTTCGTTGAATAACTTTCAATACTTTATCTAATATTTTTTAATTAACCATTCGGAGCGGATGATATTCATGATTATTGGGGGTGTGGCAGAAAATGGGGGTGCATTTATTTTGTCCCTGTTTGGAGAACTCACAGAGATATCGAGCATTCGATAACTCTCAATTATTTGATGTTCCCTTTTTCGATTATACATCGGTTGATCATTTTAATACCACAAATTAATGAGAATATATTTTTCCATGAAAAATTGTCGGGTCATTTCTGTAATTATCTCGAAAACGAGTGAATGAATTTAATCCCATAATCCTCATCAAATTGAAATATCTCAGTGTCTCTGGGGAGTGAAAAGGAGAAAACTGGTTAAATATATCCCAATCATCAAAGGTACTAAATTATGAGGTGGAAAAAATAATAAACGAGTGCGACTTCAACCCACTTGACGGGAAGCACCGCGGCATCGCGGCCAAGCTCGTGGGGTTTCCCTTCCTCTCTCTCCTCTCCACCGGTTCGCTTAATAATTCAAATCTCGCGCTACTCGAAAAATTGAATTTAATAATTCAATCCAATAGGAAAGCCCAGGTGATTACACCGCCAAGTCTCAGAGTTGGTCTAGTCTCTTTCTCCGCTATATATAATTTTTTTTCCTCTTCAATTTTACTTTCTCCGTTTCCTTTTTAGCCACCGCGACGCCACAAGGATAAAAGATGCACCTCCCGATGGCGACCATTTTCTTTACAACCAAGTCCCAATTTATCAATAATCTTCACCGATTTTATTTTCACAAAACAATTACCGATCATTCTGAACTTCTCATCGCAGACGTCTGGCGACGGCTCGACTTCTCCTTTTGCGTAGATAAACTCGAATACTTAACCCCTTTTAACCTACGAGAAGTGCTCGACATAGCTAAACCGATGAATTCGATGTATCGATGACGTCAACAATGAGTCGCCTCAATATCTAGCCATGAGATATTGATTGATATTTTTCAATCACACGCGAACACCACGTTATTCGCAAAATTCGTCCGAGCCAAAGATGGCAATTAATCTTGTTAATTCACTCAACGATAAAATCATCCACTACAGACTCATGTTATTTGTGTTTTCGGGTGTACTGTCAATGCCAAAAAGTATATCGGCATGTATCCAAATATAGAAAGGGTTATAATTAGAAAATAAGATGGTGCAGTCTGTCTCTGCATGTACGCAAGTTGAAAATCCCTTCCCCTCAAGACACTTTGGGTAACCCCGAATGCCAGAAGCAGACCAAAGGCTGCACTTGTGCAATGTCCGATTCGAGGTCCGCATGTGTTTCTATGTATAACTGAGATCAACGGTTCTCAACCTTATTTCATCTCATTCAAGGTCAAAGACCCTTTTGGAATCCTTTGTCTGATGGGAATTTACGGAGATAAACCATTAGTTGGTGATATCGAGGTAATGATGATGATGAAGAGATCATCACAGGAATATTTGCTGAGGACACGTTAACTTGGTGAATAGACGAGTGATTGAATATCACCATGAAGATTTATTTAGGTTTGACGGACAGTATCAAGTTGGCACATGCCAGAGCTGGTGCAACCTGGTCCATTAGCCCCGATATCAATCGGCCAATGCAATACCTTTGACGTCTATCGATAGCTCGAAAGGTGATAGGCTATTTAATTTCTCCTTCATTTGTTAATTCAACTGCAATTTACGATTGATGGTGTTAAGTAACATTGACCATCGGTGCAAATAAAAAAAATCCTACCAATCAAACTCAGATAGAGTATTGTCAGATTGTTTGGCGGTGGTTTAGATAGAGCACTGAGTAAGTGTCGGGTTTACGGTGCATTCGAGTGGAGTTCAATTCGGTCTATTTTATTTTTTTTTTTCGTTCCCTCCCCCAAACTGAAGTGTTTCGTTCATTGACGTGATGTGGTACAACAGCGGGGAAAAAAAAAGCTACAGTCACCGATGGAAATACTTCTGTTTACACGGGGAAAACCCGTTCCATGAAAATTCTACCGCTTCATCTGAAGTATGTACAGAGAGCCATTGGAAATCCGGAATGGCACCCCGTTGTGCTAGCACGCTGTGCAATATCATGGGTCGGAAATCGGTGGAATATGGTAACGACTTTGGGATTCAATTGAATTGAGTTTAAGCTTTGTCAATAAATGTTAATCATTTGCATTGTTCTTGGCGAAGCTATTGAAATTCTTGTAATTCATTTTCAATTGGCGACGATACGAGAGATTATTTATGATGAGGTTGGACCCTAACTGAAGAGAACCTAAATAAAAGAAATGGTGAAGCTAATCCAAATGGAAGGTAAATGTATGAGGGATGGGCTAGCCAAGACCCAAATACCATTGGCCATTGGGTAAAGCTGTCAATTCCCAGAAGAGAAACTACCACAAGTTCGAAAGCTGACCGCTAATAATGTAACAATCGTGTTAGCAGACAGCAAGCTCTCACGTATTTGCCGAGACCGAAGGTACGTCGATGGCTGGTCTCCGTCCAAGGACAAGCGATATCATGCATCGAGATTTCAGATATCCTGATAGTGGGACTTGGCTGTTTTGGCACATGGACAACCCGGACGGTGTGAGATAGGAGAGGCATGTGAGCCTTGGCTAGTTGGAAGCATTGGAGGTTATACGGGTAAACACATTTCGTGCTGTGAAGTAGCTTTGAATCATCCCTTATCGGATCAATGCTATCAAGCCTTTCAAATGTCCAGGCATAAACCCTTTTCCCAGGGTGGAAAATCCATTGGGAGGTTGTGTTCCTTAACTCCAGGGGCACCCCACTACCAAAACGTCGTGATTATCCGAGCGAGCGATAAGGACTGCGGAACTGCATCGGTAGGGGGATGCGGTGTGATGGAAGGACCAAAGGGGGATGATTTTAACGGGTGATTGGACGGGATCGATTGAGAAGGGAAATTCAGTTGAATCTGTCCGAATGCCCGAGCTATTCCTTCTATCAATTCCAATAGTTACCCAGCGATCACTATTTTTCATGGATTCACAGTTGAAATTCTCAACTTCTAAACTGTCCCAGCATTTATTCAACCCCCAAAAATACCTCCCATTATTCTACCCCGTGTGTCAGCCATTTATTTATATATATATATATTTCTTTTTTATCCCCCAAACTTTTTCTACCCTCCCTCGTTTGTATCGTACATTGTCGAGGAATAGTCGACTATGTGCACCCGATATCGGTACAACAACGGCGATAGAGTCCAACTCTGTAGCAATGGGGTGGGTTGGTAGGG
>NW_011887751.1:735611-738472 GCF_000806365.1 Fopius arisanus
GGTAGGGCAGTGGTATGAGAGGGTGAAAGGGGGGAGGGATAGGGGGGGGGCCTGATGGCGTTTAAGCGACAACGAGGCCGCCGGGGTTCACCGTGCGCCAGCGGTTGCGTTTACCCTCGATTTTCCTACACATTCTCACCGCATATCCCATCCCCATCCCATCCCTCCTCGAACCACAGAAAATATTGGCAAGTGTACGTGAATTAATTGCGTCTGCTCGAATTTCATTTATCGATACAACCCTCTCATTTGTTTTCATCATTTTTTTTATTCGCCATGTCAAAAGAACGTGTAGTTATTACAATTTTTCCAATTTTTCCTATTTTCTCCCTCTCGCTCCATTATTTTTAATAGTTTGTTTGGAAACATGTGGGGTGGGGGTGGGTAATGAAAACTGGAATATTCAGGAGTGATAAATTTGTATCGATACTTAGTGGAGTGACTGGAGAACGAGGAAAATCGTTCAAGTGCCGGAGGGTTGAATTTTGCTATGGGGGTGGTGGTTGAATTTTGGGTAAGGGCCGAGTTGAAACGTGGAGCGAGTCTCTCATCATGAGATGAGACTCGAGGGTGTGGGGGTAGTTCGCACTAATGCGGGCTAATAGCGAGGCAGTGAAAAGGAGCCAAGTAGCAACGCCATTCCGGATCGTTAAGACGATTTCACTAGCGACGACAAAGGGTGCCTGATTAAACGACAGTAGAGAAACCGGGGGCATTACGTATTAGAGGGTGAAAGACGTACCAGCCAATCATCGACACGAGAAGATTTTTATTTTCACCCCGTCTAGTATCGAATTAAATCAACTACCCATCCAAAAAATTTTGATCATTCATTATTTTCCACATTACTTGCGATTCACTCACCAACCATGAAGAGATTATGGTATTTGCCATGCAGATGATGTGAAAGAATGACAAATTGGCCACAAATAATGGTGAGTGGAGGGACTGGAGTGGATTCAATCTCCTTTATCCTCGTCTTCGACTCCCAGTGCCAATGACACGCACAGGATACGCGTGAATCCAATCATGTGGCATTGAGCAAGGGCTGTTTGAATTCATCGACATCACTTGGCCTGTGTCATCCCACCCTCGATGACAATGACAAAGACCCGGACAATGGGACTGCGGTGATGAAGGGACTCCGATTCCCCTCTCCCACTCTCCTTTTCTCCCTTTTTTCGGCCACTCAAGGAGCACGTGCATCCTCTAAGGCATCTACGTGACATCCCGATGATTTTCATCCATCGAATATAAAAAAAAACCTAATGGAACATCATCGTGCGAATTTTAACAGAGAAACAGCGAACCGACTGACGGGAATTGTTAAACTTTGGATTTTGAGACGACGTAAAAACATGAGCCTGAGAAAATACATTCATACATTCGAAGCGGAAAACATTTCAACCTAACTCGAGGAGAGAAGGAATTGTAAAAAGGGGCTAAAGTAAACTTGGCGTCGCACTCAGTGGATGCGAAACAAGGGCTAGGGGATAGGGTGGTTTTACCCTGAGGCAGAGCCGAGGATACAGATGAAGCGAGAGTGAGAGAATGAGGTGGTGGGTGTGATGCTTGACGGTTCGCTGGCCGCGTTGGTGGTCGTGTTGTTTCAACTCTAACCCTGAGGCCCCCTCCCTCTGCCACCCCTCCCAACTACCCCCTTGTCTCTGCCTTCTCACTTCCATTGTGGCTTGTTAAAAACCTATCTCATGTCTACTACTCCTATTTTCTCAATAAAGACCCAACGCGCGGGACCATGTGTCTTCTGTCGCAGATTATTAATCTGTTAAACTATTAAAAAATTAGTTCAAAGATTTCAGAGGAAAAACTTGAAACTTGAAGAATGTTGAAACATGTTCATGTGAAATTTGTCTGGTTATTATGACTGATCAGTCAGTCAGACTCTGAATTTTTCAGGCATTACGAATTTTGAAAAGTCTTCAAGTTAATTCAGATAGATGATGGATATGCTTCATGAGATATTATATTTGTTGTGATTTCGATGACTTCATTTTAACTGCAATCATTGGCTACAAAATTGGAATCAAGTGAAGTCATTGATTCTGAAGCTTGAAGTCACTGAAATTACGTTCCCCTTTCAATTACCGAAATCATGATTGAATTAATTAGAAGTCGATTTCAAAATGAAGTCGTGGTGTCACTCCATTCGGGACTGAGTACCCCCTCGGTCGTGACCGGAACTTTCCAACTATCGAGAGTTTCGATTCGATTCGATATAAATGTCTCTTTCAGATGTGGTAATTTTTTTTTTCTCCCATTCTAATTTTTAATCACGATTTTAAGAGTGAAATCTCGATAGATTCGGTCAAATCTTATCGAGAAAGTAGAAAAATTGCCAGTCAGAGGTACGATAATGACTTACGGATTCCTAACGCGTCTCCCTCCAGTTGTTTTTCATCTCACTCACCCCAGGAACGATCGACTGGCAGCGAGCGTTGAGAACTTTTTAAATTGATTTGGATTCCCGCCAGTGCTCCACGATATTTACTTCCACCCCACCCCACCTCAAATAAAAAAAAAATAAATAAACCGTACTCTGTTGCAATTGACTCTCATTCTTGATTATTTATTCACAATGAAATTTAAAAATTAGGAGGGACAAATCGTCTCGTTTGCTTTTTTCTTTCCAGCATTTTCAGTACACCGAGGCAACTCGCCTAATTGGCTTTATTATTAGTCTCTCAACCGTCGTGGTAATGGGTTTTATGTACACTACAGGCAGCCGGCCAAAAGAAATTTTCTTGGATCGCGTTTGATTTTTTTCCACAAGATTTAAAAATTACACCGATGTTAACATAGAATTGCTCTTTTTTTTGCGGTGGAGGATGGAAGAGGGGGGG
>NW_011887751.1:738482-751809 GCF_000806365.1 Fopius arisanus
GAAGGGTTGAAGAGAAATAAAGAGGATGAAAAATATTTCAGAAAGTAGTGGGAGGTATAATTACGTTTCATTCGGATGCTACGGGCAATAAATTTCGCGAGATTGGCCATCGAGATAGGAAACGAGGGGAGGGAGCGATAATTCACGGAGCGCTGGTCAACCTCACTCTTTTTTTCGGCCTCTCGGTGTATATAAAGTGGAAGGTAAGGACACGGTTCGGTAGATAGACCCTTTTTCACCGAGGGGAAATGCAATGTTACTTGTAACACAGAGAGAACGTGTCTCATTAGCATGAATTATTCAAAATATTCACGGGTGAATATGGTTTTGGCTGGTGAGTGTGAAATGATGAAACCAAAAAGTGGATTATTCCCGAGGATCTGAGTGCACTGACAATTGTCAGAATTATGGCAGTGGCCAACCTGAATCAGTCTAATTCCTGATTGGATAGGGTGAAATGAAAAAAAAAATGGGAATTAGCCATTTGGCGAATGCCAAACAGTTAGGCAATTAAATTGAAATGATGTGTTTAACGGGAATTTCTCTCCCTCATTGCAATGTACACGAAGATTCGCCGGTTTTTACTCGACTCAAGGATCGTTGGCTAGTGCTCACCTCCTTTGGAAATTTCATTCTAAAGGGTATAATAAAAGCGACACGAGAGGAAAACTATCAGTGAGCGAGATAAAATGTCGTATAAACGTACACCGAGTTGGCCCAGTATATAGTTGAATCTACAGTGTAACAAGGGTGGGGGGTAAAAAGACAGTAACGCAATCTTGCCTTGGCGTTGATTATGACCAGAGGCGAAAATGCTCTTCTCTCTCGGTCGCCATCCTCCGGGTGTTACTCGGTGAAAACTTGACTTACTCCTTGCTGCTGTCTCCGTGCACCCATCTCCCTCATTCCTCAGCTATTCTATACCAAAGTTGGATGAAGAGAGTGAAATGTCTTTTTGGGTGGTAGTGAGGTGAAAGAGGGAGAGGATGGCAAGTCTCGGGCATTTTCCTACTAGAGGAGGAATCAAGTGGATGAAATACACCCGGAGATAGAATTACGAGAGAACGTCGTGGATCACTCGCACTTGGAACACTGAAAATCTTGAGTGAAAATTATCTTCTCAGTTTAGTAGCTATTTCAACATCGGAATGAAGGTGTGGAATAATAGTCAGAGCAATTCATACAAGTGGTAAATTGAAATTTGAAAAAATACTTTATCATTCCAATATGAAGTTGAGATGAGAGGCCATGATCTGGCCTTAATTGTGAGCGAATTGAAGGAATATCGAATTAATAGCAGTTGATGAGATTTGATGAATCCGTTTCTAGCAACGATTATCATCCGCTCAATCGTCTCGGATTGGTGGTGAAATGGAATGGAGAGAGTTGGATAGAAACGTGGAGCGTATCGACAATGGTGGGGTAGAAACAGATTCATCTGTGCCTGGGTATTTGGCTCTCTCGAGCCTGACAGTTGCTCTCTATGCGGCTTGGGCGCGCGCGAATTCAATTTAATAACCCTGAACCAATCTCGGAGGTTTGGCTTCAAAACGATCAATGCCACAAGCCTCTACACCACATCGACTCTCTCTCTCTTTACCCCACCTGTCTACCTCACTTCAACTGTATAACGTGGCATTATATGAGACAACTGTCTCACTCACTTACCACTGTTATAACTATAGACTGGTTGAGTGTGTCCGCAAATCGTGCTGATACAGTCCCAGGGGACCAATTAGTTCCGGAAACTCTGTAGGAAACTGTCACTGGGTGTTGCACTCGAGTAAGGGATATGTATTAACCTGGACAGAGGCAGGCCCCGAGACCCTTTGGTGTCGATACGCTAATTAAATTAATTATTTAACAATTTATGGCAGTGGCAAGAGCAACCATGTTTGCGAATTCAACTTTGTTGCTTAATTTTAACTTCCAAGTGTTCAACACCACTCGATGGACTTTGTCATTTTGCGGAATAGTCAGGTGGATGTATCGTCGTGTCATCGTGTCTATCGTCAATTTGACAGTGTACTTGAAGAATAGAATGCTTTATATGGGTGATATCACAGAAATAGTCATATCTATATGAATACCGCGGCCATTTGGATGCCCATTGGTGGAAGAGAATTGAAAGATATTGATGTACTCTCCGAATGGAATAATTTTCAAGTACCGGTACTGACATTTACGATACGTTTTGAGACATTTCTGGAGAACGCTAGCAGAAAATTATCAATTTCTATTTTTTTAAACAAAAAACATGTGGCCTCCAATTCCGAGGATGATGTGTGACATGGTGGAGCAAATGATGAATAAATTAATTATTGAAAATCCGGTACTGTCATAAATACTCTTGAATATCGCAGCATCAACTGGTAAATCACATATTCAGAAAAGTTATTCATCTCCAAGAATGTTCAAGGAATTATCTGGTCATTCAGCACTGACTCGCTCCCTTAGTACCAGGTATTACCTTGCAATGATGACTAAAAGAATGTTTCCGTGATATTAACTACTTCCGTGGAACCACCCATACAGAAGAATCTGAGATTCGGTGGTGGCATGATAAATGTGCACAGAGAGCTATTCTCATTGGTTTACGTGAGAAATGATGAGTGCGAGTTGATGCTGTAGGATGAACGCTAAGCAACACGGCAATAAACTTTATTGCAGGAACGCATTAGATCGAATACATTTACGTTGAGGCGAGAATACATGCACAACTCCTTCTGGTGTTCGCCACTGGGTTTGGAAAATGGCCTGGTATATAACCCTGGAAATAGGGGGTTTGCAAGTCAGCAAAACCTTCGGCTGAGCAAACAACGACGCTACTTGAGAGCCAAGGGGTAGAGGAATGGATACTGATTCCAATAAAGCTTCTGGGCTTTGGTTATGTATGGTAGAGTGACTGAGGAGAGGGGGGGGAAGGGATAGAGAGCGGAGGGGGAGGGGCAAAGCTCAATGTAACCTTGTATCTAGCTCGTTCTATCGTACCCGGGGATAAGGCATGCATACTCCTTGTCCCATGCCACTCTCTATACACTGGAAATACTAACATGAAATTTCCACCCTCAAGGAGCAACTACACACTGCACACTGCACACTGCATACTGCACACTGCACACTGCACACTGCACCACATTGTGCATTGTGTTCATTAATGAAAATTTATGAAGCCAAATTGGCTGGGCTAAATTCATCAATTATTCAATTGAAAATGCTCATTTACTTTTCATCCGATTAATATGTAAATCTGATAAAAGTGAATGAAAATGTGTGCGCCCACTCTGGTTTTACGATGAAAAACCATTAATGACAAACTGCGATGCGATTGGATTGAAAAATCTCCAGAGGGGAGGCTTTAGTCGTAGTACTTGACGGTGAGGGGGATAAGAATGACGTTGAGAGGGTGAAGATTGTGTTGAAGGGAGGGTGATGGCGGATGGAATGGAGGAAGAACTGAGTTGGGAGGGTTGAGATCTGAAGGGATGGTGAGGGGTGGGTTGTGTGGGTGGATTGTAAGTCGTGGCATAATAGAATAGATAGTGAGATAGAGGCTGGAGGGAGATGGCGAAATATATGTGTCCATGAAACAGACGAAGAAGAGGAGTCGTGCTTCGGGAATACTTTACCGAGCGTATAAACGCTATTTATGGCTGCATAAACCGACGATAGAGGGGTATAATGCAGTCGCGCACCTTATACCAAAGACTCCCAAGGCTTCTCCAGTATTTCTTTGCCCTGGAGGCGTGATATTCTTTTTTTTCCTTTCACCCCCTCTCACCTCCTCTCCCCTCCTCTCCCTCTCTCTCTTTGGCTTTAAACCTCGATCGGTAACACCTATCTCACATTGATTTGCATTGGATTCAGTCAAGTTCTGGCTCATTGCCCATCCGATTTCTTTGTGTTGGGAGGAATTTTTTTTTTTTTTTTTTTTTATGAAAGAATTGGAAATGGGGCCCCTCTCAATTCACGAGGGATGTCTGGGAAATAGCGAAATTTCATATGAACGAGCGTAATGATCATTGATCCGTTGCCAACACGGCACAATACACCTTTTATCAACAAATAACGTAAACAAAGCCCCTAGACAAACGTTTTGTCAGCTTGAAATACCCAATTTCGATATTGTAAATATTGATGTTAGCGCCAAGTTTCACCGGAATAGTTGTAATGTGGGTAAAAGTTTGGCTCGATATGTGGCGCATATCAGGATTCAACGCCGGTGAAACTCCCTTACCAGGGGATTGTGCCGGAGGAATAATCAATTTCAGTGTGCCACAGGGAGTTTGCCTTAAAGCCTTGTAGTTTCACTCAACGCATAGTATATTTTAGGATTCTCTTCTCTACCGCCTAGGCCTGAGCTAATTAGGTATTATAATGACGCTGAATCGGTATTGAATCAACCAACTACCGTAGGTTAGAGAAGGGAAAGAGGAAAAACCACTTACGCCCAACGGCGACGTACTGAATAATAATTGCAAGCGTCTATAGAGAATTTACCAGACGTGAATCAACGGGAATTTTCACTCATTAGTACCAATAGCGCGGTGAAAATTTTATCTATGATAAAAAAAAATATGTGAAAAACCATTGAAAATTTTCGAACACTCCAAATCATTTTCTTTTTTCTCCAGTCCATTTTAAATGAAGGTGAACCTCTAACTTTCGGTTAAAAATTCACGGAGGTTTTTCATACATACACAAGTGAATGCAAACTCTCATCAACAGGTCAAGTGTTTGCATCCCGTGCATGTGAATGAGCATCAAATTTTCCTCACTGATAAACTTTCAAAGAGAGATGAATAGTAAAATGTTTGAGCCGATGGGTAATTGCCTGCTAAGTCTCTTTGAATTTTTCAAATGAGTTTTGAAACACGATCG
The DNA here is from genome assembly GCF_000806365.1 of Fopius arisanus. Lineage (NCBI taxonomy): Eukaryota > Metazoa > Arthropoda > Insecta > Hymenoptera > Braconidae > Fopius > Fopius arisanus. The sequence continues at coordinate 743,364 of NW_011887751.1, forward strand.
GAGCGTGAACGAATAGAAAAAAAAAGAAGAAAAAAAAAGAAGTAAAAAAAAGAAGAAAAAAAGAGAGAGAAAAAAAAGGAGGGGATAGGGAAGAAAAAAGAAAAAGTATACGAGGTGAGTTAAGTTGGAGGATGAAGAGATGGACTGATGGTGGAGGTGAGTGAAAGAGGGCAGAGATTGGTTGAATGCCTTTGGAATGGCTGTCAGACGCCAGGGAAAGATAGATTGATGAGAATTGCACTCGCGTGCCGATGCCTCTGGTTCCCTCGTTTGTTTCCAATGGTTTTCCTACAACTTACCCCACTATCATACCACGCACATAACCTGTCTCCCCCTATCTCACACCCTATAATGCGAAACCCATCATTCTTATCATTCTTCCACAGATTAAACTGTCAATTCTATGAAAACACGGTGAATACATGGATATCGCTGTTATAGATAACCCTATTATCACCTAGAGGTTGATTAATCAATCGAAATAATCGTTTAACAGAGAGAAAATCGATCAATCATTATTTCCCGCCAAAAAGTCACCTCATAACCTCAAGATCTCACTCACCCACTGATATCTCCCCATTACCCTCGCTTCCATTTTTCCACTCACCTGTAACAGAGAAAAACGAGAAAACAGAGGATTAGTTGAAAATTTACTCATCGTTGTCACATCTTAAGCCCGTAAAAGAGCTAAAAGGAAAAAAAAAAAATAAATAAATGGGGGAAAAAATTATGAAAACAATGGAATTCACTTTTAATCCTCTCGTGATTTTGCATCAACGAGAATGCAATAATAGCGTCGACTTTTATAAGCCACCTCCTGCCCTTCTCTTTCTCTTCCTCTTTCGTCTTGTTGCTGTGGCCTCCGATGCCGAGGAGATGCTTGAGGCTTTTAGCGCGGGAAAAAGACGGGAAGTGCGTTCAAGAAAGAAGACGCCACCCGCAACTTCTCATTCCTCTTCCTTCTTTACTTTTTCTTTTTTTTTTTTCATCCTGTTCCCTTGATTCTTCTTTTTAACCATTTTTCTTGGGGCTCTACTCACTGCGACATCGCGGAAATATGCGGCGAGAAGCTGGTAGGACGTTTTAATCTCAAGTCCACTTAAAAACTCGGGGATCGTATATATGCCGCCATCTAGCGAGCTCAGAGGCACACAGCCTATCAGGGGTATTCTCAATGTTTTTCGGCTTCTTAGGGATCCCGTATGGTTTTTGAGGGAGCGATGAGTGGATGAAAGTTGTTGAAAAATTTAATAAGTTTTCGGGTTGGAGAAGTTGAAAGGAAGAGTTGAAGGGAAGAGTTGAGTGAAAATCGCGAACGAGTTCGTCGAATTTTTTTTTTTTGGGGGGGGGGGGGTTAGGGAAAGGGGCGACAGAGACCTGGGGTGCAGGGGTTGAAGTTTCTATTCTCTAATGAGAATTTTCACCGGATATTGATGACTTTACTGATCATCTCAGCAAACATTTTTCTCAGCAAGAGTTGGAGGGGAAAACGATTTACTCAGCAAGCACCACTTCTTCATACAAAAATCCACAAGGAGGCAAAAAGCTAGTCCATTTTTTACTCATTATCTGCTGCGATCTGAGCGTATAAAATACGACGGTTCATTTCCACCCGACGTAAATTATCATCTCTCGGAAGGAGTTTTAAAGACATCCTGTGGTGGATACGCGGATACGCGGTTGTTCCAACGGGTGTCAGCCACGAAATGACTTAATTATGAGGTATAAAAGGTAGCAATGAGTCTCAAAGAAAACTACGCTCGTATATCTCCCCCGGGTTTGGTGAATGGGGAAGAAAGAGAGAAGGGTATAAGGACAAGGGTGAGTGGAGATAAGTTTTTCACGGGGTCGACTCCTAGAGCGATTCATCGATTCCTAGATGGGTTTCTTGGTCGGACGGATATGACGAATGATCATTGTAATTACTTGAAATATTATTCTACTGTTAAAATATCAGGGTAAATTCGCAGGAGTATATTAAACTGATTTATGATGCTTACAAAAATTGATCGACGTGGAAGGCCCCACACGGCGTCATCTCAGAGTTTATATAAACATAAACAATGATTTCACGAGAAAACTATTGGAGGATTCTTTCTCTGAGATAAATATTCTTATGGTCTTTATGACCAGTCAGTCTCATGGAGACATTGATAGAGTTCGTCTTCCTCGTACCTTTTAATAAAGAAAGTGATTAAAGTGAGAAGAACTTTTCTTTTCTTATATTCCGGCCCTTTCTGCCGCCATTTTTGCTGAATCCGCCCTATCTCACCCTATGCATGTGGTTGTGGATCCTACACTAAACCGCATTTATTCTCCCATAGAACATACAAGTGGCATGGGAAACCACACGAAAAACCATGTCGGTAGAGACGGTCTCTCTATTAGCAACCTCCCGCTCATAGATTCCCTTTAAAAAATTAGGTTCAACGGGGAATCGAACCTACAACTTTCAGAACACTAGGCCCTAACCCCTATCCACTCAGCTACCGACGTCGGTAGTAAAAAACAATTTTTTAAATTAATTTAACAATTCCATTTCCAATATTTACAACTAATCAATTCCTCCGATCCCGATAAAAAACCAAAAAAAAACCACGAAAAAATCTTTCCGCTCCAGTTTTTTTTAAACGCATCTCCACTAATTCGTGTGAATCATCTCGAGTCGTGGGAATGCTGCGCTAATTATGGCGCCTCGAGTGGGTAAAGCAAAAAAAAAAGAAAAAAAAAAACAAACGGAGCGATGTCGAATTGGAATTGTTCGAGCGGTGGTGAAATATCGAGATGAGAACGAATAGAGAGCAAGGGAAAAAAAAAATGAGAAGAAGACGAGGAAGATTGTCGTTAACGAGATAATAACCGTTCCGATTACACCCATTTAATTCTCTGGTCGCTTTTAAAGATGCGTGCAAGAGATAAGACGTGACAAATATGTCTCATATGTATATGGAACTCGTCGGCACGCGCCGCCCACTGAGACATATTTATACGATGACTGAAATACTTAATTCAGCGTTTATGTAACGATGATACTGAAAGGATTGTCGAGGCTGAGGGTGGCCATTCAATTTTCCTCCAACAGCTGTATGGCAGTGAATACAAATGGAAAATATTCCGACGATTCTAATTGACGTAGATCTTCAACAAACTTCCACGGAGAATCCGATAATCCCAGAACAATCGTGTGCCTTTCGATTATAGGATGAGATTGACGCTCCAAGTTTGATTTAATTGGATTTACCTCCCCCTCCTCACCCCCCTCCCCCTCCCACCCATCACCATACGTAGTACCGTGAGGGGGTTAATTTCATATCTGCCTTTGGCACACACACATACACACGTTAAATCCTCATTCATCTCTCGACTCGCTCTATGAATTTCCGAACAGTTTTATTAATTCCCATAAAATTGGGAGAAGGTTCCCGAAGAGGTAGTAGGGAATAGGGAAGACTGAATTAATTCATTTCAACTGTGAAATTGAATATCCAAAATGATATCGGGGATTCCTGTCATCACAATTTCTGGTCGATATCGATTTCATTCTAACCTCAACTCGACTAACACCGATAGCGAATGACTCAGTGTTTATAGCTCTCGTTGAATGGAATTTTCTCGTGGGTTAAACAAAAAAATTTACGACAACAAATTAACCAAATGTGAAAATGATAATTCTTCATTCACCAAGGGAGTAGAAATGCATTTCCCCTCTCTTCCTTTCTTTTTTTTTTCTTTTTTTTCGAAAATATGTATGCACATTTACACAGGGGAACCCAAATGACGGTCTCCCGCATATCTCGTTGCGGATAATTTAGCTGGTATTACCCACGAGTTCTGAGTTTTATTACCGGACAGAATTACATAGCTGCCAGAGGCAACGCCAACGACACCGGTACCTCTACCCTCTTTCTCTCTCTATCCACCATCTTTTTGTGTTCTCTCGCTTTTGCACAGTGGGAACGCCAGCGTGTCGAAAACTCGGAATTTTCACGGTGAATTTTAGTTAGTGGATGTAACATTGAAAAAGACCCACGGAAAAATTAAAAAATTCAAAATAAAGCGGAAATTGATTTCTCTGAGTAAAATGGAGATTAATATTTCTGCAGTCGGCACTTCCACTTTATTATTTAACTAATTTTTCGGGTATATTTCGGATATTTCCCTGTTTTTTATTAAATTAATATCAAATCAAATTAGAATGGTCTCATGAAACTGAAATGTTCCTCAAAATACTAAATAAATTGAATTGCTCCCAATCGGATCGAATGCGCCGTTTCGATTGGTCGAAACTCCAACGGGGACCGAATAATCTGAGAACGATCCCTCGATCTTCAAAATTAATCTGATATTTCCCTCAAGCTTTCCTGCAATCAAAAGATGGCGTCAAATTTTCCTATTCTAAAAAGGACAAACATCGAGACTATCGATATCTCGAAACTCTGTCACGCTTATTCCTCATTGGTTCATTCATCTGAGGCGGCTAATTTGAATTTGGAACTCATTTGAATTAACAATTTTTATTTCTATCCTAAAAAGCATAAACATCGAGACAATCAATATCTCGAAACTCTATCACGCTTATTCCTCATTGGTTCAGTCATCTGAGGCGGCTAATTTGAATTTGGCACTCATTTAAATTAACAATTTTTAATCACGATTTTTATAATTACAGCGCGCTGTAGCGCGCGTTCGTTCTCGTTTTGAAAAATCTTTAATCCTGCAAAACTTGACATCTCCATTTGTTCATAACGAAAGCTATCGATAAATATTCAATAATTTTGAAGCTCTTGGGGTATTTCTATTAAAAATCGTAGGACTTGCTGTTCTTTTAATGTTTATTTTTTATCCGTACCTCCGTGACAGTCTAACGGACGGAAAAGTGCATGCAGAATAGGTTCTCGTGGGTATAGGACTTCATGTACGTAGTCGAGGGCAAACAGAATGCATATTGCAGTGTACTTGGAGCCAAGTCCTGCGGAAATCTACTGTGGAAACTTGTGTTGCAAGCCAAACCGTTGACGTCATAACGAGATTCAATGGAATTGGGTATAAAGGTACGATAAAGAGACGAATTCGACGAATGAAAAAGCAATCGTCGATCTTGCGATGAGCGTTTCCACCACTTCTTCACTTATTTTTTTTTTCTCATTTTTTTTATGCATGAGAAAGTCATTCCGCAGAGGTCTCGAATTTTTTCGGTGGGTTTTTGTCAATTTTCGCCACATCCCAGAGGTCTTAACTGGACCGGGCCATCCGTAACGATGCCACAGTAATTAAAACCCGGGTATCCACAGACTCTTCTCCCATTTTTATTTTTTATTTTCTAATTTTTTTAGTCCTCTTGCAACTGCAGAGAAGACTCGTTGGCGCAGTTTAATTGAAAAAATTTCCGTCCCAACTTCCGGTTGGACTGGAGAAATAGAAAAAAAAAAAGTGGGCAAGGAAGCGCTTGTGGATTAAAATTGCGCCTGCGCTGGGGTTAAATTAAAAAACAATATCCCTTGGCTTTTATTCTTCGGTTTTGACGCAAACGATTCCATGAAATTGTACCGGCATTTTTTTTTTCCATTCAACCATTTTTTTTTTCATCAAGTTTTGTCAGGGGATATTCATCTGTCAATTTTCCACCGGAATTAATTGTGTAGTACGTGTTGAAAATATGTGGAATTTAATTATTGAAAAACATCCAATTAAATTTACTTCATGATTCATCTGCCTGTCAGGAGTTTTAATTAATTTGAAATTCGTTTTCCGGATATAACCGAGTGAATATGTCCAACCAATTTTTTTTTATTATTGTAGTTTGAGTGTATTTCATCTTTAATTCCCACAAATTCGTGAGATTAATAATCCGATTAATCCAGAGGGAAATAATTAACTGAATTTGTTGTTGGGAATGCGGATTAAATCCCGGAATTAGGAGTGTTTCCCATAATGAAAAAAAAAAAAGAAGAAGAGCCATAAGTTTGGGAAGTGGCTGAGGTCGAATAATGGATAAAGGATCTAGCCCGTCCCGATATAATCTGTGGCATTACTTTCCACGATTATAGCACCGAGGATTAGTGGTGTCTCTTCTGGTTTTGCCCCTCGAATGCTCGCACCATCGCCACAAAATAGAGAAAAAAAAAACTGAGAAAATCGCAGCGACTAGAATTCGTCTGAGAATCGAGTGCCATGATCTATTTTTATTCTACCCAGCACCGAAGAATTTCAATCCCCCCCCCCCTTTTTTCCAATCCTATGGTAATTTGGAAATAATGAAAATTAAATATTTTAATTGAAGAATGAAGACCAGAAAATTAGTTACACCTGGCTCGAGTTAGCACTCACCGGTCTCATAAAGCACTATTTAATTTTATCCACGAGCAGCCAATTCACGAGTACGTTAAAGTTATTTAGCGTGAAACATCGACTCGATTCTCATTAAAACCTTCCTCTTCATCCCTCCCTCTGGACAAACTACACGGGCCATTCTTGAAGTAGTGATATAAATATATTTTCATGGGATGTTAATGCACCTGACACGAGACGCCAGTTGGCCGCTCATTGAGACGTTAACCTGACAACTTGGATCGCTGAATGGGACTGTTTTGTTAAATACATTGTCTTCCGCATTTGAGGTGCAGAAATAACTTGATGAAAATCATGGAAATTCACGTGAATTCTCGCTATTTCTATTTTCAGAGTGAATCATGTTCTATGGGAGACAATGAGAGGCCTTAAATAAAAAGAAGAAAGGAAATTAATCTCGAAATATCTCGAAATATCTCGAATGGTCGTAAGGATGAGATTCGGAAGACCAGACTGACCCGCCATTATGTTGTCGTAGTCAATTTTTTTTTCAAAAAATGTCAAAAATTCAAAAACTCGCGAAAATTTGGGAATCAAGAGAGGGGCAGATTATTCAAAAATAGCGACCAGGGGCGGGGGCGGTAAAATTTTTAAAATTTAAAATGTAAAAAATTAAAAATATCGTGAAAATTTGGGAATCATGGAGGAAAGTAAAAAAGGGAACAGATTATTGGAAGAATTTTGCCTGGGGGCGGGAGGCGGTAAAATTCTGAAAATTCAAAAAAGTAGGGAAAATTCCAAAAAATGCAAAAAATTGAGAATAACTGAGGAAATTAAAGGAGGCAGCCAATTATTTGGAAAATTTTATCTAGGGGCCGGGGGAGCGGCAAAATTTGAAAAACCAAAAAATAGCCAAAATTTCAAAAAATGCGAAAACGTCAGAACAACTGCGGAAACCAACGGAGGCAGCCAATTATTTGGCAAATTTTATCTAGGGGCCGGGGGAGCGGCAAAATTTGAAAATCCAAAAAATTTCAAACGATCATAAATTTCAAGGGTAAAACCCGCAAGCCAAAACCGACCCATCACCACGACGTCATGAGTAAATCGCGAAGAATCCCGTAAATCAAAAGGAACAGGGAAATTTTTCAATTTTTAAATATTCAAATAAAGATTTTTGTCTTGAAAGTTATTAAATTATTATCAAGAGTATGCAGCTCTTGACGATCTGTCGTCGGTGGTAAATATCCCCAGGTGATGATTCCGGTCTTCATGCTGTGAGTATAAAAAAAAATTGAACGATGAGTTTTCCCACCTCAACTGATGCACGTGAAAATGAACAAGTTTAGAGTTGGTTAAGTTGCACCTCAAGAGGAAATTGGAAGAGGCGAGGGTTCACAGAATAAAGGTAGTGTATGACCCGGAAATTTGCCGGAGCACGACGTGAAACTTAAGCTATTATGATTGTCCCCCTCTTTCCACCCACTTTTTGCCACTAAGGAGTTATGCTACGTCGTTACTTCCTTTACGTTGTAATCTTTCACACGAGGAATCTCGTCTGTAGTTTCACCCCTCGACCCATGAATAAGAATTTTTTTTTTCCCAACACGAGACGAGAGAGTGATTTGCAACTATTAAGTTTTCATGGTTGAATGGGTGATAAAAGGATTTTTTTTAATCTCCCAGTCTCCATGAAAATTAGGTGCTCTAAAATTTGTGACGTAATCTCTACAGAGAGAGAAAAAAAAATTGACGCGATGAGCATTGCCATTAATTCGTCATCATCGTCAATTTAATCTGTCATTTACGCCGACAATATTTCCAATGCAAATGCAGACATTGTTGAGAAGCCATGACTTCCGGGTAACATCTGATGTATCTGATGTATATGTGCGCGAAGGCGACAGGTGCGGCTGTAAAAGCTACTAGACCCGGAAGCCGAGATATGCTCTGACGTTTGGAATAACCCGCAGGACGAGTTAACGTATCATGAGAATGACGTATATATGAACTAACCCGCCATCCACGATGTGCACAGCTATTTCTCATCAAAATTTTCACCGCATATGCCAAATTTTACCCCCCAAAAAATATCCAACCTCCATTTTTATCCGACAATTAATCGACAAAATTACTCACCCCCTCCCTCCACCACCCC
>NW_011887751.1:751819-762711 GCF_000806365.1 Fopius arisanus
CCTCCGCCCCCCTTTTTCCCCCCGTCCCCCTTCTCCGCAGGATAGTGCAGTCTGTTAAGAAAACTCAACCTTTTTCTCGTGATTGCACTGAACCGATTAATAACGACGGGGCGTAGTTGGCCATAGTGATAAAAACGTGTCGAGGCAGAGGATAGTAAGACACTGAAACTACGAAAAAAAAGAAAAAGTAAGAAAGGACAAGAGAAGGTAAAATGGTGGACTTTCTTACCAAGTGCTTGGTAAAGGACGATACGCAATTCCGGTCACGTAACACGCTGGGATTAGGTTCTGTTTTCGCAAAAGGCCACGCCGACGGTAGTTCTCGACTTACCTTCCTTTTAACCATCATCGGTCTCCCTCCCACCCCCCCCCATTCTTTTCCTCTTTTTCTTTTTTTTTTTCTCGATTTTTTCTACTCGTTCTTGTGTCGGTGGTGCCATCCCCCTTGGCACTCTGCGGGGCGCCAAAATGCCATGCTTTTACGTGCTATTTGTGGTCTTTTGTACACAGAATGTAAACAGGATAAGTGTTTGAGAGAAAAAGTGGATGTCATGATGAGAGCATTAAAGGAAAATTGAAATTTGCCAGTTGGCAATTTCATTGACAAATGGCACACTAATCCTCTCATCTTTTGTCAATGAATCAATGGGTCAAGGGTAAATAAGGGCGATATAGCCTTTATCGAAAGGTTGGCCATAGGATGCATAACACACAGGTACAATGGAGGAGAAACCCCAAGGAATTCCTGACATTGTTTGATCACTAGCAAGGTCAACACTCTGGGCTTTGGGATATAACGTTGTTACCAGGGTGTGTTTTGGGTAGCTCATGTACCTATCGTTCATTCGATTGCCATCGCCGACGGGCTACAACTGCCAGTATTACCCCTTTACCTCAGTACCCACCCCCAACAGTGGATTTCAAATGCTTGTGGTGACAAAGCCCCTTGCCATCATTCAGCATGTGCCTGTGCCTGATCCCTTTTTTTTCATTTTTTATCTAATGAAAAAATCATGAGACAAAATATTTCACCGATCTATTTCATCTTGACATGATTATATACCTTATCGTCGTGTCAAGGTATATATATGTATATATATATAGTTATTCCATTTTTTTATGGGTTATTATTGTTTATATTTATAGTATAGATAGATTATATATATGGAAATTCATGGAAGGGCATTGAACTGATTTATGATTCCTGTCTTAAAAGAGACACGCTTGACACAATCGATTATCTCGAAAATCTCGAAATTATGAAGCCGCGATTCTTATTGGTCCGCCTAAAGTGGCGCGAGATTACAAACTCGTAACTCTCATACAGAAATCTTTTCATACTGCCTAGCTGGCCTGCGGTACGGTCTCTCGTGGTTCAAAAAATAAATCGACGTGGAAGAGTTTATAATCATCAAAAATTTATAAACATAAATATAAACAATAATTTCACGAGAAAAAAAATCGGAGGATTCTTTTTTTGGTGAAGAATATTCTTATAGTCTTTGTGGCTAGTCTTTAGTCTCATGGATATATTGATAGAGAGTTTCCGTTTTGATAAAGAAAGTGATTAGAGTGTAAATGCCTCTTTTAATTAATGCAACAATCCCATTAAATACTATGGACAATTGTATGTAGCATATTTTTTTCGTTTTTGACTTTTAATTATGACTTGCACTTAAGCCCCGAGAGCGAGTCCTGTTCTAGCTATAGAAAATCCTCCACAGGATTAATTAGGGAAAATAATATTTCCCTTCAAATACAATGACATGTTGTCTCTCGAGATCGATGATACTGTGGATCAACTACAGAGCGGTCGAGCTGGATTTTAAGCCCGCAAATTTGTCCCGTCACAAATGCGTTGTGACTGTTCATCCCTCTTTCCATCCCCTCATCCCTCTATTTTCCCACTCTACAGCTGACCGTTGAGCCCACAGATTAAAAGCTACATTAGGGCACCAGTCGACCGCTCTGTGCGACACATGGGCCAATTTTCCAGGAGAAAAATACCAGGGGCCAGAGAGGTGAAAATTAAATATAAAATAAGGATTAAAATGAGTGATGCAAATGTGGGTGGGAAATGTCAGGAAAATGTTTGATATCGGATTGGCCCGTAATTATTTCATAATGAGGATTGATTACCATATCATTGAGTGGTAAAATGATTAATTGAATTTATAAATTCAATGGGCTTCAGCCAAATGAGGGGCTTAATTCGTTTTTAATACACTTTCGGTGAAATTATTTGGAGAGAGAGGGTGGGCAGTGCTGGAGGTATGGGTCAAGTCCGAGATATTGACTTTCGGAATATAAATGAGGTGTCGGGAGTATTTAGTAAATTTCCATCATTCAAATGAGTTTTAAATTGAATAGCTCATCATGACTATTGTTATTAATTAATCGAGTGAATAATTGAAAATTGTTGAAATATGTGTCGCACGAGTTAGTCGATAATTCATCGTAAAATGAATATGTTTGTCTCCTCAAATTCCTCAGGATATCCGATACGTGAGAAACTAATCCGTCGGTGGGAGTTTAAGCTGCGGTGAAATTAAGCCCAGAGACCATAGCACTCTCTTCCTCTTCACATATACACTTTTGCCATGGGTATAAACCGGGGCTTGCTATATGCGTTAGTCCTAACTCCACTTAAATTAAAGCAATCTATCCTTCCAACGGAGAAACTCTTGCACTAAGCTGCTTCTATTGGTTAGAACACTGCCAAGAGCTTTCCTATAAACTGGTAAACCTCACGCAACTTCGAATTTCGAGGAATAACTTGATGTAAAAGACTGGTGTTGCCACCTTCACTCTGTCTTCAGAACTCACTAAATCCAACAGTAATATTTCCATTTTTTCCCCTGACATTTCACAATCTACACCGAGAGGGTACTCACTCCCGAATTGAGTGACACCACGACTTCATTTTGAAGTCGACTTCAAATTAATTGAGTCATGACTTCGGTAATTGCAAGGGGGACATGATTTCAGTGAGTTCTAGCTTCAGAATCAATGACTTCACGACTTCAAAGGACTTCATTTAATTCCAATTTTGTAGTCAATGATTGCAGTTAAAATGAAGTCATCGAAATCACAACAAAAATAATTCGAGAGAATAATGAGACAATTATCGTAATTAAACTCTTTATTAACACACTCGTTGTGTTTTGGTTTTTGACGCAATGTCTAAGGCTCGTCGATTTTGCGACGTTTAGGCGAATGAGTCAACTCCCGGAAAAATGTTGGTAGAGAGGGGTTTTGTTTTATTCTGCTAAGCGTTTAGAGAGAATTTCTTTTCGGTGCGAAATTCAAACTATAACTATATTCAAGAAACCAGCGATATATGATTGCACTGACTGCAAGCGATTTCAGTGACTTCAATTGATTTCAGAAATGACTTCCAAATCAACTTCGTCGATTGAAATAACCTGATTTCAGTGACTTCTGTTGATTTCAAATCGACTTCAAGAGTGGCTATCCCCTCGATCTACACTTTATCCGATGAGTCGAGAGATTTAATTGACAACCGAAGAAGAATGGATTAAATAGCTCAAATATTAGTCCATCAAATATTTCCAGGATTTTTACAGAATCCCCCCTCCTCGGGGCTCTCATTGTTCCACCACGTGGCGAGAAGAAAAGAAATGAGGGCTTTAAAATGACCGGGGCATTAAATCGAGTGAATGAGACACGCCAGTTCAGAATACATACGTGTGCAATGGTGTAATTGAAGGACGCGATTGTTTCACTACCGCTACATTGCATCCACAGAACATTCAATGGTCATCACACGTGGGGGCCGATGGACTTTTGTATTTTGTCGGGGGAAGAGAAGTGCTGACGAGTTATATCCCCGGAAAAAATCAAAAAGGGAAGTCCTTTCAATATGAAATAAAAATACCCGTGGAAAAATTCCTATACTCCCGAGGGCGACAGTTGCAAGGAAAATATGGGAACATCAGGCGAATAAACCGGTAATCCTGCAGATTTATCCCCTGGATTTGCCCATAAAAATTCTTTTGTCAAACAAAACAAAAAATTGTAAAATAAAGTACTTGCTAACAACTGCATTTTGGTTTTTTTTTCTCATTTCTCGCGTATAAAAAATCGACGGGAAAAAAAAATGAATTCTTCAACATATAATTTGCGGTTTATTTTGGTCATGATACTACCACGTGTACGTGGAAATGACGTACGGCAAATGTGCAACGGCAAAACGAGGATGTACACGAGCGATTTCGCTCGTTGCCGGTGATTTAATACCCACGCTGTGGGCAACGTCATGGACAGGCTCAGTGACTTGACAAGGCGAGTTTAAATGGCAGGAGAACACTTTCATTTTTTATTCCACTATAAATTGTCAACATTTTTTCGACATTTTTTTTTTCCCAACCCAACAGTAGAATGAACAAAAAGTGTATGTACGCGACACGTTCGTATAATTCCCCTTTACGATTCAATTTTCCAAAATTACAAAAATGAAAATTCCGGCAAATGAAATGTTGAAGAAGAAAAAGAAAAATAAGTCGAGAATAAAAGTGCATGAATTTATATTACGACCTGAGCTGGGTATCAGGTTCTCCCAGAGTATTACGTTCACATTTCCCTCCACTGTCCCCCCGTGCACTACCTCTTTTTCTCTTCAGTAGGGACTCTTAAATGTAAGACAAGTATAACAGAGGAAATAAAGAAAATAACTTGTAACTAAATACGACACGATCCAGTAATGTCACAGTGAGAAGCTACTTAAAAAATTCAGTTTGTAATTTCATATGGGTATTTGCGCAATGTGATTTTAATAATTCAATGGAGTTGATAATAATATAACACGAACGAGTTGTGTTGGATAAATAATGAAACGAGGTATTCGATTAATACGAAGAATTAAAAATTATAATAGTGAGAAGGAGGCGGTTGTCGCCATCTAACGATAGGGGCGTCAAGTTGTTGGAGAATGCCGGCTAGTCCCGTACCACCTAGTTCTCCATTCTATCGAACACATCCGCGTGTATACAAACCCCTCAAGCCCTATCTCTCTCTATCATTTATGAGGCCATCCTAAAACCTACCAGTGGTGTATATGGAAGGGAGAAGTACTTCCGAAAAGGCGAGACTCATATAAAATCCCCCGAGACTAGACGCCTTACCGTAATCTTCCCCATGTTGGGGTGGGTTCCGGCCCAAATTGCACAACTGCTTCTATCGTGCTAAGATCATAAACAAAGGAGGAAGGAGAGAAGTCAAGAAGGCGGAGATGTGGGGGTTAAATGGAGCTAAATGTGCACTAGAAAAATTATTGAGCCAATTTAGCAAATGCCAGCGCAAATTTTCCGGCGAAATTAAAATTATAGCTTTTAATAATAAACGATTATTGTTAGAATATCAAGTTAAAATTCATGGAAATATATTGAACTGATTTATGATGATTACAAAAATGAATCGATATGGAAGGCTCCACGGAGCAGCCTCAGAGTTTGTATAAACATAAACAATGGTTTCACAAGAAATCATTGTAGGGTTCTTTCTTTGGTGATGAATGTTTTTATGGTTTTTGTGGCTAGTCTTTAGTTCCTTGGAGATATTGATAGAGTTCAGACGGTATTCTTCCCCGTGCTATTTTAATAAAGAAATAGTGATCACTGTTTATTAACTGTGTTTTAATTAATTTAACTATCCCATTTCCAATAATTATGTTTAAGAGATTGGTATTTATTTCAGTGATTAAATCGCGGGTTATTAGAGAATGAGTTAGAAAGGAGTAGCGGTGAAAGTTTCTAGAAAAAAATATAGGTTGACGGGGCTGGGTACGATCGGTTTCGACGTTGATCCTCTATTGGACGTAGACGGTATGCATACCTGTGCAATATGCATGTACGTTATGTTACGTACCGGAGGGCAGGGAGTGTAGGTCAGGCATGAATTGTTAATGGACGACTGAGCGAGGGGATAGACAGAAGAGTTTAAACCGCAGACGTGAAGGAAAAAGGGGAATTCCCTCAAGCAGCATGTCTTACTATCAAGAATAACGTACTTCAACTTTTTTCGTTATTCCCTTTGACACGTTGAGCGTGAGAAATTATTTAGGGGCTGTCCATGGAGGAACTCGGATAACAATTTCCTCGATTATTTTTTCCAGCCAAATTTCAGTCAATAGAATATTGCGCCATTCGACAAGATTATTTTGTGTATTATCTATATATATGAAAGAAAAATCTGTTGGATCGTGTCAACCGCTGATTTAAATTGACAGATTGAATTTAATTGTGTTATTCATCAAGTAGAATATTTTATAATTTTTTGAATGTAGACTTCGTCGTATGACGCAATTCTATCGACGGAAATTTCAACGAAAAAAATAATCCCGCGAGTACGACTCGAGCTTCGAAATTAATCGGATATTTCCCTCTAGGTTGTCTGCAAACAAACGAGCTTGTCAAGTTTTCGAGAAAAATAATTTTTTAACTTGCAATCTATCGGGAAACATTTGATATTTTCGAAGCTCTCGTGGCATTATAACTGGCTATAACATGAGAATTAATGTTTTCAAATAACTGAAACAAAACGAAAGTTTCCTAAACGGATATCGCTGTCGCATTGATAATTGCCTGACCGCTCCCATCATTTCAACAAAATTAATTGATAACCCCTGAAAAGCCAACTTCCGTATCAATTGGCCGTTGACTGTGCTAAAGCCAGGGATAGTTGATTCGGTGCTTAGCAACGTACCACTGAAAAGTGGTTAATTCAAAGGGTTAAAACGTATCCCAGTAACTCTGTTTAGTCAGGGTAAAACGATAGAATTGAGTTGAAGTCGTTGTATTTGGTAACCGCAGTTGCTCGTAGTTTTGTACGTACCGAGGTGGTACACCCAATCTGTACGTTGGAAAGAGAGAATACGCTACAAAGACGTAAGCGTCCATTTTGTATTGAACAAGGGAGAACGCAAAATGACCCCGAGGAACGCCTGGACTACAGCCAGGAATTTATCCCCAACTTTGAACAGGTACATACGATTGTTGTTCTCCAGTGGTATGACATGTACAGAGAAGGATAAAGTTTAAGGATACCCCATGTTATTTATTGATTCTGCTCTACACTCTAGCCCCATGTAAATTTCACTGTGTGAAAATTATTAGACCACTATTACTTGGCAATCATTCTCTTTTGATATTCTGCGTGACAGATCCCACGTGCTGGTGGATAAGTGGCAAATTCTCTGTCAATAGTCCGCGTCATTAGCGCACGCAACAACGAAAAGTCTGGAATAGCGCCAAAAATAATGGCACATGTATCAACACATTTGAATGACAAATTCCAAGATGATGGTATTTTGATAATTTTTATAAAGCAGAATGTCAACAGCTCTTCATAGGATGACCTTCCTAATGGAGCCGGTTATTATCTCGTTTAACCTATAATTAATTTATCGCAAGATCTAACACCTATAACCGATGACAATAATAACCGAGTATAAACTCGAGTAACGAGTCTCTGGTACATACCCTTCTACCCCTTCATCACCCTGTATACCCTATCTTTTTGGTGATGTGAATGTATATGTGCATGCACACATGGATGAACACGTGGTTGGCAGTAACGCGAAGTTGGCCCGAGCGCACACGCTATTACCCGAGGATAATGTGCCACGCGACACTCCGACCAACTTGCCTACACCATCAGGATAATGTATCCTGCACCATTTCCAAAATTCACTGGACTATCCTGAAAATTCTTCATAGCTTCCAAATGGCTAATTCTACGCCAGAGCAGACTCGAATTTTATACGCGACACCGAAACCATTTTTTTTCATTTACAGATTATTGGAATGTGGGATACTGGTTCGACAAGCAATAAATAAAACCCGTATTTTAGTCAGAGCAATCGACTTATTTAGTCTGAGGTCTTTCCTCTAAGACAGCTGTTAACGAACTGATTAAAAAATTCAATTGCTAATGAGTCGCGAGTAGATCAGCGACCAAAAGGAGAACATTTCTTTCTTCCATCTACGTCATTTGTTTATATCATGCTAAATAAACAATATTGAGTATTGGATTATCGAGACTATCGAGAGATATTCAGCGTTGAAGATTGTTAAACATTTTCTTGAAGATTGAAAATATGTGGATGTTATAGATGGGGAAAATTAAAAAGAGCTATTCGGTTTCGCGCCATGAACTTTCCAACGTACTGAATAAATCCATGAATCATGAGAGTAATTGACCGTCACTCTGACCCATATTTCCGCAATGATAAGATGATAATAACATTTTTATCTTCTTTACGGACAAATAAAATTTATTTGTCTTTTGATTCATCAGCGCACGATTCAGCAGTGGATTGTCACGCGAGTGTTGAAAGCCATGAGATAGGCTTCGTCACGCAAACGAGTCGAGAACATGTGCTGGAGACGTGAAAAAATGCATTTTTTTTTTCTCTTCATTAGATTTTTATTTTTCTCTCTTTCATCAATTTTCTTGTAGGTTAGACGAGAGCGGGTTAATGACGTAGGAATTCCATCGTCAGCATATTAAGGAGTTCGAATGCACATCGAAACGTAATTAAACAGTATTTTTAGCCGTCATTATACTGATAATTATGAACGAAGAGATGTAACTGTTGTCGATGGTGAGATTTTTCATCTGGCGCTTGTTAAATTCCGGAGTCCGGAGTTTGTGAATTTCGTGGAGTTTGAGTTTTTGAGGTTTGCGAAAGGTTAGAACGAGCGAAATGGAGGTTAGGAAAAGCAGAATGAGTGAGGAAAGGGGGAATGAAAACGTGCGTTAAACGAGCGAGCAAACAAGCGGCCCGTGAAAACGTGCGGGCTAAGTACTCGGCAGTGGCGAGTTTTCGGGGCGGTAATTAGACCCCAGGGTGTAGCAAAATCCGGAAGAAGTGGAAGTACACGGCGTACATCGTAAACAAAACCTTTAAACTTCTCACATAACTGCTTTCTTCCCTCGCATTTATTTGACTTTGTTGTTTCCCATTTCACTGCATAAAGATCAAATAAAATCATGAAAATGAGAATGAAAAAGTGGATTTGACATTTGAGATTAGTGAGATATATTGATGGGCATGAAGTGGTAGTGAGTGTTAGAACGAGATCTGAGAGACACAGAACGTGCATTTAATATGCTGGGTTTAACACGGTGGTTGCAGGACAACCCGAGAGACTCCTCGACCGCGTTCCCATCCTCTTCGTCGAGACGCGTCCTCTAATTTATGCGATTGTGCCGGCGCGTTTCGACTATTGTTCCCTCACAATGACTCCACTACTCCTTCATCCTTTCTCCACATTTACCCCCATCCCTTTTCCTACACGCTCTATAACACGTTCAATTCAAAGAGACCGTAATTTTAGGGTAGGTCATAATTAATCGTGAATTATTGTACAGTTGCCGGCAATTTGAAAAATCACCGGCTAGCCCCCTTTATTTTTTTTTTATTACCCCAGCCATTTTCAACTGTCCGAGTATGTTGATTGGTTTATCCGCGGATGAAGATGAAAATATCAAGAATGCCGTAAAAATGAATAAAATGAAGTATTGGACAAACTCTGGCAAGAGACTCTGAGCGAAAATAAGCTTAATCTCGCTGAGTGAAATTGCTGCCAAATGTAATGCGTCTCGTGTCGGTGTGGGCGCGTACCGCCTTTGAATTTCCCCCCTCTGCATTTATACCATCAGTATCGACGGATTAGCAATGAGAAGTCGAAAAAAAAAAAGAAATCAACAGACATGGATAAAAAGTGTGGGGTTGAAACGGGAGGAAAAAAGGAATAACATTTTTCAAATGAAAATAGTAAAGTAAAGAGAGTGGGAAAAAATGTCTGAACCCATTCGCATTGACGTTTGCCGATATATCTCCTCTACCCCTCGGCGCCTTCACTAACGTTTCAAATATTTTATTTCCGCTTGCGTTGGCAAAGCTACGCGCGCCCTCAAAAATTCGAAACGGCGGAAATAAAAAGGAAGAGCCTGCGGCGCGCAGTTTGAAAGATTCAATCCACTGGAGCCTTTTTTTTTCGCATATGTATGGCGAGATAAATGAGAGAAGGGAGAGGGAAGGAGAATATATAGAAATAAAAGAGTCGAGGGAATATGAAAAATGTCAAAAAGCTAGATTAGGGAATTTTTTTGTTGGGAGAAAAAAAAATTACTTGGCCTCCAAAACAATTCATTTCGATCCACCTCCACGACAACTATTCCCATTTCCGTACAATATTCAATAGAGTTATGGTATTACCTATCGTCAAAAGGCCTCCTAGATTGCCAACAGGAATAAGCGGATCCATTAAAACATTGATATTCTCAATTTGGAACACAAGCATCACCTCCGCAACGACCCGCTGAAACAAATCCGGGAATAATCCAGGAAATGAGAACAGAATATCGCATGGAATGACGTGAATTGATCAGTTCTATAAATAACCACACCTCATCGATTTGACTTTTGTTGAAAACTATTTGCCAAGTGAAATGACGAAATAAATTATGAGCTACATATTCTTTCATGTACCACTTCGCAAGAGCCTCTACACAGCCCCACAACTCTGTTCTATCGCATTACCCGAGTAATAAATGGCTGAAGAAAACTGGAGTGGGGGGGGGTAGAAGAATAATAAAAACCACAGTCGTAACTTTAATACACCTTCGACTCCCCTTTCGCCCATCGATCCGTGTTTATAAATATGAACGGAAAGAGACATAGATGGTATATAGACCTGGAGACCTAGTGCACCGGGATATCTGTGTTTCCCAACCGCAGTTGTCGGCTTTAATCGATAAATTCATACAATTTTTCCCCTTCGTACTCAACCAAGAATAGCCCTCAATTCCCAACCAGGGTCTATAGTCCAATGATCTTTACCCCCCTCCAGCCCCCTCCCCCCCCC
>NW_011887751.1:762721-773250 GCF_000806365.1 Fopius arisanus
CCCCCCCTTCCCCCCTTACCTAACCTCCCGTAATTACGTAATTCACGGTGATGCATAAAATATCAATCAATGGGGAGAAATACCGATACCCATCCAGGCATTTTCCATCGACAATCCGCCCCTCATTCATCAGATAAAAAACTCAAGAAAAATCAAGAGCTTGGATAAAGAGAATGGACGGTAATAGAGAAAGATGTGGTTGTCGAATTTGGAGAAGTGGATTTTATGCAACTTACGACATCACGCGCTCGTTGTCATCCGTAAGATGAATTTTTTTATAACAAATTCAAATGAGTCCTTGAAGAAATAGCGAGTGGAAAAAATAGCTGATTGATGAAATACACAGAGGAAAAATTACTAAAACTCGTGAGACCATTCGGATTACTTTGGCGCCACTGTCTAGGGGTGGTTTGAAATCTTGTCAAATTCTAGTTTTAAAATATTATTACTCACATATTCTAATTTTGTTAATAAAAAAAATGGAAATTAACTATTTATTATGTTGTTTTTAAAAAATTGAATTAAGGTTGTTGTCGCGTAGAATTTTTTTTCGACAGTTTTCGTTAAAAATTTTATGGTGAATAGTTTGAAAAATTAGCAACAAAATGAGCCTTTTTCGTTTGCAATTGACCGTTTTGAACTTGAGATATAAATTTTTGAAATTCGAGTGATTTAACACGTGTTTAAATGGAGTTTTGCCGATTAGAATTTTTTAAAAATCAACGGCTTGACAGTTTCAGAAATAAAAAAAAACGTGGAATATACATCGTGGGACGAAATACAGAAAAAAAAATCAAATCGATTGACTGTTTGGTTTACCGAATATAATTATCGGAAATTCATAAATTTATATAATTGAAAATAGTTAATATGGAAAATATATAGTTATGCTTTAGCTATCCATGCACAATGCAATCAATCAAGTGAGACTATATACCGCTAAAAGATTGTGTTCTAAACTGGCCCGTTTTACAGCGGATAAACTTTTTACAGAGACTGTCGCGCGACAACAACCTTAAGAGAAAATCATAGGACAATTTAAAACCCGAAAGATTATCTTCTCGTACAATTGAGAGAAAATTCCGCGTTTATTCGGAAGAGGAAAAAACGTAATGAGAAATCGCATGGTAGATTGCAGGAGTGAACTCAAGTTGAATAAATGATAGGGGTAAAGAGTAAAAAAAAAGGCGTTGAGAAACCATTAATAATCCGTATTAAACAGACACCTCAGGATTCAACGAAGAAACCGCGTAAGGTTTCCTTATAACGTGCCGTGAAAAGCATATTATCCATCCAGATATATCCGACATTTTACACACGCGAGACAGTCATACGAGAGGAGAAGAGGAGGGAACTCTATATTTTATTACCCTTTAATCCACATTTCGCTGGTACATAACTCGATATCTCGACAAACGAATCTAGAGTCACACTGACTGAAGACTGAATTTATTTAGCAATATACCGAGAGGAGGGTGGGGATAAAGCTATTTCTTTCCGATAATTATTGGACTCATTAAAAAGACATTGAGAAATGTCTGTTATACGCGATTTAGAGATCGATATTTTTTTTTTGTAAATAATAATTTGTGATTGAGAAAACTCATTACAAAAACACGAAAGACCACTTGAAATTGCCAAGGCAATGTCTAATGTTTTATCTGCATAAATAAATAAAATTATTGCCGGTTATTTGAAGTTAGTTAGTTAAGAACAAAGTACGATGTCGTCAATGGAATTCAGAAGTTGAATATATCGGTAGCTGATGAAAAAATCATCGCCCCCGTGATACCCAACACTAGATCATTTCACTGATTCACTTGACTTGCCGTCACGCTCCGAATGACGTACCAAACGTGTTTTTGAGCGACAGGTGCGTGCACCTGAATCCCAACAACTATTTTCTCCAATCTCTAATCTCCCACGATCCAAGGGAACTCTAATTGTTGATGAAGTTGTGGAAGAACTTCACCGTGAATTATTAGCGAGGTCAACTGGAGATATTCTTCGATTATTCTACCATTGCGGTGGTAATTGCTACTTGAGATCATCTCGACTGGGAGAATCCTCAAGAATAATAGGTTGTAATCATGTATCATCGACAATTGGAGCTAGACTATTTTACCCGGGATCATTTAAATCTCCCAGACATATCGTCAGCATTGAATAAATCATTACATATTGTTCAACTCGAAATGATAAATTTTTAATAACAAAAACTCATAGTTATTACCAGTTCAAGAAAATACTCAACTCGGAGTATGTTAGAACACTTTTTATTCACGTCCTGAGGGTAACACTGAGCATACGTACGACGGAGGGCGTAAATCAGCAGTAAAGTTGGTAGTAAAACGTTAATAAAGCGTACAGCAGCGGAAGCTAGAGCGGGGAGAGAGAGAGAGAAAAAAAAAAGGCGAGAGGAGTGAGAGGAAAAATCGACCTCTGGCTTGGCTCAACTCCTTTGGGCTGTATTTCCCCTACACCAACAAAAGAGGACCAGTGGTGCTACTCGACTCTCAAGAACGCAATAAGTACGTACACCTAGTGAAACGATCGTTACGTGTCGGTCACTCAAGCGTGGGACTTGTTCTCCATTATTGTTATTATTATTATTATTTTTCATCAACATCGCTAACGACCTCACGACCCCTCACGACACCTCACGACCGGAACAAACGGAAAAGCATTTCAAGTTTGTGTAGCCTAAACATCAATGATATTAATTAACTCTTGAAGATTTTAGGGAACGAGACACCTTCGGTCACAGATTACACAGAAAAAATTACACCAGTAATTTCATAGAAACACATTCTTATGAAATTTTCTGGTTATTATCACTGATAAGTCAGTCAGACTCTGGACTTTTCAGGCATTACAAATTTGGAAACATCTTGAAGATAATTCAGATAGATGACGCTATCTATATGCTCCAGAAATTTCGTGTACACGGAGAGAAATATTCAAGAAAAATTACGGAATATTTCATGTAATCTGGAGCTTTCAGTAAATTTTCCGGTTCTCCCCGCGAAAGAATACGAAAAAGTAATTTTTCTGGAAGTTTTCAAATCGAACGAAACTTCAAGACTTATTATGCCTCAGAACCTAAAAATTCTTGAATGTTCACGAATTTTTGAGGAATATTTCGGAAAAATTATGAAACGTTCCGTAAAAATTTCCTCTTTACGGTCACTGATGGCTAGCCATGAGGCGTCAGGCGGATGAGTAATTTTTACGAAACAGATCGTAGAAATCATGTGATGAATACTTCGCTTGCGGATTACGTGAAATGTTCGGTAATTTTTCTTGAATATTTCTCTCCATGTACAGTAAAGTACATGCGCACCAACGAAAGGTGAAGTATGATTGGAAATGAGTATAAATCCTGACGAATGAAGATCGAGGATTATCGAGGGTTTCGATTCGATTCGATATAAATGTCCATCTCCCTTTTAGCTAGGATGCGATGCAACATCCGGCCCAAACCCCTTCGATTAATAACAATAGCAAGATTCAGGGCAGATCGCATCAGTTATTACATTATTCTGACTAGACATGGTCTACGTACATGATACAATGAGGGATGATGGGGTTAAGAAGATGGGAGGCAGAGAAGATCGAGTACCAAGTGAAAGTTTTCGGGTGGTTTTGCAGAAACCTTAAGGTAAAACCAGAGAATCGAGGGGGGGGGGGGGGGATCAAAGTTGTTTGGCGCTTGTGAATATCCGTGGAAGGAGAGACAGAAAATTGGGGAGAGGGGTTACAGAGGGGTATTTCAAGTGGGATGAAGGTAAGAAGCGACGATGCACCGAAAATCCCTTCCGGGTAACTCGATCGCTCTTAAGGAACTTGACGGCATCTCACCGCTGATTAGAAGTGCCTCTACGTCAACGTTTCTACTCGTCTGAGCATGGATTTTCATCAAACACGAAAATACATGTATTTTACGTAGATATCGGGTAGTGGAATTGAAATAGCAACTCACCGAATCACGATCTGGGGTGGGCGTACGCAAAATCAAAAAATAAACCCCCAAATTACATCGGAGAATATTTCAATGGACACTCACCTGCAACAAATAAAAAAAAATAATGGATTAGTTTGAGAAAAATTATTAGAATAAGTGGAATGATTTGGTGGAGAATATTGTTGGAGCGCGTATGCCAATCGCAAGGGTCTTAAAAACCCTTCAAGCGGTATGAAGCGCGTGCTATCTCATTACTCGGGCTATACGTGAATACAGTACGTGCCCAACCGCCTTCGTACGCAGAGAAAAAAAAAATAAAAAAAAAAACGTGAAAGCCTGGGGAAATTGCTCGAGTCTTGAGCACGCGCGTATCTTAACCGCAGAACGAACTTGAATACTCAGGCTTCATCTTCCCAATTTTTATAGCTCAAAATAAAAATTGTTCACCTTGATTCCAGCATTGCCATTCCCCAAATATATTTTTATATTTTTTAAACTAGCTTCATTCATCAATGGATAATAAACCGCAGGACACGCACTAGCGGTAAATTAATTCATTGTCTGCAGGTACAATATTGACATCCTGACAAATTATCACACCAACACATAAACAATTCTATAATTGAAAATCATTTTCTGGTGTGTAAATGATATATGATTCATCTTTGCATGGGGCCATTGTTGCAATGAGACGGTCCATGAATTGAAAGTGTCACATGACGCATAAATGTGATATACATTCCCATGAAGGTTGTGTAATATGTGACGATTATCCCACATCTAACACGTCGTTGGGAATTTTATTATCCTAGAGCTGTTGCTGTGGTCATGATGCAGTCCAAAAATGTTAACAAGTGGATAGTCTTTCGGAGGTGAGTATGCAGGGACTGAAAATCGAGTGACGGTCAGGTTTTATTAAAATATTTAATATATTTAAAATGATAAAATATGGGAATACCGGGGGTAAAAGGGGGAGGGGCAGTTGGTGCAATAGCGATGCTTATATTATGCAAAACATGTGGTGGTCCGGGGATTTATGGTGGTCGTTTCGCGCTACCCAACTACTGTGGCGCACACTCTACCGACGAAAACCCTCCGAGAAAAGTCGGCGCACCAACAATATTTTATTTACTTTTTTCCTCCCCCCCCCACGAAAACTCATAAATGGTACCGAGTGAGTCTCCACCCCCTTCCTCCCAATCCGCAAATTCTAATAGTGAAATTTCAAATAAAAATCGCAGATTGGTCGATTGCATCGGTCACCACCGCCATTGTAGCAGAATACACGCTCTGTTCGTTGAATGAACATGCCAGTAAAAAAGAAATGATTAAGTACTGCAGTATTGCATGGGGTATGGAAAGGGAAACAAAGGGAATGAAAAACGTTAATCTACGGTTGAGCGCTGCTGAGGGGTTTTGCTAGTAGCAGCAAATGCGAACTTCCTTAAAAATCCGAGGTACATTGCAAAAAGTGATGATGGTTGAAGCTGAACGGCTGACCATCACCACTCTTGCCCTTTCGACCCGAAGACCATGAATTAATGATTTTTATTCCATGCCAATCTATTTATCAAAATTGTTGAGAAAATAAATGGCAAAAATAATGACATTTTTTTAAAATCTTCACGTGAATTTTCCAACTATTCAACTTGTTTATCTTGTCCAGCGGCCATTTATATTGAGTCATGTGTGTACACGGGGTTTAGGTATAGGAGGCGACGAGGCGGAATAAATCGTTCCCCCGTCTTCTTCTTGTATCCTTTACAAGTGCTGCCAACAAAATAGAAACATCGCTCCCTCGCCTATCAATTATTTGCCGCGCAATTTACGACGCCAGAGGGCCTTCCCCTGGAGCTTGGAAAAATAAAATGGAGGCGAGTGGCTCTCAATGAAAAAACACCACGATATTCTCTCACCGATGGAGTAATAAATATTTTCATTATTGAATAAATATTGCTAATTGGAAGCAGTTGGTTAATTATAAAGAGGGATGATGAATTTTGGTATGTTAAAGGGGTGGATAAAAATGAGTTTGTGAAAAGGGTCTGTCAGTGGTAGGCGAGTGAGGACAGACATTTTGGATTTATTGTATAACGCTGGCAGTTTGCGGCCACTACGAGGTACACGAGTCCACTAAATAAAGCCGAGGATAAGGCCACACCACCGACGACCTATGGGGCCGCTGGCTTCAGAGGACTTACGAGGGAGACGTTATCCCTCCTCGCCATCCCCTTCCATCACCCTTCCCTCTTTACACAACCCTCTCTGCCATATCTCTGCAAGGGTGTGTGTGAACTACAATCGACCGGAAGGAACACCACCGGCTTCGCAGCTTCAGAATTAAGGAAACGCACACAACAAATAATACTAATAAATATATATTTAACCCACTACCAATAAAATTCAAGAGTGAATTTAATTTTCCGTTTCGACAAGAAATGGCTTTATCGATTATTCCGCTTTCTCTTTATTGTTTCATTTATTGACTCCGGGTATCAAATATTGGCTTCGGTGGTGGGTTGAAAAAACAAAAAAGAAAAATAGGAAAAACCAGTTGAGAATTAAAAATACAAAAAATAGAAAACGTCGAGCCCTTTATCAATCCTCCAATCCCGCATGTGCTTTCGACAGTTCAATTGGCTTTCCACGTATCGTTATCCCTCGACTCTTTTATACATATTTGCTTTAAACCTTTTTTTTTTTTTCATTCAATCCATTTTCTCGCCAGTCATTCTGATGCCCGGAGAGAGAACGAGGCATGTGAATTCAACAGTTGATTACCATTGATAATGCATAATGAGTCAAAATTGACGGTTGGGTAATAAAGTAGAAATGGCTATTATCAAATTTCATCTCTTATTTATCCCCGACACGGAATTTTCTATAGAATGTTTAAATGGAGTTCCTGAAGAAATAGCCCATGGACAAAATAGCCGATGGAAAAAATACCCAGAGGAAAAATTACAATTCGTTAATCGTAAATCCTGTAAATACTGCAATTTACCTCAAAGAAAATAATTCTAAAGAAATATCTGCGCGCGTAGTTAATCAAAACTAATGAGTTGAGATGAATTAATTGTTATTTACACAAAAAATAAAATAAAAAAATAAAATTCATAGAAATGTCGAGGGATGCACCAACACCCGCACCCTTCTTGACGTTAGTGCCACCCCATCCCCCAGCTTTCTCCTAATATTCTCTTTTTATTTTCACAATCTAAAAAAATCGAATTTTTTTACTCTAACTTTTTTCATTACTACAACAAATATAATTACAAAAATTCAGGTGTTTCCCATAGATTCGATATTGCTCAAAAACTTGAGCCATTGTTCCATGGGCTATTTTTTCTGCCACCCCTTTGAATGTATAATTAATAGCCAATTTTTTCTCGAAATGGAAACTTAAGTTCTCTAGAAAATCCTCCTGACCGCGTGTATTCCATAATTACAATACCGTATTTACTCCGTTGTTACCTCATTCATCTCAATTAGCTAGTGAATCCACTAATCACCAATGGTATACCCTTAATTTAATTAATTACCCTTTGTTCAGCTTATCCAACACATGACGAGATCCCAATAATTTCTCCGCATTGAAATCCAATCTCTCCATTTACCTCGTAAACCCAATATTCCATGTATCAGAGGAAATTAACATAAAAAAAAAAAAATTAAAATAAAGTAGATAAAGAGTTTTGACAAATGTGAAAATGCTAAAGTGCGGAAAAATGGGAATCCCCGTGCCACCACCCTCTCCCAATGCACCTTGGGCACAAGCCAGACACGCCCAGGGTACCGTAAACCCTTCCCACCCCTGTCCGCCCAAAAGATGGCATAGACAGCACTAGAAAAGTATTGGAACCTTTCAATTTAATAAAGGTAATAACGTTAGAGGTATTTTTACCATTTTTTTTTTATTCGCCTCCTCCCCTTCCCCTTCCCCCTCCCCTCACTTCTCACTCGAGCATAAATTCGACGTCCGGGTGGAGTAGAAGACGGCAACGAGGAAGAAAATGTGGTGGCGATTGGGCGAATTTCCAAAAGTTTCTCAATTTTTTTTTTTCCCCCTCACCGATGAAGAAAATAAGAGAAAAAAAAAAACGGGGGATGGAAAATTGTACTTTTTTTAATAGTCCTGGGGGAGGACTAGGATACAATGAAGTGAGGGAGGGAAATGCAAGGTGCACAGAGTGGATAAGAGAGGAGAGGGTAGATAAGGAGACGTTTAACGAAGCGTCGCAGATTCCAATCGATTCAGTGTGAGGGGCGAGAGGAAGATAAAAGAGTGGGCTATAGGTCGATTCATAAATTGCAATGGGCTTCTCTGCATTGCGGGCTTGCGGGTTTGATTCTCCCGGGCTCTCTCTAACTCTTATAACTATACTCTATCCCTCCTCCCCCTCCTCCCCCTCCTCCCCCTCCTCCCCCTCACTCCATCATCACACTGTACCTCTTTCTATCGGAAAAATTAGAGCGTGCGATCTTTCATTTATCGATTATTTTAATGGCACCCTCATTATTGTAATTATCGTTTTTTTTTTTGTTTCATCGAGATAAAAGAGGAAAGCGTACAAGTTGGGTCAGTCTTTTGATTTTTGAATTTCAGAGATTTTGGGAATAACGTTGTTGGTTGTTGTGAATTTAAATTATTTATTGAGGAATAGAAATGGAGGGGATATGCCAGTGATAATGGAGTGCCCTGTGGCAGTGATGATACAACTCCCTTAGTCGGATTATGAAATTAATGAAGCGGTGACTATTGATCAGAGGGTATTTTCATACCGCTGGTGGTATTTATAAATGAACTAACGGGTTGAAAATAGAATATCGGTGGTTTTATTAATTTCCAAGGTGATTTGAACGGTGGGAGGTGTTGAATTTCATTGAGAGATGGGAAAATATTCATTAATTTCCTGGAAACGTCTTTTCCAATGGTGATTATTGGTACTGGCTCGTTAATTCCAAGAATGAAGGAGAAATAATTGGTAATCAATGAATGGATTTACGTGAAAATCAAGGGAAAAAGGAAGGAATAAATGGCGAATGAGAGTTTTTGAGTGGAGGATTGGAGAGTCTCGAGAATTTTTCCAATAAAAATGATGAAGTATCGAGAGATCCACTTATCACAACCGAGATATTTGAAAAACCTCCATATCCCTACGTAAATGAACAATCATTAAATTGAAAATAGAATGATAAAAGTAAAGATTTGGCGTGACCATTTGAAATCTCAATCTACACCCCACATCATAAATTTCTTATCGGTGAAGTAATTCACCATAAAAATAAAAAGTTTCGCCATAAAATTCTCATTAAAGAACCTAAAATGAGAGGTTAGCCGTTTCTGAAAGAAATCCCTGATGTGAAAATCGCAGTGAAGGCACAACCCCCGTTGAAGTTTCTTGGTCGAGACGTTGTGGTACCCAAGGGGTTTCACTCCACCCTCAATCTACCTAAACGAGAAAGATGAACACCAGAAAGAGAGAAAGAGACCAGCGGAGAGAGAATAGTCGGGATAACCTCTTTCTTGACATTTTAGTTCCTCGTTTTCTCTCAACTCCAAGAGAGAATGACGGAAGAGATTAGAAACGATGGGATGGAGATAGTCGGACCGAGTGGAAGAATGAATAATTGAAGTAGACATGGAGGATAGAAGAGGCAGCAAGACAAAACTCTTTTGGATTTCAAATGACTCTTGGGAAAGTTGTTTTAATCCAGAAATTGGTAAATTCACTGGAGACTTGTCGCATGAGCAAAGTGAGATGAGTTTGTCTGCATAAATATACATGGTACCGCCCTCTCCTCGTTTAAAGCCACATTTTAATCCACCAAATTGGCTAACTATTTATACCAATATTTCCCATGCAAACAATACCCTTTCAACCACGCAAAAACAAAAAAAATATATATACATCATTATACGAGTTTGCGTGAAAAAGTTTCACCGTATTCCCATCTGTACCCCATAAATCACAAGATATATCACCGCAGATTCTTCATCTCCAATAAAATACAATTGAATAATATCCACAATTCGGAACAATTCCAGAAACATTTGCGTATTTCAAATAATTTAAACTATTCAAAATGCCTGAATATCTTTCCACTTGAAAAAATCCACTACACCCTCATGAAAACGATAAAGATGGAAAGGGAGAATGAGATAGTTGGATTTTACTTCCGAATTCCCCGGATACTTTAGTCTGCACGTTTTTGTAGTGGAAGGGATATCCCGGTAGCAAATGATTTATATGCATACGGTATCTCATACGTTGGACGAATAATAGGAAATATAGTCACGGCTTCCAACAAAATCACATTTTTGTTTTTCTCACCCACCCTGCCACGAGCAAAAATTTATTGATACATCATAATATCAAACCCAGGTGGGGATTAACCATTGGTCCGAGCTTGGGCCAAGCTCGGACCAAGCCTAACCTAGCTTGGCTCAAGCTTGGAATTCAAGATTGTACCAACCTTGGTTATTCCTTGGTTTGTAACGCTAGTTCAAGCTTGGACGTCGAACTCGATCCAAGGTTGAGCCAAGATGCTAAAATGAAGGTAG
>NW_011887751.1:774120-809153 GCF_000806365.1 Fopius arisanus
CCTAGAATCAAGGTTGGTTCAAGCTAGCAATTCCAAGGCTTGGAATGACCTAGATATGATATATTGAATCAAGCTTGGTTCAAGCTAGGAATTCCAAAGCTTGGTATCCTAAGCTGATCCAAGCTTGGACCCATCGTCCAAGCTTGGATTTCCCCACCTGGGAATATACTCGTGGAATATATAATTATAACCGAGTGGATTCGATAATAAAATACTCAACTTGTAATTATTTACGGGAGATGTAAATTTTCATGTCGGTGGTAGAAATAAAAGAGTCTATTCATATTGGAATGATGAATTGCAACGATGAAAGAAGCCGCACGGATGAAAGGAGCTGGCGGAAACCGACAGAATAAAAGAAATACCATAAAACAGTATATACAGTATATACCTAAGGCATTTTCAACAGAAAGTGGTACTGTTTAGAAGAGAGGCGTCATTGTTGACGGAATTTGTTGTTTATTTTTTTCATAGAAACATGGGATTATCCCGACAAGTTGGTAGAGAAGAAAGAGAATATTGACCACGCGTGAACGAACGTGACAACATATTAATACGCCAGTGGGTTTTCACGTGGGTATACGAGAGAGAAGTTTCTGGTCACCTATTAATAGGCCCTTGCACTACCTCCTCATCGCTTAATTACGCGAAAACAGCAGTAATGAAGCGAGCCATTGCGTCATACGTCACTCAATTCTCTAACTCAAGGACTTTGACGGTGAATTATCAATGAATCATTAGAGGATCAATGAGTGCAATTGATTATTTCTTCCATTCAAATTTCAACCAATAGAATTGCACCTTTCGACGTCACGTGGTACCACCTACGTGGTATTATATTGATGATTTTTTGATGATTCTCTCTGGTATACTGAAGTCAGCATAAGTTTTAACATTGATTTTAGGAGTGGGGGACATGGTTACAAGTGGTAACTGCGTGGAGTGGGGGTTCCCAGAGAAGTAAAAACTTATGCTGACCTTAGTATAGTTGCTGTATAAAAAACAAAACATTATCCAGTAAAATTCACTCCACGACAAACTGACAGATATGAAATTATTATTTATTGTTGGTTTATTATTTATTAATTCTATTGGCCGACATTTGGGACGGAAAAATAATCCCTCGAATACCACACAAGCTTCAAAATTATCTAGCATTTCCCTCAAGGTTCCCCGCAAACAAATAAAGTCATCAACTTTCTCAGGAACATTAACCTGATAAACTTGATCCCTTCATTTATTCACAACGAACCTATCGGAAAATGCCCTATAATTTTGGAACTCTTAAAGTATTATAAGTGAAAACACTCGAATGAAAATTGAATAAAAATACCGCCCATAGAGATAAATTTTTTCAATTTATTGTGAAAATGACGGTCAACATCACATGAATGTCGTAACCCAACGGGAAGTGTACGGCAGCTCCGTTACGGTGGATGACCAGCATCCTCTCCTTTTCAACTCGATTACCCTATGAGTGAGCCACTAGTAATGAATAAATGTCCGAGTGTACGTAACAGCGAAGAGAAAAATTGTGACAATGAGAAAAGTTCAATTCCAACAGAATTTCCCATCGTACTGAATTTCATTGAGAGTTATTACGATAAGTGACATGAAAACGTTTAAGAACTGACATGGAATCCTCAGTTAAATCTCTTGTCTTCAAATTTTTATCAACAGATGAGCTCCAGAGAGACCAAGACCTCTTTCACTACAGTGAACGCACTTTGGTTCACCTCGTCACGCTCTACTCCTCCTCTTTCCCCCTTACTTTTAACCTAACGACGCTCATTATGTCTTTCGGCTGTCTCATTAATTATTTCACCGTCGCTATGGTGGCACTACTGCTCTCCGGCCCCTGTGTAGTCGTCACAAATCAACGTCTTCGTACTCTTTCGACAGTTTTCAGTAGTGACAGTAATTTAGGAGCAGACTTGCGCCTAAGTGAATTCACTCCCAATAAAAACCAGAACGCTCTCCCTATTTTTTATCCTTTTACCCATTATTCCTGTATTTTTCTCTTTTCTACCCTCAACTCCTTCATCACATGAAAAATCTCTAGGAAAATCGTTTTCAAACGAGTTGTCTCTAGCCTCAAAGCCGACAAATGTCTGTGGGATCCAATCTAATTATCTGTAACGCGCTAGACCTATGGAAACGTTCCAACTCAGGGAGGGGAGCAACTCAAGCACAAAGTCGACCCAAATGAAGAAAAAAAAAAGAAATCAATGGACTGCTCTGAATTCAATTGAATTTTTCCATCAACCAACCGTTTATCACGCGTATTAGATATTCCTCGTTTAGATAGAGATACATTAAATTTTTGAGCATTTTCCCAAGTACACAATCCAAAGTTTTTCTTCTAATTTCTATATTTTCGTATTTGAAAAAATCTTTCATAATTTTATTGCAGGTAAAAATGTTGTTGGCCCTAAACTCCTAAAATAAGGCCCAAGTAGTTGTGAGTTAATCTCTCTCGGCGAAATTATAGTCGGAAATTATTCCTGAAGTACAAATGATAAACGAAAATACAAGTCCAAGTCTTATTTCAACCCCATAATCCAACGAGATAAAAAAGAAGTAGAATAAGTTTTTACTCAAGACCGAAAGAGTGCGAAAGAAAAGTGGATGGGCAAGTGGATGGAGTAAGGTGTGATGATTAAGATGGAAAAAAGCAAAGGTTGAATTGTTGAAAAAGTTGGATATTACTGCGCTATTTCTCAAAGTCAACTGCATAACCTTGCTCGGTCGTTTTGAGTGCGCACACCCGGCGCTCCTCAAGTGCTAGAGACGCCTGAATTTATGGGGTATAAAGTCCCCCGGGTGCTTGTGCTGGTGCCGATGTCGATGCCGATGTCAGTGCTGGTGGTACCTGTACCTCCTGGCGCACTCAAAACGTTTTACGGCAGACGAGTCGTGACAGGGTGTATGAAAGGATCGCAATGCGTTTTGTTAAATTGTTACAGTTCCGCTTTAATTTTCCACCTCTCGATAATAATACCAATGGTTGATAACGGTGATAAATCATCGGTTAGATCACACTGGTAATATTACCACCGCTCGAGATTAATTGAACGTGAAAAGGAATTTTGAGGTTATGTCAAAGTTGAATATGATTGAATGAATGATTTTCGAGGTTATGAGTCTTGAAATTATTCAACCACTGAAAATTCTCTTTGAAAATTCAAGCTGAATGAAACCGCAAGTGTTCGCTAAATTCCAAGAGTTTATTTTTGGAGGAATAGGTGAGGATGTGCGAACCCAGAGACGTCGTTTCGCTATATTTTTAGAATTCTTCAAAGATGACACGTTGCACTGCATGAATAATACCACAAACCTATTAATTCACCCAGTGATTTTCACATGCAAGCCACAAGAATTCCCTCAACTATTCCCCAACAATTATAAATACGTCAAAATAAATCCAGCTCTTCAGTCCGGACTTCAACGCCTCGTAAATTCTACAAATGCAAACCCATAATATCATTACGACCTCTCAATGCACCCTGATATTCATTCCGCATTAAGCACCCATGTTTATCATCCCTCACTAATCTCAAGGCTATTACTGCTCCATCACAAAATTACTTTAATTGCATTCCAGAAGAATTTTATACTGTATACCCTGACCTCTCGAATTTCCCCTCCCATCGAGTCGTGATGGCATTCTCAACGAATTCTTATTTCAATGACTGCCATATCTCTCCAATCAAAATCTCTCCATTTCCAAAATTCCAAACAATTGTCAATGAAAATTGAAAAAAATATTCCAACTATTTTTCCCCTCTCACTCATATTCGAGTATTCGATTACACTCTCATTGAGTTGCCGGTGAAATTGGAATCAGAAGTGGAAAAAAAAAACACGATTTCAAACGACAACACAAGCAATTAAAAGAGGCAAAATAAACTGGCAGTAATAGCGGTTATCTCCCTGAAATTGAATAGAATAAATGGAGTTGCAAATATTTAAAGGGAAAAATGGTTAATCCCGTTTGTATTTAAGAAGGAGAGCAACATCTTCGTGTATGGTGTAACTGTTACGTGAGAAAGTGCCTCGTGATGGCCCGATTCTGGGGTCATGGGTCAAGAGAAGCCTATACCACCCGTGGAGTGGGCACGAGGGATCGCCATGAGATCTCCTCCTACAGTTGGGCCCCTCGATCCCCTCCCGGCCCACTGGTCCCTCTTGTATTCTTAGCATTCCCATTTCTCTGAACGCTTTAAGTGGTAGAATTTCAAACGCACGATTGCCATCCAACTAAATTACTATCTGCTCAATCGTTGTAACTGAAATCTTAGCAAGGATCAGAGTAAATTTCAACTAGGAAATTCCTTGACTTAAAAATCACGAACAACAGTGAAATGAGATCGATGAAATGACGGACACGATCGATTATGGTTTGTCCCTTCGTCAATCATGTGTCTCGGGTCGTGGCAGTTTATATCGATGGGGGAGGAAATTGACCGGCCGTGTCCGAGGCGCGCCCGTTACCGGAAATTAAACGAGTCACGTGTTCATAATTATACGCATTCCGTCACAGTCCAACGGATAAGATGAACGCCATTCAAGATTCATCCAGAGACACTCTGCATTTCACGCAATTTCAAAATATTTTCAAGGGCCAATTTCGTTGATGGAAAATAATTGTTTGAAATGGTACGTGAGATAAATGTCGGAGTGCAGTGGAATGTTGCCGTATTTCCAGGTGAGTTTATCCACCACGAAAACCGCAGAGGAGAAAGAGTAAAGGGTCGTATGTGTAGAGAAGTCGTAATATTACTCGAACCTTTTCTCCAACCCAACTCGACCAAACTGCCCTCTCATTAGCGCCTCTATTAAGATTTGATTAGTCCTGAAGTGTACCGTGAAATGCCAGACTCATTCACTAAATAATATCCCTCAGCAAAATACCACTGCCATCGAACCAACTCATTACTCATTCTGTTATTTCCCTTTCGACAATTACGATTGAAGAAAATTGAGAAAATTCTCTCATTGGGTCCTCGAGCTGAATACAACGCCACCTACACTGATAGAAGGATTAGGTTAAGGTTACACAGGCTCGGCAACTATTACCGAATTACGCAGTTAAAACTCAATCAAGCTG
Source organism: Fopius arisanus (assembly GCF_000806365.1). Lineage (NCBI taxonomy): Eukaryota > Metazoa > Arthropoda > Insecta > Hymenoptera > Braconidae > Fopius > Fopius arisanus. Next base: position 779,231 of record NW_011887751.1, read on the forward strand.
ACAGTTAACCGTTCAATTAACGGTTCAGTAGAAAGGATAGGTTAGGATTGATCCAACTAGCTGATGAGGTAATAATTACCGAATGGCTAGTCACCTAGATGGCGCGTTGAGTCAACTGCAATCCGGTAATTATTACCAAATGCTCAGTAGGTTCAATAAAATCAAATTAAAACCGGTTAAAACCGGCTAACAGTTGAATTAACAATTATTTGTTGCATTTATAACTGAATCCCCGGTTCCGATTAACGCATTATAGATAAATTCTCAACCGAATACTTCAGGTTTCTATAACCTAATCCTTCTATCAGAATTACATCTCGTGAGGAGGGTAACCATCGAGAACTATACTATAACAACGCGGTGATATCCGCGAGTACATGCATGGTAAAATAGTGTCGGCATTGGTTATAGCCGAGTCGTCTTGGTGATTTATACACTGCCACTGCCACTGCCAGTCGAGGGCAGAGCACGGTGAGTGCCCCCATTGTTTAACCGAATCGTACTGCGCGCCTTTTCAAAACCTCTCCTCGTCCTACCCCTCAATCCTCAGCCCTTTCCCACCTATCCCACAACTGGTCGAATCCACGCACCGATGGGCATCCATAGGAAAAAAATAACTCGATGAATATATGCAACTCAGACCAACGTGAAATATTCATTTTCACCGACATTTTAGTCACTCTAATGGAAACTACCAATTTTTATCTCTCGGTCGTCATTTCATTTTCCACCCGGAAATTGTTAATAGAAAAATATTTTCCGTATTCTTTCGAAGTCTTAATCGAAAAGAAGAAAATTGCATGAAAGTTTGTTACAACACACATTCCGCGGGTCTTTAAAGAACTTGAAGCTCATTGAAGGCAGCTGTTGACTTATATCAGTTTGTTATTTGAAACAATAAAATTTTTATTACAACTGGTGAAACTTTTCTGCCTTATTCATCCGTATTTCGAATTTTCCACTATTGTTTCACGGTTATCATTTGAAATTTATAAAAGAAAATTCACTCGAGTTCAGTGAAAACAAAAGATAATTAAATGTAAAAAGCCCTTGAATTTTCTCAACGCAAAATTGTTATAATAGACGGAGAATTAAAAAATTTAATGAGTATTGGTGCACTGCAACGGTCGGAAGAGGCATACATGGCGTCCATTATGTAATTGTCGAGGATGTAGGGTAAATGTGCATTTGAGTCAATTGAGCGCTTGGCCAGAGGCCTCGGACGCTATCTGCATTGAAAAGAACAAAAAAAAAATGAGGAGAAAAATAATACAAAAGTATCCGCGTTACGTGTGTATACAATGACCTCTGACTCTCGTATTTCCCCCTTTAGATTTTACTGTACACGGTACGTGAAACCTCCCAAGACTACAACTCTGAGTGAATGTGCATTTTCCCCATCCTAAAAAATGTAAATAGTGACGGAGAAATAAAAAATACAGCGAGCCGCGTCTTCATGAAAATTCAGGGAATTTTATTATTTTATGGGGGATAATTTTTTGGTCACTTCCGCGGATCGATCGGGAGAAAGAAATGTGCAATCGAGTCGATGAGAACGAGACACGCGAGAGAGGAGCCATTTACATAGTAAAATTCTCACTATATCACGTGGTTTTTTATGGGATGACAGGTTTATGTTGAAAAATTAGGCATCGCTTGAGGAAATATTAGAGCCGGTAGCTTCCTGGTGTATTATATCGCCGATAATGAGGGTTATGGAATTATGCGGTGTTGAATAATGATAGCAGGCGCACTTTACGAGAGAAATTCAACTGATCTATGGCAGAAGGGCGTCGGAATAATTTTCAATGCGTGATGACGAGCCGGAGTAGAGCATACAAATGCCGATTCACCCATCCCCACTCCTCCGTACTAACCAAGAGTGGGGATGTACATCCCCCCTCCACTTTCTAGACAACACAGTTGTCCAGCGATCCATAATTTATTTTCGTCTCGTACCGCGTCATAACAATTTTTTTCATTGAAGCCCACTGAAAGTTATAATCTCGCTGAAATAATTTGGAACATCTGTGACTTTCTCCAATTTTTTTTTCTCCTCAATGTCTAGGGGATGGCCACGGCTACTGCAGCATTATTTCATCCACGGGTCAATACGAAAAATTTCAAACTGTCTCTCTCACTATGCGGAAAAACAACGAGACTGGAATATAAAGCAGTTTAAGTTTTTCACCCGGTGATTCTGAAAGCGCGGAGCCGCTCTACAACTACCCCCTGTGTACTAATGAAAAGTTTCACAGCATTAATCAATCCCAATCCAAAGAGCAACAAAGGAGAGATGAAGAATTTTCTTTCAACACTTTCCGTCGTCAAATACCTGGACAATTTATCGTCAATTTATAGCGGAACCTTGAAAGAAAATTTAAACGAAAAAATCTACGATCGGATAGTGAATGTATCATTGACCTTAGAATTCGAATTGTCAAAACCTTTGACACGACCACCCAAAAGGCAAAAAAATCAACAAAAGATGAGTGAATAAATGAAAAAAAAAAAAGGAGTAGTTAAAAAAGAGAGGAAAGCCTGCCTCGACATTGATCCGTTCGATTGGACGTGGAGACCCCGGTGTATGCGTCGTTTCCCTTCTTATATCGACGAAAGGAGAAATAACGAGCTCGTTATACTCGGTACCCGCGCGTTGAACGAAGAATTTCGTTGGACCTCTACGTCCTGCAACGTGAATGGGGAATATAATGATTGAAAATTCTGCTTCAATGAGAAACGAGGTAAATCGTTGAATTTCAATGAAAATCCTTTACGGTTTTTTAACACTTTTTGTTGAATTTAATTGACTAATCTGAAAATGAATAGAAGATATTGATAAAATTATGAGAGAATTACGCTGTGAAGATTTGAAAGAGCAATTTGAATGTATGACAAGGTAGCATTATCATATTTTTTTTATTTTCAATTCAAAATGAATTAGTCTCGCTACTTCGTTAATGTCACGAGGCATGAATGTTCAATGATAATCAAAAGAGCGAGTACGGGATAAGTAAATCAGACACCTCGGTGTGGCCGGCGTGTACGCCAAAGTCCACAATAAACCCATGACAAACACAAATAAAAGGTTAAAAGCGTGTTGAAGTTCTGGAGGACCGGTTCGAGTTGGTCTACCACCCGTGCAGCGTCACGCTGTTTGTAATATGCACGTTCACGGATACCAAGGGGAGTCTGAGAGACAACCGGATCGGAGGTACAACAGCTCTTGTGAGGGCTGTCTTGTGTAACCAGCCCAACCAAACACATCCACTATCCACAATATAACTAAATATATCATATTTTCACTGACTAAAGCCATAGCACAATGCAAATTAATTGAAACATATATCCATTTAATAGCAATACTCATGACGCGTGTCTAACTACATTCACCCCCATGTGAAACATCACTCGACCCCCCTCAGGGAGAAATTATTTCCCTAACACTTCACTACCACCAACCTACCCCTAACCTCAATTTCTCAAACACGCATATATATGCATCGAGCATACACTTTAACATCTCTTGGCCGCACAAACCCGATGGTTGATCTGACAAATTGCAACGTCATTACTGCCAATTTGTTTACACGCCACCGGATAACCGGTAACACGAGGTAGTCACGTTGTGGGAGGTGAAGGAGGGAATTACGATGAGAAAGTCTGTCTTGTATCACTTATATGTAGGCTCGATTATGTATTAAACTGTCAATTCGCACCTTGTAAAAATAATTCAATACATCAGCTGATAAGAGGCTAATGAAATGGCTAATTATCTCAACTACCAGATACGTCGTATACGTAATTCCGCAAAAATGGTGATATCACCGAACGATCGCAGACACATTGGTTGAATCTGGTAGAAAGATATCGATGTACTCCACGAGTGGATTAATTTTCAAGTACCTATGACAATCAGTACACGGAGAGAAAAATCTGTGAATTTTTATATGGTGATTCCTATAAAAATTACTGTGCTGCCTTACAATCTAGGTGTAAACTGCAGGCCTGAGAAAAATTACTATGCCATGCAGTAACATTTCTTCATCGGCTGAGCAAAACTTCGTTATCGGCCAAATAAAAATTCATAGTCGTCGCAACAGTTACCATTGTTAAATTCAACTTCGGTAAGAATCGGAAACATTCGACGTTCATCGCTGACCAATCATATTGGGTTAAAAAATGTTTGGAGAAAATGCTGTTTAGCACAGTAAAAATTAAAAGAGAGCATAATAAAAAATACCGATCTGGATAGGAATTTTTGAAGGATTTCTATCAATTTTTATTTCAAACTCAAACAAAAAATGATAGACCTTCAAATTTTATAGTGCTGTTTAGTAAATTTTATGGAACCACACATGATTAATTACGGAATGTATAAGAAAATTTGACATATTGATCGTAATTTCTATTTGTGAATCAAAGAAGTTCTAGTATTCTAGAATTTTGCACCACGATTGTAGTGCTCGGCACAGTAATTTTTATTGGACTTTTCTCTCCGTGTACGGCATCTGGAGGACATGTTCAGAAAGTCGCGGTACTGATACTGACGGTACGTTTTGAGACATTTCTTGAGACCGATAGCAGAAAATTATGAAATTTGAATGAAATAAATAAGAAACATGTAGTAAACAAGTAGAACATTTCGTATGTCAATTCCGAGTATGGCGTGGGATATGGTGGAGCAAATAATGAATAAATAAATTATTTAAGCCATAGTACTGACATAAATACTCTTAAATATCAGCAGCACCCACTGGTAACTCACATATTCAGAAATATTATCCATCTCCAAGAATGTTCAAGGAAATATCTGGTCATTCAGCACTGACTTGCTCTCTTAATATCAGGTATTATCTTGTAATGATGATAAAAAGAGTGATTTCGTGATAATCACTATTTCCGTGGAATCACCCATGCATGAAAATCAAGAAAATAAATGCGGTAGGATGCCAATAACCGATAAATCGAGAAAAACACCTTAATTGTAATTGAACTATTTTCGGTTGATGAGGAGAAAGAAGAAAATTTGCGGAGAAAAACAGTCCATGAGAAACGACTGGGGAAGAGAGTTGAAGTGGCGATATGCTGGTTATCTCACCGATGAGAGAGAACCGTGGAAAGAATTACGATCGGCAAGTTTTCCATCTGGCGTCGTTAAGGAAACCCCAGGCCAGGATCTCCTCTCCCATGAGGGTTTAAATGAGAGGATGGGTTGAAATTGGGTTTGCGGTATGCTGATCGTTTTATAATCGAATACTAGGAGGAAAGAGGCACTCATTATCGTACACCTTCTTTGCCAAAACATTTTCGAGGATATTTCCCCATGTCTACCCGCAAAACACTCGAGAATCAATTGAATTATTCCACTTTAATTGCCAGCTAACGATCTATCTCATTTTAACCATGCAAAATAGCAGACAGATTGGTGGCAAGGTTACTTTGAGTGCGAGTAACAGGATATTTTATCAAATTGTGTTACCTCTTCTCCAGTTTGACTAATTAGCTAATTACAATAATCCTGACAATCATCAGCAAAGGAAAATTTAAAGCCTTCATTATTGAGAGAGAGACCAACAACTAATGGTGGAGAGAATATTCTCAAAGCGGAATACATCAGAGGATAAGAGATTTATGCGAAAGTTGAATGTAACTCGACGAAGCATCGATCAATCCTGTCGTAGCTGTGGCACTCTTAGCCTTATAGCTTTCTGGTGCAGTGTGCACGATGAGGATGGCTGTAGGAATATTTACGGAAGAGCCGGTGAGTAGTTGTAGATGAGCAAGAGAGAGAGAGAGAGAGAGGAAGAGAGGGAGAGAGATGAATGCAGGTCGTGGAACTCGGCGTAATTAAATCAGCGTCCCATTAGCAGGGGCCCATCGGACCCCGCATCGTCACGGATTCCATTTAATTAATGCAGGGGCAATGCCGGGGCGAAGTAGTTGTGTAGACAGCAACGAGGACAAGCCAGAGTATAACGTATACATCTACGAGTCAGCAGATGGTTTATATGTTACGCTCAATTTTACGTCAATTTTTTTTTTTATTCAATTATACTCGATGATGAGACTTTGATGATCCAGCCCTCTTTTTTTCTTCCCTATTTTTTTTTACTGCTGTCGTGTGTGGGAGGAGAGCTAATATTCCATAGGCGACACGCTCTACTCCATTTGCATTCTGTAGGTGTTCATTATTCTATCGCTCATTCGATGCATTTGATGGATTTATTTATTTTCTATTTTTTATTTATGTTCCAGAGTAGAAATGAGAGCTAGAATACGAAGTGACTCGAGTGGAAATGTCTTCTTCATATAATGCCCTATTTATCTCATGAAAATCCAGAATTCAGTTAATTCTCCCTTCATTATTTGATACTCTTTCTTCTCTGTGTTTACCTCAACTATGGAAGCACTCGTTTATTTTTTACTCCGTGAAAGCGACAGATGGCTCAGTGAAAAGTTTTCACTTGCGAAACGAGCTTACGATTAACATTGCCGCTTTATTACTCCAGCCCTCTTTATTTTCCACTCTTCCACTGTACTCTCTGTTTTGCCAATTCCTTTATCCTCTCGATAATTACATTCAGTCGTCACGGTGAATTATGAAAATTATTGGACAATTTTAGTGGATTGTATGCGTACCGTGATAGTCAACTTGAAATTTAAAATTTATAAGTTTCACCCTTTCCTGCAGTTGTCAATTACCGGTATAAAAAATATTCACACTAATTGAATATTCCACACAATTAAGAAATATTTAATTAAAAAAAATATTTCAACTAAACAGTATTAAAGCATAATTCTAAAAAATGGATATCTCGTTAAAAGTGGAGATCAGAAGTTGCCGCTGTCTCGATGTGTTCTCTTGGCTTTCTAATTCGAAACTAACGTAAAACTAGGGCTCTTCATTTTTACCCTTTCCGCCTAAAGGGTGAGAATGAAAATGTGTTTATGAAAAAACTATCGTGAGGGGGTAATAAATATGAGTGGTCTGTACAGCAGACCCTGAACCCTGAGGTCCCCCTGGAGACATAAAAACAAGGGAAGGAATAAAAGGTCAAAATGACCGGTTTGTTTCCAAATTCTACTTTATCAAAGACTGTGACTAATTGTTCCATTGCATAAAAACTTCTTTGACATAATCACAGAAATAAATCTGTTACTTTTTCTATGACTCCACGAACGTTGAATTTTGAGGATCAGTATTTTCTACAAAAGTTAGGAAATTTATTGTTTCTAACGTTTTGTTTCATAATTTTTTATGTTTAAGACCAGTATGGCTACCAACAGCGACAGAGGGATGTGTTTGATGATTTTTTAATTAGAATGATATTGGGAGTAAGAAAAGTAGAAATCGTGGGTGTTGGACCGACTTGAGTTAGCAGATACATTGAAAGGTACGATGCGTTGCGTGGGTATGACTCTGGTACTCCGACTATTATGGCCATTCCGAGAATATTAATTAAAGGCGAGGACGGGAAAAGCCGACGGTATAGAAACTGCTTGAGTTCTAAGAAGACCCCCGAGGTCGCAAAATCGACGCAGTTATTCAGTTGAATATAACATCTATTGAGTGTTTCTAATGAGAACCAATGGGACAGCATTGAAAACAAAGCCAAGAGAAAACATGACTCAATCATCCAATTGTCATTTACCGTTTGTCATTTGATTCTATCAGGAAAAAATCGTGCGATATGTAGATAGTAAAATAATAAATTAGTAAAACAAACCGATAACGAAAAAAAGAGTGTGAAAACATTGAGTACCACTGTGCGAATGCACTTTCCTCTTTCTACAAGTCTCGTCTGATGCTTTTCAGCCAGACGCCCTTGAGTCTGATTATACGCTGCCCCTCTACTACAACCTCACAGATGAATCATATTTTCGTTTCCCCCCCCCCCCCTCTTCACCTTCCTCTTCGTTTATCTTTCCATCCTCACCACATCTCTCTCCTCTTTCTCTTCCTCTCCCTCTTTCTGCATTTACACATTCTCGGTGGTACATTCAGTGGATTGTGCATCTCTCGTAAAATCGCACAATCGTGTCATATTATACAATCCAACGGGTTTACGAATTTTCCCCGTTATTCTCAACAAAATCAAAACAACAGCAGATGGTGATAAAAGTTTTTCAAGCTGAATGATACGTCAAATATCGTTAGCTTTGGACGCGAGTGAAAGAAGTGGGTATGATTACAAACCGTGGGTACGATATGCGTATCCATTTTCGAGGTGTCTACTCGTTTTCCAATTGGAATGCAAATTTTCATCGCAACTCTGGTTACATGAGGCATTTGGCTTTGGAACTTTCATAATTCACTATCCCTCAACCCATACTCGTAATAAATTCTCTATGTATACCAGCTTCACGTTAATTCCAACGAGACGAGGAGGAGGAATAAAGTGGAGGAAATTGAGGTTAGGAAAAGGGCGAGGACTTCAGTGAAACTCATACAAGGTACAGTGGGAGTGAAATTGTGGCTGCTCGGGGATGAGAATAGATAGGAAATGAAATGGAGATAATGAGCGACAACTACTCAATGCTGAAACCATTTCACTATTTCAATGAATAATGAGAATTTGGACTGTTTTTGGGAGGATGCGGTCACTGGACTCGATTATCCTACTAGAAATTTCATTCGGCAAAACGTCCGGCCCGAATCCGACATGCCGAGTGTAACGCTCGGTGCGAATCCAGTCCATCACATTCGGGCCGGACGATGCTGACCAAACCTTCCCTGAATGACATTTAATTAATTAATGAATTATTAGTGGTAACTTGATAAATGTAGAATGCGAAAATAAGTAAGAAATAAATTGTTAGTCGGGATCGAGCTGCTCAACAATAGAAAGAAGGGCCTAAACCCGAGGGAGTACTCACTCCCGAATTGAGTGACACCACGACTTCATTTTGAAGTCGACTTCAAATGAATTCAGTCATGACTACGGTAATTGCAAGGGGGCGTCATGTCAGTGACTTCAAGCTTCAGAATCAATGACTTCACGACTTCAAAGGACTTCATTTGATTCCAATTTTCTAGCCAATGATTGCAGTTAAAATGAAGTCATCGAAATCACAACAAATATAATTCGAGAGAATAATGAGACAATTATCGTAATTAATATCTTTATTAACACACTCGTTGTGTTTTGGTTTTTGACGCAATGCCTAAGGCTCGTCGATTTTGCGACGTTTAGACGAATGAGTCAACCCCCGGAAAAATGTTGGTAGAGAGGGGTTTTGTTTTGTTCTGCTAAGCGTCTAGAGAGAATTTTTTTTCGGTGCGAAATTCAAACTATAACTATATTCAAGAAACCAGCGATATATGCTTGCACTGACTGCAAACGATTTCAGTGACTTCAATTGATGTCAGTGACTCCTGTTGATTTCAAATCGACTTCAAATTGATATCACCCAGGACCCTTTTTTTTAAGACGATCGCAACATTATTTGCAATTTGTACATTCCCAAAACCATCCAAAAAACTTCATGTGTAAAACCGCGAGAATGGAGTGATTTGATCGATAAAAAAATCGAGAATTTTGGGGCGTAAGAGTATTGGGTTGTATTAAGAGAGGATTGGGACATTGGGATACTCTCAGGGTATGAATACGCATCCGGTGTACGTTAACATTGAGTATACTGTTGGAGAGACGTTTCGAAGGCAGCCCGTCTCTCAACTCTAGCTTTCAGGCTTTTCCCCTTGGAGAAAAGGAGTCCATTCTGCCAACCGAAATGGAGTCCCAGACGCCTTCATCTCGTCTGCCATCTTTCTTTTTCCCTTCCTTCCTTCAATGATTTTTTTTTACTTCTTTCAATCTCTATTGACACTCGATCTACACGTCTCGTAGGTGAAGAGCCTTTTTTTTTCAATTTATTCACGGCAAGAAATCAGTTTTCAATGAATCTCTTCCCCTTATTCTCGCCAACCTTCTCATAATCAACCAAGATTTAAGATTTTTCGGACAGGATATGAGGTAAATTTACCTCCAGCAGAAGATAACACGACAGAATTGTTTTTTTTTTATCTCTCCTCTCCCCTTTATTTTTGCAAAGACCTTTTCTCCCGTCTCTTCCAAGTGCAGCTCTATCGGTTGGTGTGCTCTCGCCTCACTTTTATAAATATTTATCCTCATTTGAATCCCAAGGGGAGAGAGAGTGAAGACGAAGGTAAAAAAAAGTCCTATATATGTGTGTATATATATATAAAGTCAGTCGAAACTCGAGTCCGGGGCGTCAGAGACTGGTATTTGTTCTTGCAAATCTTTTATACGTTTCGTATGAGGATTTGCATCCATAACGGCTCGTACCCTTCTCTCTCCTCTCTTTCTTTACGTACGACTTGGTGTGTTTAAAAAACCTTGTCCAGGGCTTTTGTATTTGTTCAACTTTTCAATCGTTTCCTTGAGTTATCTTTTTATATTTTTTCAAATAGCTTGTTTTTCCCGCTCGTCAGAAACCGTGGAATTTTTATCACCACCGGTGTAAAACCACCGATCGAAGCTGACACGGTTCAATCGTTTCCTATTGTTAGGGAGAGGGAAAAAAAAAACCCTCAATTTTCCATGATGATAACACTTTCCTTTTAAAAAATGCATTGGCATCCCGTGATTTTTCCCACTCACGGATGAATGCCTCGCGGAAATCCGAGACTTCCAGACATATTGGCAATTGTTAAAAGCCCGAAGCATTCTCACTCGCCAATAAAATAATACAAATATTTATCGGACCATATGATCGGTACGGATATCTCGGAGGAATATTTCGAGGGGAATAAAAATGCCGGGTATCTGTGGACGAGCGGAAAGAATTTTCCCTGGTACTTTGGCAAGTGAATTGTAAAACTCCGTGAATATATACTAGCTTGTTTATGTTTCTCCCAGGGTGAACCAATTTTTTCATCAACCGATCGGTGGAAGGAGCCAAAACAATACTTCTAGATGAATCTATATTTGGAAAATCCACAAAAAAAAATAAAATGCCTTAACCTCTTGAAAATTAGTCAATTTGCCGTCAACATTCCTGGAACTGGCACTGGAATTCAGTTTAATTGACACATGCATTCACACAATGAGCGAAAACCCTCCGAAAAAGAGAAAAAAAAAAAAAAGTTGGATAAACTTTTCCATTGTTATGCAGTGCATATACGGCAGCGTATGAGTAAGCTGTACGTAATAAAGGGACAGAACTGAAGCACCACGGAAATAACAAGATCATTTGTCACTCTGTACATTTGCATACGTCACACTGGTCCATTCTCAGTTACAACTGGCCGATCTGTAAGGACGAGTTGAATGAAACTCACCGCCAATATTTCTCCAATTTCCATAATTACCATTCACATGACTATTCAATGGAGACAAAAACATCTTTGATCTGTGGATAGCCAGAGCCATCGAGACATTGACCATTGAGACGTCAATACAGAGAAAGAGACAGTATGATGTCGACTACATTGAAATAGGGTGCAAGTGTAGGTCAAGGGCAACGACCTGATGCTCGAGGGTTGAACCCATGTTACCCTATCCAAGAAATTCCATCCCTAAAAAGTCGTTGCTACGATGAAAACGGGTGGTTACCACGCATTTTTTTCAAAGTCACGACTTTTTAATGCCTCAACGACAGGTACTTCTTACCCCCCGAGTGATAATCGGTTGAGCGTCAAAATTGAGGGTGAAAAATTTGAAGATAAAATTTTATGGATTTAGCAGGCAGTCAGTGCAACGTCCTAAATAAAAGAACCATCACAAAGTGCCGACGATAGACCCAACAATCATCAATTACGGCGTACAACAGCAGCACATCTCTCAAGTCGAGACGCTTTTTGATTTGGCCAATTATCAGCCCTTCTGACAACCTACAATCTCTCCAACTCCTCCGATAAAAGCCCCTTCCGCAAGTCAACGCCTCGCCTGCGTCTCATCGATCTTGATAATCAGACAATTTAAGGAGGCGATCCTATCCCAAAGATGAGGTATCTGATTTTCGACAATCGATCCTCAGATCATTCAAACTACAGAACTAATACTGGACTAATAAAAAATAAATTAATACCATTAGCTAGTTGATTGGATATTTGAGTCGTGTTCGGTAGATTATTTTTTTACGTCTAATTTTAGCCGACAGAATTGCACCGTGAGAGGAAGTCTAGAAGAATATTCAAAAAATGAGAAAAAATATTTCACTCGATTAATAACACAATTAAATTCTACCGGTCAATTTCAATCAGCGGGTGACATCATCCAACAGTTTTTTATTTCATATATATAGGTCAGAGACTAAATATTCGAAAAATATTCACTTATAATACCACAAGAGCCCAAAATTATCGATAATTTCCCGATACGTTCGTTGCAAACTAATGAAGGAATCAAGTTTTTTAGGTTAGAGTTCCTGAAAAACTTGATGGCTTTATTTGTTTGCAGGGAACCTTGAGGGAAATGCCAGATGATTTTGAAGCTTTTGTGGTATTCGAGGGATTATTTTTTCGACCCAAATGTCGGCCACTAGAATTGCACCATGAGACGAAACTCACAGTTAAAAAATAAGAATTTCATATCTGTTATTTTTTATATAGCAACTACCAGAGAGAATCATCAAAAAAAAATCATCAACACCACGTGACGTTGAATGGTGCAATTCAATTGGTCGATATTTGAGTCGTAAAAAAAATCAGTATAAAACCGAGTATCCTCGTCGAATGGTGCAATTAAATTGGCTGAAATTTGAACGGAAAAAATAATCAGTGAAAATAGCACTTGCTGTCGAAATGAGGTGATTTTAATGTGAAAACAAATGTCGGTGAATAAAAGTTGGAGGGACAGATACCATCAGAAAGCAACCGAGGTTGGTTTGAGAGAGACAAGGGGGAAAGGGTGAAAATCGCGTGCAAAACCGGTCGGTCATTACATCGGTAAATATACGAGGCGACGCACACGTCAATTAGATTGGCCGGTTGCGCAACCTGCTCGTGCGCGCCCCACCACCACCCACTTCCTTTATACCACCACACATACAAGAAAATGTCACCAACATCATACACACTTCACATCAATTCATCACCACGTGGTGTCATTCCTCTCATCTCCCCTCGGTCTCTCAATTCCGTCCTCTACCCATGCTCATCCTAAACTTCAAGAAGAAAAAAAGAAAAATCAGTTGGAAAATGACAATAGCCAGTGACCCGGATATCCTGTGTTACCCCGAGGAATGGCGAATCCTCATGGCTTGACCTCGGAAGCCCCAGGAGGCGCTGAACCGGTTTTTCTTCGATCTTGCACTCAAATCGATTCTCAGAAGTGATGCCGGAACCGAAAACCAGCGCAGGCCACGAGAACGGAAGATCCACCCTTCTCACTCCTTTTTTTTTTCTTTTATCCCTGTCGAATGATCGTTGAACTTACTCTCCTCGTGAGAACAACAACGAGTCACGACCGGGAGAAAAAAAAAATGTGAAAAAAGGATGAAAATGAGAAAGTAAAGAAAAAAAAAATGCTAAAGATGGGTGGAAAGGGGGAGAAAAAATGAGAGTCGACTCTGGAGCGTTCTTGAACTCAGCTGAGATTCGATTTTGCTTGGGGATTGATGAATGGGCGGAGAGTGGTTCCCTTTGGCGGAAAGTGGGCAGCTACGGCCTTGCCTCGAGTTTCACTCAGTCTCTCTATCTCTCTTATTTTTTTTTATACAACCCTGTTTCCCTTTATCTTCTCTACCTCTCTTCGAGGACATTCACGAAGAAATCCATGGTTATTAGCATTAAAGAGCGGACTGAGGACACGGTTTACTCCTCCCTCTTCGTGTCGGCACCTACAGAGAGGAGGTGGAGGAGGTGGAGAAGGTGGAGAAGGTGGAGAGGGTGGAGGAGATGGAGGAGATGGAGGAGATGGAGGAGATGGAGGAGATGGAGGAGATGGAGGTGGAGTAGATGGTTTTCACAAAGGACGCGGCCTTCGCCACAAGAGTGGCTAACTTTATGCCCTCACCATCTTACACACCCGAGATATCAACATTTAACTCATGTCAATTCCCTAGTACAAATACTCGAATAAAAAATCACGAGGCAATGTTTGACGCCATTAATTAGCCGTCGATTATGATATTCCACAGATGAGAGTCAATAAATTAAAAAACGTAAAGTAGAAGCGCCGCCAGGCGTGGCTCATTAATGGTGGATCATCGCGCAATAAATAAGAAAGTGGAAGCAGAGAAGGCGATAAAAAAAATAAAGAAAAAAATAAAAAGAGTGGAGAGAAGATGAGTAGAGGGAGAGTGAGGCGCGTGGCTTATTAGCCGATCGTTGGACGATAAATATAAAGCTCAGTGGCTGGCCGCAACAAAATAAAGCCGTATCTCGTGTGTATATGTGTGTATATGTGTGTATATGGTACCATAACACCTCGTAAATCACTCGGAATTATTCACCGTTGAGTAAGAAAGGAAAACAAACAGAGATGCATTAGTAAATGGTGCAGAGGACCCTGGGACATTTATCGCGCAGATAAAGATAATTTGAAAATTGAGGGAAAATGGAGAACTGAGTGAAAAGGAAGTAGCAAGGGCAAAAGCCAGTGGGCGCTCTGGTTTTGTATCCCACGATGATCCCATCGCGATAACCCACTGACACGACCTTCCAACATCCTCTCCAACCACTCTTCGATACATTGTCAAGATCGAGGTACAGTCTATTATAATAAACAGCACGGACTCCCATATCTCCTTTAAAATTCTCAGAGAAATAAAATTTCACCGTCAGTTAGTGAGAGTGCACGAGAATGTGCCCTGTCTACGTGGATTGAATCAGTGCATCCTTGCTGATAAATTGAGTAATAAACGCTCGTTTCGATAACGTCTTAATTGCCCTCGTCAATCCACCTCTTGCATTTTTTCCTGCGCACGCGTTCAACTTTAATTGAATTAGCAATTAAAATGACGGTTATATCTTTTGCCCACTGTCATACTGTATCTCTCCTCGTCCTTTCACTCCGATTAAAAAGACTCGAAATTCTTTAGGTACTTGATTGAGGTACCCAAAGACTGAAAACACCAGTGTTAAATTCCATTTACCCAGTTTCAAGGGAGAGAGTGGGATAAAAAAGTTTATTGTCCATGGAATATTTTGGGACGGGACAGTAATTGGTGTTTATCCTGTGTATATTGAAATGTCCACCAAACTTGTATATCAATGCGAAAGATCTCCAGAAATGCCGGATGGTACGAGACTACTTGTAAAACCGTTCCATCTTGATAAAACCCAAAATTGTATTTTAGTTTTGTTTTTTCCTTCAGAGAGAACATCACGGCATTTTTGGTAATGAGAATCGATGAAATCAACTGCTGTGATCACACTTGATCATTTTGTGATTTATCGAGTAGATGAAAATGAAAATACGACGAGTGCCATTAGGAAATTTCAGATCGAATACGACGAGAGCACTCCAGTTGTTCTCGAGGTATCGAAACTTTTCGACTTGAACTATTGAACAGGTGCTTCTCGTACTCAATATTCCTCCTATTAACGACATCCAGAAATGACGATAGAAATTTCCCTCGAGTTATCAAGTACACGTGGATCGTTTTAAATAATCTGAGTGAATAGCAATTACCCATGACGAGCAAATGTTCAATTACACACCCTTCTATATTATTTTTGTATCATGAATTGAAGAATAAATGAAAAATTGAATAATTCAATGGTGAATCACTGATATACTCCAAAAAAATGATCGATAAATCGATACAAGACACTGGTTGACATATCGATTTAATCGATAAAGCTAACCCCTCATTGGGTACTCCAAAAAGGGCGTGTCAGTAAGCACCGTCGGACATGGTTATTAAGCGCATATAAATTAGCATATAAATTGTGCGCAGGGTATATGGCCATGTGCAATACCTCTCTCGTAGCCATAGAGTGGCTTCCAACCTCCTCCACTCTCTATCTACAACTCCTCTATACCAGTTCTGCATAATCCAGGAGGACCCCTAACACCCCTAACACCCCTATCACCCCTATCACCCCTATCACCCCTATCACCTCCTGCACCTCTGCCACCTCTGCCACCTCTACCAGTCTGTGTACCGAGCATCCCTTTTCAATATCCCCATCCTTTTAAAAAAAAAAAATATCCCTCCGAATTTAATGCAATCTCAGCTATGGAATCTCATAATTTCGTGTAATGATAATGATTCTAGTGACCTGATTACGGTATCAATTTGAATTTTTGTTGAAATAATTGATTATGGATTCTCCATTGTTGTAAAAAAAACTACTCGACAAAGATTTATAACATACTGGGAAAAATCTCAGTGTCAGAAAGTCTCAAAAAAAGATGTAGTTTACAATCGTTCCTTTTCCGCTTTTTGGAACTCGATTTTTCCAGTTTAAATTTCTGCTTTTGTGGTTATAGTTAGTTCTCGGAGAACTCTCCACGTATTAGCCTGCTTCTCAAAAATGATTTATTCACTTGCACCCATTAAGAATAATTTTAAAAAAACAACATCTTCCTCTTTGGTGTTTTAAAGAATGACCCATTGGGATTTAACCACTTCAAAGCCAGTAGAAAAAGCCGGCTTTGAAACAGAGACGCCATAAAATGCTGCTCGCATCATCCTCGCATCTCGGCTTTGCTATTTTTTCATCATAATAAACCACCGAGTTGACTGCCTCTCCCTATAAAAAAATGTAGCTGATCCGACGATGAGAAAGATGATTTGACACGCATTTGGATGATCCCGGAGAGGGAATTAATTAAGAGGGTGTTGGAGAAAAGAGGGAAGAAAGGGGTTATCAATTGAGAAATGGGGGAAAATTTAGTGGTGCTGACAATGAAACGCCAGGTGTCAGTTTCACTTATCGATTGTACCAAAGTGGCAAGGACGAACTGCCTTACCGCGAGTCGATTATCGTAACATACTAGGGCATAGCGGTTGGTGAGTCAAGGGGTAAAGGTCGACGGTAAACCTGCCATATTTGAAAAACTCCTTCTTAATTATTTTCCATAATACCCTCTATAATAACATCTTGAATAATTCCATCAAAAGCTGGGAAAATGACTTTCCTGATAATATTTTAAATTGAGTAAACTCGCCAACAAACAGCGAGCGCACATTGAAGAAATTGAGAAACTACAAGTTATCACCGAGTAAAATTCTTCTAAGCGTCGGATAATTATTTATCGGTCTCATCAAACTTTTATAATCCATCCTCGTCTCAGTTTCAATTCCTCCACTCTTAGCTCACTTCCCCCTTTTGATATTCAACGGAACACTCACCCGAGGGCAACTTTTTAATGAGTTTCAAAATGTCATAAATGATTCTCCTGAATTTGTGATATTTTTTAAATAATTTAAAACGACGATTTAGCTGGCAGTACTAGAATATTTAATACGTACAGACACTTGAGGATGTTGAAGAATAAGAAGAAGGAGGATGGGGGGATCAAAGTAGAAGTTTTGGATGAAGGAAGAGCCTCTGGTACCCTTCGACGGGACTGGAATAATTTACGAACGTGTTGCAAGCGCTAAAATTCTTTCCCCGTTCTTGGACAATTTCTATGGATCGTGGGAAAACGTCTATCCTCCTAGATGCCTCCTAGCCAAAAACCTATAGCTGACCAATTTTTAACTCACCAACTTTTCACCCTCTGTTTTTATCCTTTACTTTTAAAAACATTAAAATTTTCTCGAGTCAAGTAATGGCCAGGGTTGACCCCAAGAAAATAAAGTGAAAACTTTCTCGACAAGTCCTCCCCGGAAATATTAAAAAAATTTCACCAATTCCATCCACACGACACATTATTTTCCCTCTATATCCGTTTTTATTAGCATAATTGTCTCAAACTTCTTCTCTTCTACCATTGAAAAATATCGATGAATTACGCAAGAGTTGATTACCTTGCCCCATTAAATCTCGTTTAGTTTGAATTTTATACAGAGAGGAATAGCCAGCAATAACTTGGGAGCATTAATTTTTACGACACCACTTTTTGATGGAAAAGAGAATAACTAAAAACATTTGCGGTTGTTAAATCATCGACATGGCCTCAAAACACAATTTCTTCTCATTGTATGATCAAAAAAAAAAAATATCGACAAATTCTGATTGGACGTGTGATAATTCCGCCAACAACCAGTGATAACTCTTAAGAATTCCAACTACCGCACCATTAAAATCTCTCTATCAACCACTATTAGCAGACAATTGGGGAAGTAGCTAGTAGAGAAACAGAACTTTCGCATCGAGAACCTACGGTACCTGACTTTTATCGTCATCACACTGATGCTTGTATTAAAAGTGATTGTATGGCTCTCAAAGTGCGTTATGTCTCGGTCATATCGTATTTCCATGAGATAAGAAGTACTTGGTCGCATGCGGTAGGTACGGAAGTCGAGTTCACTCGAGAAACGAGAAATCCGATGAAAAATAAGAGAAAAAACATTTTAAAGAGAGAGGGAGATGAACGTAGAGTACTCCCGAGAGTGTTTATCGAAGGTTACGTAAACATCTACTTGGACGCCTTCGTAACACGAAAGCCTGTAATACAATAGCGATTATGAATTATGAATTCTCCATGAATATTTTTGATAAACTCGCCCAGGGATAGATGCATAAATGGAGTGTTTACGTGATTTAATATTCGTAGGGCAACCAAAAGTACGAATAAATAAATAATTAGAGACGAGAAACGAAGAACAGGTGGAATTGTTTGAAACTAGCCTTGAGATGATTCACTGAATGACACCTCATTTTACGATGCAGACTGATCGACGACCATTAATCGCACATTGAATAACACATCCAGCAATTGTTCACACAAATTTATTCCATTTAACTCGAAATTTATTTTCGCATTATAAACACGGTGAAAGTGGGACAATTGAATTTAGCCTCATTTAGCGTGTCAATTCTCTTTCAACGGGCATTTCATCATCGAGTTTCGCTTTTTTTTTTCATTTTTTTTATTTTTCGATGAGCTAATGTCTGTGAGCACAGTGTGACGTGTGTCAATGGCCGTCATGTATCATTTCCACTTGAGTTGAGTGTAATTATAATGGAATGACAAGTGCAGAAGGAGAGAGAGAAGAGAAAGGGTCAGAGAAATTGATAAAAAGAAAGATAATTGGTAGGATGGTAACGTGAGATAGAAGGAAGGTTTAGAGGATATAGGGGATTTGGGGTGGGAGCAAGTTGCAATGCAAGTTGGACCACGGTATGCGGTCTGTGGGGCCATGAACCACTGGCCGGCATCCACGTTCCCCCAGCGTTCAAAACCGTTCGGTTATACTGGCCAAGTTATATACACTATGTGTGCGGTAACGGGTTACACCTATCTCACGAGTTTTCCATTCTAGTCATATATGAACGACATCGTTCGAATGACAGACGTATAGAAGCGAATCAGCCACTCTATTGCTATTTGACGTTGAGTTTTTACTCGGGCAGAAGAGAGGCAAAGAAATATGTCCACCACATACACCCAGGGCATGTGTAACGACACTGAATAATACAATATTGACGTATCCAACTTCATGTACCCTAAACGTATACCTAGTTACATACTAAATCAAAGTGAATGGATATCTCCACCAGAAGTTATAAATTTTGGCACAATAATCACAACAAATCAGCACAATCTATTTTAAATTAATGAAGATAATTACGAGTGGAGATGAATTACGAGAAAACTTCACTTGAACCTATTGCAAATGGAATATACTATCGGATTGACGTAAAAAAATACAACATTTTTGCGTTTTGTCATTAATTAATGACTCACGAAGTTTCAAGGTGGTGCGAATATTTTTCTACGTTTCTTCTAAACTTTTTTTAAATAATCACAAAACTGTAGAGAAAAAATGCATGAAAATTATCGCACCGCAGCAAAACTTCGTGAGCCATTAAATAATGATAAAACGCAAAAACGATTTTTTAACGTCAACTCCATCGATAATATACCATAAAACGTAAAAAACGTGAATTTTGGCTATATATGAGTGTGGAACATCCTTAATGGAGAAACTAAAAACGCTACCATAAAAACTTAAATTCTTCGCTGGCACGAGTAAGCCTTCAAGTTTATGAAAAGGAAAGGATTGAATTTTTATACCGTCCGGTACTGTCGATGATTTGGGGGGGTAGAACACCCTTGGAAGAGAAGACTGGAGCCAAGGGGCATTAGAATACGTACGCGTATGGAAATACCCTCGACACGTTTCCCGGAGTACATGTGGAATTTGAAATTCCTAGTTTGGCAGAGTTCCAGCAAATAGTCAACATCTTGACATTTATATTTTTCATATTCGAATGATTCATAAATTCAGTGGAACGAGTAAACACAGTAAACGCAAAAGCCTTACCCCATTCTGCCCAAGAGAAATCAAAGTGGTGGAAAATTGAAACGTCTCCTACTCATTATCACGAACCCATTTCCTCAATCAATATACCGCATACAGATACAAATCAACTCACCTGAAACAGAAAAAGATAAAAAAAAAATTAAATTAAATATTAATGATCAATTCAATCACGATACCATCAAAGATAAACCAATAATTCTGAGAAAATCCCCACAGGTCTATTATCCCTCCCCCGTTAATTCGAGGTAGGAATGCCCCAAGAAAACAGACAATCCAAGAATTTCCATTGGTTTCTCCTATCCAATACAAATGGAATAAAATAGTAATGACTACTGGGAGACAGGCAAGTGGAAAGAGACCGAGAAAGAGAGGTTGAAAGAGGGTTCCCTCTGAGGTTGTTCGCACGCGACTAAACACCGTAGCGTGCTAGCAGGTGCTCCATTGAATTTCAAACCCAACACGACAAGAGAGAGGAGAACGAGGGCGAAAGCCTCTCGGTTGACGTTGCGGAAATGCAAAGAGTGAGGAGCCGGAAAGAGTGTAGAAGAGTTGGATGTAGAGGTGGAGGTGGAGATGGTCGAAGTGTTCCTTTATGCGCGACTAAAGAGGCTGACCCACATACATTGTGGGTGGTCTGAGGTTGAAGGGGTAGTCCGAAGGGAGAAAAGGTAAAGAGATGGAGACAGAGGCAAATCCAACACCCAGTGCGAAAAGGGTTTATGCATGAAGAAAGCTCTGCGGTTGAGCACCACGGTGCTAGGCGTACAAATGAATGAGTATGGGGTAGCACGTGACCGGTGTGCCAAGCCTTTTTCACCATCTACCAACAACTTTGGTTATATATGTCACTTCATACTGTGCATTTTGCGTTTGTATGTAAGTGACGGTGACTTGGTTTTGGTTTCGCACACCGCAAGCCAACATTACGCTACGGCTAGAGCTTTTCGGGGGTGAGGGGAGGGGAGGAAGGGGGGCTTTATAGAGGGCGCATGTTGTGCCGCGTTGGGTTTGGGTTTGGATTTGGTGAGGTTAGGAGAGACTGTGTGACGCTCGGGTTAACACTTGGCTGCAGTGAAACGTCGCTACTGTCTCTCCTAAAACTACCCCACCAAAACTTTCCCCCAATTACACATCCTATTCTTTCCCCACCCTCTAACCTCCTCCTATCCTCCTCTATCCTCTCCACTTCCTCTTTAATCTCTCTTCTCTTCAGCATTTCATATTAATCCTTGCTCATTTGAATTCCACCAAAAGAACCATAATCACTCCCTCTTTTTATCAGCCCTTCCCCCCCCCCCCTTTTTTTTCTTTTTCTAGACAAACCCAAACTTTCAATATCACCCAAACGTTAATTCCATTTTCAGGCAATTATCGGTTTCATTTAATCGAACTGTTAATTGGAATATGGCAGTATCAACAGAGAGCAGACGGCGAGAGAGAGAGAGAGAGAGAGATAGCATAAGGGATATGGCTCTTCTCGCTTCCATTGTCTGGGATATTCTCATTTTCAATTCCGAATGTGGTCACCGCATACTTCTCCCTCTTTATCACCCCCTTCCACCCCAACAGCCCCTCTTGGCCGAAAAACGATCAAACTGTGAACGAGAAAGGAATAGAATGAGGGGGGGGAAGAATAGAAAGGAAAACTGAAAAGAAATAAACTCCATTGCCGGCAGTAAATTGTCTGGCCGTTCAGAAAAATTGCTCCGATCCGAGGAGGATCTTCCGTGTGCCACGAGATGGGTCGAAAGGAATAAAAAAAAAAGTTCACCGAGTTTTACAGCGGAACATGATGGGGGTGGTACGTGGAGTCGACACGAAGGTGGCGACGGGTTTTTGTCGGACGGCAGAAAAATTATAACTCGAATTTTCCATCCCCTTGCCCATACACAGGACACGTTACACTCGGAAAAACCAAAAAAAAAAAAAAAAAAAAAAAAAAAAAAAAATACAAAAAAAAAAAAAAAAAAAAAAAAAAAAAAAAAAAAATTGCTCGAAAATTGCTTCGACAAACTTACTCGACAAATCTGATTCGATAGTCTCATTCGATTGAAATCATTCCGCAGAATTGTTCAAAATAAATCCACCAATTTACCCCAGCAGTTGGAAAAATCAATTTCCTTTGTTTGACGTGAATGTTTCACTGCCTCAAACTGCAATAAAATCTTTTCATAGGATCATTGACCCACACACCTCAAAAAAGATTGAAATAAAAAAAAGAGAGAGAGAAAAAAAGATGAACGAAGAGGAGAAAGGATGGTCATATCGATACACCCACCCTATGAGCCATTCAACCCACTACCAATATCGACTATGTCATGCGACATTGGCCGTTATGCTCCGATAGAACAGGCAGTTTAAGCTCAGCCGAGTCTATTCCCCGCCAGACTCCAGGGGGAGGAATCCTACTTTTTTTTTTTCTCTCTCCCCCACGGCATCGCAATTGCCTCCCATTTTATAGCAAATATTTACAAATTAAACGAGTGACACAGTACGAAACATCTTGAGATGTACACGTGATTAGAAACATAAAAAGACTTTGTCGGAGGCATTTGAAAAAATAAAATAAATCTCCAACGTGACACGCATAAATGGTATAGAAGAAGTGAAAAGAGACGAGATGAAAAAATGGATACATACATACATCCATATATATATGTATATACGTCTGTATGTAGAAGTCGAGTTGCAACGCGGGGGTATTATTGAGTTCCCAGCGTAAACACACGAGAGGGCCATGAAAGGAAAGACAAACAGTACGACAGCTGGCGAGAGACAAAGATGAACGTGTATATGAAAGTTGGATAGAGAGAAAGGCATACGTTTAAGAGAAAAATAAAAAAAAAGAAGGAGGAAAGAAAAGCAGGAGGAGGCTAAATACAAGGCGAATGTTGAAACAGAGGGGAAAAGAGTCATTTTCAAAAAATAAAATGGCAAAACAGTCGAGTCATAAGAAATGTGTGCATAAGAAAATAATCACGCGAATAATTTTGAATTTTCCTTTTGAAAATAAATATAATTGATAAAGAGATATTTGAATGAGCTTTGCATATACGATATACATCGCAATGTGAAAGACTTCTGGATGAAGTGCAATAACATTATTAACGGTGTAGAATGCCAAGTGGTGGGTAAATAAAATATTCAAATCATGAGAAAAGTGAGGGTGATTAAAGTGTCTGGGGTTACAAACTCGGTGTATATAACTCCAAGATGATACAGCAGAGACTCATGTAAAGCTCAGCTCATGCAAACATTGAAACGTGTATGTGAACATGGTTGATGGTGGATTTGCGTGGCACGCACATTTTTAATGCACCACTGTGCAGCTGCAAGGTATTGCTTGCTATTCAAGCGAATCAAAATATTATCAAGAAAGTCGTGAGCGTAACCATATACACAATAAAAATTTATCCTCAACAACGAGACATTAAAAAAAATAAAGCAATAGTATGTCTAGGTAAGGACAACTTATCATCCGCAATGAAATCTGATCTACACCACATACTTGCACTTCCCCAGCGGCTCTTTACACCACAGCATTCGATTTTTTTTCATCAGAAAGGCACACAGCAACAAATTAATAATCCTCAGAGTGATCAATCCTCCCCATCCCCGAGATGGCGCGAAAACCTTCTGCATAAGCCCTCATATCCTCATTATAACCTCAATAATTACGATATTTATCCAATTAACTGCCGGCAATAATTTATCCTCAACAGCGCCCAAACATAAACGTTTAATGTTGAAAATAAGCGAATTATTAAGGTATGTTTACTTGGATATGAGGGTTAATACTTTAATCTGTACATATGAATCGAATAGAGAGGGTTATTTCCGGATTTTTTGGTAAAAATAGTGGAATGAGAAAAGTAGCGAGGAAGAGGGGAATTGTCGAGTGGGTCGAAGTGAGAAAGAGGGCTTGGGGTATGAAAAAGAGGAAGAGAAAAAGCCGAGAGGCGGGTTGAACGAAGAGGCCGAGAGTCTGGCGGGAAAAATCAATAGCTGGTGGTGCTGCCGGCGTACCTAACCTTCCCAACTATTCTCTCTCACTTCCTCCCCAGCTTTATCACTATCACTATCACTCTCCCAACACACCGGCGTGTTACTATCTAAGCGGGGTCGAACCCACACACACACATACACACAGAAACCAATACAAAGTTGAAGCTTTTGGTGTAAGCGCGCCGACCGTACCTAAACCCTCTTCCGGCCCTTTCCTTTTCCATCCTCCTTCTTTCTTTCTTTCTTTCTTTCCTTCTTCCTCCTTTTGTGCCACTGCGGGAATTGCGGGGCCCTAGTTTACACAAAAAAAAAAATTCAAATCTCTCTTTCTCTCTTTCTTTCTCTTTTCCCTCTAAGCTATATCCCAGTTTGCAACATTTTTCCAGTTTGCAAAACTCCTTCCATCCCTTTTTCCACCTTTCTTTCCATTTTTCATGGCCCCCTTGTTTTTTCGCCCCATTCACTCGGCCTGTGTTTTCATTTGCACTTGAGAAAAAAAAAAATTATTATTCGGGCATTTTTTGCGCAGACTCGAGACTTCGTGTTCTACTGCATTGCCATCACCAAATTAATCCTCTCCCTCCTTAATTCGTTTTTTAAATATTTTCGACATTTTGACGTTATTATTATCAATCCTTATTGTAACCTTTTCGGTGTAACATCAACCCGGAAACAATATATGTATAACATGTATCTCACCCGAGCAAATTTACAGGGCCATTAATAAAGACTTCATGTTGTTGCGTATATAAAGTGAAAAGAAAAGGCAGACGAGAGACTAACGGCAGTGGGTGAAAGAGGTGAGGATGAGGGGAGTGGATATTTTATTATGCACAGGTGAAGCAACAACACACAAACCGACTCTGAGAACGTGAATCACGTCCGCTACTGCGATCAATTTTTAATCCAACCTCTTTCTCCCATTGCTGTACAATTTTTACCTTTCATTTCACTTCCTCAAATTCTTCATCTCTCTCGGTTTATAGGTTATGAGCGACAGAGCAAACACAAAAGAGCAGAAAGTGAATCAGATGCATAAGCGGTTATAGCTTCTGTACGTAAGCAAAGGCGTAGGAAGAATTCCACCTCGGAATGTCGTACAAACCAATCGATTCCTCCCCAGAGGAAAAAACGACAAAGCAAAAGAGGGGAAAAAAAAAGGCCAGATAATACGAAAGTTTGTCAAGGTCAAGCCTGCAGTCAACTGAGAAGAGGAAAAACGAAAGAGACATTGCACAATAAATTCAATGCAATTTTCGTTGAAGAAAAAAAAAAATGTGCACTTTCATTATTTATTTATTAGAGAGTTCTCTCTATTCGCCTAAAGCGCGTTCCTACAAGTGTTCAACCGCTCAGCCGGTGCACACTAGAATTTAAATACAATGAGCTGTTTTGAATTTTCATCGACACTGGAGCCCACATGTCTATGCATGTGTATTTTACTCTATATAATATACATTGGCGACAGACTATATACCACACTGGGTTCAAAATGCAAATTTTACCGCGCCAATTAAGCGTTAGTCACACTATCCTCTCTTTTTTTTTTTAAACAGGCGTTGTACTGCAATGCAGCTTGAACATAATCATTGGGTCGTACAGCCCTGAAAAAGTGCGTTTAGGAATTTTATCAGCGATGGTAGGAGGCAATAGAGAAAATTTAATATTTAATGGAGATCCTATTGTTATGAATGGTATTGTAATGGTGGAATGAGAGCGAAAACCGAGGAGAGTCGGACACGATCGGATTACCGTAGCTCGAGTGAATTAATTATGCACCTTCCGATTCAACCACTCACTATGCGAACTCAAGTATTCTATATTCATCCAACTTATCATACGTGAAAAACCAACAGAGAAAATGTAATGAAAATGGTCTAATGAAATGAAAAATTTAGGTGCAGATGGACAAGAGTCCTCAACTTTAATTTTATATGCATTATCAAAGGATTGATGAAGATTTCATTTGGTTCAACGCAAAATGCCTCTCTCTCCTTTAATTTCTCTCGAAGAACGGCATTTCTCGATAAATTGACGTTCTGTATCAAATGGATTTTCTTTTGAGGTCAAGAGAACTCTGTTCGTTTCTCATAGGTCTCTTTTATGTCTCTCTCTTTCTCATTCCCCCTTGTACACGTTTATATATATCCATCCCCTGAACAGTACTTGGAATCAGATCGGACGTTCGATTAACTCTCCAAGTTTCGATACGTCCGGCGTGGAAACGACGTCAGGGTTGATACGTCGAAGAGCATCGACGAAATGCACCACCAGGCCAATGGATATATCCACCAACACATATACAACAACCAATGCAGTAATGTATGTGCATGTAGTTGTACCGGGTGGGTATCCCTCTCTGGGCAATGCCCACGGGTTTACCGGTGCCGCGAGTCTGATAATGGAAAGGTAATTTATGTCGGCGCTTCGCGTTGCGGCCGCCAACATGCTCTTGAGTATAACTCCCATCCCCTTTACCTCCCCGCACATCGGCCTATACCCTGGCCCTCCATTCCTCTCTTACCACATCTCACAGTGCACCTCCACCAGCTCTCCACATTCCAAAATACACGCATATTCAATGTTACCTATATACCTCAATTGTATAACGTTATAAAGGTTGCACTACAATCACACAATAATTGAAAATACCGCAGGAGGATAGTGCACGATATACGATCCACGATACACGATGCACAATCAATAGAAGAATAGAAGAATAAGAGAAAATAAAAGATTTGAAATCCTATCTAAAAGGGGGATGGATATTTATATCGAATCGAATCGAAACTCTCGATAGTTGAAGCCTAACATCTGTCGCGCTATTGCGCACTCCGTCCGCCGAATTCGAATTTGGCGGTTCGAGTTGACCAATGAGAAATTAGTCCTACGCGTTTCGAGATATTTCGACTCGGGCTAACTTCACTTCTGTATTTCTATTTTCGTAATAAGGACCCATACTCATTTCCACTCATACTTCATTTTTCATTGACGCGTATGTACTGTCCTGTACATGAAATTTCTCATGTGGCATATACATAGCGTCATCAATCTAAATTTACTTCAAGATTTTTCCAGATTTGTGACGCCTAAAAAGTTCAGAGTCTGACTGACTTATCAGTAATAATAATCCAAAAATGTCATATCAACGTGTTGCTATGAAATTTCAGGAGTAATTTTTCCACAGTATAATCTCACTAATTAATCCGTGACAAAAGACCCATGCGCATGCGCGCGTTCTGTCCCTAGTACTGTAAAAATCCCCAGATGAGAATACAACTCGATTGAAATTACAGATCAATTTGAATTGATTAGAATAATGAATGACGGTGCAAGCGGTGTAAAGCGCTCATGGTATCAGCGATAAGACGCAATCACAGCTCCACCACATAATGCGTGAATATATGTATGGGTTTACTGTCTCCACAATGGGCGTTATGGAATGGCTATGAGCACCGAGAAACACCAATGGGTCTCACCATTTGGATCAATGCTCACTAACGAGCCCCAGCCTCTCGTCTCCATATCCTCCCTTAATGTCAAATTCATTTGTTCCTGTTTACTTTCGTCCACCGACAAGTTATACAGGAGTGATGGGTTACTCTATATATAGTCCATCGATTTACCTACGACCAACTTCTCCTAACAGACCTAGAGTTGTGTGTGAATGTGTACCTTTTCCAACGGGTTTACAGGGAATCGCGTGAGCCTATAAACGTGTATTATCCGTAAAAAGAGACCTGACACACCACAAAATGACGCAAAATCTAAACAACAATTTCTCCATCTCATCCATTTGCTTTCGCTCTTTCTGTACCTCTCATAACTCCAACGATAATAAACTAGTTATAGAAAGTCTGGTGACGCTAGCGGTTAAATTCTAAAACGACTTACATTGTATTTTTACGCGCATACAATTTGGGGTAAAAAATGATTTTGAATATCAGCAAGTATGAGGGGCAATGTGAAATTAATTGTAGGCTTTCGTGCGATAGAACGCCGAAAAATGGCAAATTTACATGGATGAAGGGGCCTCTATTGATTCTCAGAGCAGGTCGAGGGATATATACACCGTTGATAGTAGGGGAACACAGTTCTAGGGCGAAATCGCAATATCTCAGCGGCTGGCAAACAACCTCCAGACGGTCGAGATATTTGCACTGATATATTGCATGTCTCAGAGATGAAAAATGAAATTTATCATTATTTTTTTCTGTATTCAACCCAAGAGCGACAGATGGAGAAGAATATTTGATAAAATTTTGTTTTCCCTGCATTTTGATAATAGAGTAGTATTTGAAAGGACGAGTATTGAGCCAATGCATTCGATATATCGAGAGACGCATATGAAAATTCATCTCGAATAATCGATCAATTCCCTCTACCAAATAACACGATATAATTAACTCGACCGCAACACGTGCACCGACGGTGTAGCCTCAGTATACAATTTCCTACACCTCATTCCGCTACCCAGTGGCCGTCTTCCGACAGTCTCCATCGGCATTGGTATTAGCATTGGCATCGCCATCGGCCCATATCACCCATGAGACACGATGTGCAACGTATATCTGTCCTAACCTAATGCACAACATCCATATGACCTGGGGCACCATGCCATCCAGTGGGCCCCATAAGACCAGGGCGGTTATACCCTCATACGTCTGTTTGAAAATGACGACATGCTGGTTACGATTGCGATAATGCGTTTTACGACGCTTGGCAATGCGAACGTAAAAGACGCCTGCCAGCGATCCATCATCGTGATTAAAGATATATTACTTATAGTACGACCATCTCTTATACAGCCCGCCACTAAACCCGGTTAAATCATAGCTTTTATTATTTCCGCTTTCCTATTTTTACCGTTCGCCAGCGTTGATAAGCATTTTACCCCCCTTTTTTCATCATGAATTATGAATTTCTAGTACAGATAAGATGCCATAGTAATGGTAACAGTCCATACCGACAACTCTTTCTATCATCGAAATTCAATTTTCAACTAATACCAAAACGACAATAGCATTTACAACCAACAGTCACAACTTCACAATCCCATAACCAAGATTATTGTTCTCCAGAGAATAAAATTAGTTGTTAAAATCTTTTGTTGGAATTTGGTTGGACACTGCGAGAAAAGTGGTCGCAATGAATTTTAAAAGTTTGGTCATTTAACGTGTATACTTTGCTCATAAAATTCATTGATACATAAAATCCTCCAATGTATCTCATACTAAGCAACAGCTTAACCACTGTGCACCGTAAAACAAGGTACCGACAGAGAAAACTAGCAGAGTGAGAGGAGCCTCAGTACCGAGGCTTTGGTTATTTTCGGGGCGCTTTTACGAACCACGGAGTTGAAATTTATGAAGACACGCTCCTCGTACTCACCTCAGCTAGTACCCACAAGAAAAAAAAAATAAACCAAGAGGCAACACTCACCAGGAGAGATGCACCAAGGAGTTAAAATAAAAAAAGGGAGAGAAAAGAGAAACAGCTAAGGAATAACAGGAGAAGGGAAAAAAAAAGAGGACGAAAAATGTTTTGGAGGGGGGAAAAAAGG
>NW_011887751.1:809663-812240 GCF_000806365.1 Fopius arisanus
AAATCGACATTGGAATTGAAAAACTCTTATTATTTCACGTTAGAATATCAGAATACAAAACCGAAAAACGAAGGGGCGCTACAGCGGGGTGTAATTATAAAAATCGGGATTGAATATTAAAAAATTTGAGAAAATTTTAAAAATTAAATGAGTTCTCAATTCACGTCAACCGCCTCAGGCGACTAAATCAATCTTCTTCGATTAAAAGAGAGACTAGGGATATTGTATCGTTTGAAAATTTTCGATAATCGATTAACCATTCGTTTTTTCGAAATTTCATTGTAAAAATATCGATATAGAATGCAATACCGATTATCTGATTACACAGAGAGAAATATTTACTAAAAATTAGGTACCCGTTTCGTAATCTGCGAGTCACCACAGTATTCAGTAAAAATTACGGAAAAGTTACCTAGTTATTCCTGAAAGTTCTATGCGTGACTGTTCCCTAATTTTTTA
This sequence comes from Fopius arisanus, assembly GCF_000806365.1. NCBI lineage: Eukaryota > Metazoa > Arthropoda > Insecta > Hymenoptera > Braconidae > Fopius > Fopius arisanus. The sequence continues at coordinate 810,123 of NW_011887751.1, forward strand.
CTGAATCCTATTTTGACTCACAGATTACAGAACAGACAAGTAATTTTTATTAAATATTTCTCTCCGTGTAGAGTAAAAATCACTGTTTTAATTAATTTAGCTATTTCATTTCCAATATTTCGTTGATGAAAAATGTGAAATAAAACGAATTGGAACAATGACCGAGTATGAAAGTTAATAACCCCGATGTGAAGATAGTCAAAGGACACAACGAAAGAGAGATAAGGTAGGCAGTAGAATAGGAAAGTACACGGTTTCCAGTTGGCGCGCACAATCACGTTATTATAGCAGTATATGTCCTGTGCACTGCTGTATTTAACGTAAAATCGGAAGGAGGAATGAGGGGTATAGAACGTACGAGTGTACACTGTCGTTAATACTCCTATCATAATTTCATAGGCGCCGGTCACAGATACATGCCGAAGCAATAAACCCTAATCGAATATGTACATCGGCATTTTCGGTAATTAGCCGAGATTGGTACAGAAGGGTAAACCAAACAGGGACCTTCACTATTTTTCACATACGCATGCGCGCATTACACACTCCTAACTCGGCCTTTAAACTGCCAGCGTACCCTAACCTCACTAATTTCCACAAAATTCATTAATTATCACTGACCACGCGGAATTTTCAAACGCCATTTTTTCCCCAAATCAATTGATTAATTTCGTGAAAAATTTTTTCTTTTAAAGCAATATTTTTTTCCACCCACTGAGTCTACGTCAGTTCAATCAAATGTTCCCTTTCACGCTACTTTTTTTTTTTTAAATAAAAGATGAAAGCAGACATCCATTATCTCTTTCTGTTTTGTTGCATACCTATTGATTTTTATAAAAATTGAGTTTTGACAGATTCACTTGTTTATTTTTCGCATCACTTTGACCATGATTTGCGTACCTCCAACAATGTAGGTAAATGTGCGTCGGCCCGTGACGTTCCAATGATCGACGTAACAATGTATCGTTATTACATATATAAGCCATGTGGGAACATGTGTATACATGGCATGTGGGACGGTTCAGTCACGCGATGTGGATGGCACTATACGGAAAGAATGAGAGTTGAGACGTTCACGTTTTTTGCCTCTTCTTTTTTTTTTTATTCAACACGAGATTTATCGCACGACATTCTAAGTTAATCACCCAACCATATTTCTACATTTTTACCGTTTATCAAAATTTCCCATTATTTTAATCCACCGGAGAAAATAATAATCTAGAGTGCAAAATTCACGGCAAACCCAAACCTCGAGATAACTTTAGTCTCGCATTTTCATTTCGCCTTTTTAATGATTTCCTGTTTTTTTTTCTTCTTCATACTCATGCATTTCTGATAATAAAGGATGGAATCACATTTGTCGACAGAGTTCAAAGACTATGAGATACGATCGAGTGCGCTATCGTTGTACAGATACAACGAGTACACACACATAAAGAGAACTGTATATTGATGTTACATAAACATTTATGCCATCTGAGAACGTGAAATCGTAATATAAACGACTATCACGGATTACGCATCACATTTTATCGCATTTATTTTTTTTTTTCTTCCGTTCTACTTGAATTCCCCATTGCTCTCAAAGATGACAATCTTATTGAATACGATGATGCAATCTCATTGGCGACTGGAAAACAATGAAAACAATGTCTAATGCCATTGCGAGGAGAAAAAAAAAATGACTCATGTCTTGGAATAATTGAAGATGCAAGTGAGTTACATGGAGTGGTTGAAACTGGGTTGAAAATGCAGCGGTAGGTCGAGGAAATAATGGGCAGGTTTAATCACCGCAAACGTCGATACGATGCAACTCTGAATGAAACTTCACGTCTACCCCACCTCACCCTACTCTAGCATCATCATCTCTCCCACTGTCTCGTTATTCACACACCTCCCCACCACCCATTACCTCTCAATGTATATTTTCCTCGACTCTCTAGTTTCTCTAGTCTCCCTAGTCTCCCTAGTCTCTCTAGCCTCTCTAGCCTCTCTATCCTCTGTCATATCCTCCTTCACCATCCCTTCCACCTCCTTCCACCTCCTTCCACCTCCTTCCACCTCCTTCCACCTCCTTCCACCTCCTTCCACCTCCTTCCACCTCCTTCCACCTCCTTC
>NW_011887751.1:812250-817330 GCF_000806365.1 Fopius arisanus
CCTCCTTCCACCTCCTTCCACCTCCTTCCACCTCCTTCCACCTCCTTCCACCTCCTTCCACCTCCTTCCACCTCCTTCCACCATCTTCCACCTCCTCCTTCCCCTAACACCTCATCTTCCTCCGCAATTCTACCTCCACGCGCTCCACTTCTTAAACCCTCACTACCAATCCCAACAATTCACCCTCACTTTTCATTTCTCTCCCATCTCTATTTTTTTTTATACCCCCCATTGTTTAAAAATATATTCATTGCGCTATCACTCAATAGTTCAAAGCCCATTGATTTATATGAAACTAAAGGTACCTCTCAAGGTCAATTTATTTTCAACTCTCCCAATGAAGATCAATGAATGCAATATTAAATGTCAGTGTACCGATGGAAAATATTTTCCATTTACTTTTCAAACAATTGATGTTACTATTATTTTCGTGATATTAGAAAAAATAAAAAAAAAAGCGTTACTCGAGGTACTGGATTTCCAGTTACTTCTAGTGGAAATATTGTTATTTGGGGAAAAAGTGATTGGAAAATGATTTCAGGGGGAAAATATATTTTTAAACTCTAGGCAAATGGGAGTGCAAATATAGTGAATAAAAGGAGATAATATTGGGATAGGATGGATCCCTAGGGAGCATGTTCGTGATCCATGGACGCTTCAAAGCAGAATCTAAAGATACACGGTTGGCAGTTGGTAAAATTAGTTAACCGAAATGGTGAGTGAGAGAGTCGAAAGTAGAAGTAGACACACGATGATGATCGTACGCGGAAGAAAGCGCGTACATGTTACGAATTATGCGCGTCAGTTGAGGTGTCGTTGACCTCATCCTGGTTTATATGCGTTTTACCGAATATTTTGTACGTTTTGAATAATGCATAAGGCTCTACAATCAACTTATGGAATTGAAGGAATTGGAAAATTCCATTGATAAATTATTCAAAGAAAACGAACGAGAGGATAAAATAGAAGAAATAATAGTGGAATAACAAAGAAATGGATAAAAAGAAAGCCAAGCTATAAGTTGATGTTCTCGGGTATGAGAAGAGCTAGTAGACCATGTTGAGTATGTTTCACCTATGTCGCAAATAAATTAGGCGACCCCTTGTCGACCTAGTTGCGTAATTAGAGGCCCCCTCTATGCATGCTCGAGAGTGTTCCCAACGGGTCGAGTAGACACTCGTCAAACTGATGCTCATCTCTCATTTTTTCTCTCTCTCTCTCTCTCTATTATCTTCCAACGAATAGCGAAAAAAAAAAAATCGCAAACAATGTCTACCGAAGAACAAAAGAATTGCCATAAAAATTTCAGTTGATATCGGCAATTTTTAAAATTCAGGAAACTATTACACCGAGAAATGCTCATCGTCATGACTCTCGTAATACTTGATCCTTTATTGTATGATCCACCATAGTCAGTTGTCTCTCTTATTGCAAGCTCTCCCGTCCATCTGTCGGCCTCGCCCATTAAAAACGGCCGGGTTGCAATTACGTTTAAAAATAGCGAAAAGGAGAGTTTGAAACCGAGAGAGACAAGTTGTTGCGCACTATTGCATCAGACAAGACGATCAAGTTGGATGAAAACGTCACAACCAAATGACATTTTAAAAATTAACCAAGAAAGATGGCTTTTTTCATTTTTACAACGAATAATAATCCACTCCCACGACCATTTATTTTTTTCTCCATCCAATTTACGCTCTAACTCCATTACATACGAGTTCATTTGAAATTATCAGTCAAGTAAAATCGGATTAGCCCTAGCTTTTGAATTATCCGGGAAACAAGAATGAAGTGGCCACTTTCCGAAAAAAAATCCATTGCGAGGATTGAAACAGTTAATTACAAATGAAAATTTTTCATTTATACTAATGCCTCAGTTCAAATCCAATACTTCTTCCCAGTATCACACGACAACTGTCCTTGAAACCCATAATTGTCTCTTGCGACATTTAAAGAAAACCTGACGAAGGTGATAATAATAAAAGCCAGTACCCAACAGCTTCCGCATCAATAAATAAATAACAAAATATCATAAACAATTGTTCTCAGCATCGCCCTGGAGTTGCTCAGAAATATCTGCGGATCTCTTCAACAGACGCACAAGGTAGAGAGAATGCTCGTAAACGTTTTCCATGAATGGCGTGGGAAGGGCAATAAAATCCGCCTGACCACTGCGCCAAACAGTTTCAACGTTACTCCGCGTTATATTTTAATAACAAAACCAAGAGTGAATTTGAAATAAATATAGAGATGCCGGCGCTCGACTAAGAGTCGTTATCTTTTTTTATTAGCCTTTTTTGTTTGCTCCATTCAATATCCGCTGATGAATTTGGCAGATGAATATACAAGAGCAATGGAATAATAATGAAATTGTTTGAAGGTTCCAATGGAGGTTGCAGAGAATGACTTATGTAACGATGGCAAATAACGCTAATGAGCACACAACGCCTTGTTCAGTGCCTACAACCTCGCAATATCTCTCTCCAGAGTCTATCTATCCTCCGACTGTCTAAAAAATTATTTCCAAGTCAACTGAAGTAATGCCCCTCGCTCGACAAAAAAAAAAAAATAATACAACCGAGTTCTACACAAACAATGAGTAACACCTTATCATCATTGTCATCTCCGTCAACAGGAATTTCGCACCATTAGAATTTAGTACTATCAAAATGATTAGATATCGCCCGCCATATCTCTCACCATAATTCTAAATCAAATTCATTAAATCGTAAAGATTATTATCAGCCATTAATAGGTGTATGATAATTCGGTGGAATTCTCACCTGGACTAGTCTGCCATGATAGACCACCGATGAACATTTTCCTAAACAGAAAGAACAGGGTGATTTTCTCCTCACTATTTTCACATCCCGTGTTGCTCTTTCCCAAAATTTTCAACTCGACTATTTTCAACACAGTTGAAGGATATTACAAAGGTAACTGCATCGACTCCGTTCGTCGACACCAGGTGTCACCACAAATCAAACAACCCCCAAAAATTTTTCCAAAAAAATCTACCCGTCTCCAACAGCCAATTGAGCTTCCCAATTTTTAAATAAATTTTTTATCATTTATTTTTTTTTATTATCCGCCACCACTCGAGTGTCACCACCTCATATATTTGAAAAAAAAAAAATCTATAAAATCAATATGAGTGGAAGGGAAAAGTCGAGATATTAATGAAAATGGCGATAATTGGGTGAAAATTATTTTTTAACTCCTCCTCAATCATTGTCTCTCCCCTCCCGTCACTACTACATTGAAAACAGCATCATCCCCACCTTCAATACACCCAAGACGCCACGTGATCGTGAACAGCATCGCCCGCGTCTGCGTCACGTGGCCAATATACTCAATGCTCATTTTGCCGCATGTTTAGAAAAACTAATTGAGGAGGATTAATTGATCAATGAAAAAAGGCAAACCGTCAATAAAAAATGATATTGAAATCAGAAGGATCGATTCGACTGGCATGAAAATGAGGAAAAGACGGGAGAAAATGGAAAGTAAAAAATGGCAAAGCTCAATAATGGGTCTCTCTCATTTGTATCATTGACCGAGTGCATCCAATAGAAAAAGAAAAAAAAAATGACGAATGAGATGTAAAGCAAGTGGGATAGAGGATAGGGGATGGTGGTGGTGGTGTAGTGAGTATGAAGGAGGGGTAGATGGCGTGTGCGGGGGTGGCAGGAAAAGGAAAAAGGAGGGGAGATGGCTCTTAGCCCGGGTGGTGGCGTCGACTAGATATATTCAACTTTTCTCCATCACTTGTAAAATTCCCCCAAACAGCAACGAGAGAAATAAACATAATCCCCACTAGTGAATTTTAAATTTATCAATCATCATCCCGTACCCTGGATCATTAGGGACCTCGGCCATAGATCCGCTAGCAACGATTTCTTGACCCTGTGGCTCCATATTAAAATCCAAAAAATCCTTCGCACAGGTTTAATTGAAAAACTTGACACTGACAAAGTCTTCAAACAAATGAATTCGTTGCTAAAAGCCCTCTCCAACTTGTTTTTTTCATTCACAATAATTTAAAAATCACAGTATCTCCAACTCAAACGATTTAAATCCAAAAACGCAACACCTTGAGTAATCACCACAGGCAGCCTAGCCACACTGATTGAAGAAGAAACCAATGATCCCTTATTCTCTCAAGAAAATACAAACTGAAGAGAAAAAAAAAAGGTAATGACAACAAAAACAGTAACACAGCACGCGCGCGCGCGCCTTCCCTGACACACACAGAAAAATAAAGGGGAGTTAGAGGCAATGAGGGCCTCGTGTACCACCGTAACGTATAATCAACCCCCGTTCTGTCAGTGAATCGTCCAAGAAAATAAAGGCTGACCAACCAATTCTCAGCTTGACTCTCACAATATAATCGAGATGCACCTTATCTTAGCTTTCTCCCATAAACGAGAGATAACAACGTATTATTTATTATTTGCTGTCTGTTATTTTATGATCAACGTAGCTGTATCTGGCCTACTACTGAAAAAACTACTAAAAACTAATAAAAGGTAAGAGGTTAACGTGGGCTGCGCGGTACGGCGACTGATGACGGGCGGCGGCCGGTACTCTTACGTGCGACGCGCTCTGCTAGAGGTTCAACGCGACACTGCGCTCACTAGGTGCGGGGCACCGGGGGGATAGGGGGATAGGGGTATTGGGGTGGGGTGCTGGATAAGTAGGATAGTACCGCTTGTGCATGCTAGTTTTTCGGTGAGAGGGGGTATGCGGGAGGAGAGGAACAGAGTTTTGGCCGCCGCCGCCACCGCCGCCGTCGTCGTCGTCGTCACCGCCGCCGCCGCCGCCGCCGCCGCTGCTGCTGCTGCTGCTGCTGCCACTGCTGCTGCTGCTGCTGCCGTCTGGATGCACTCAAGCGCTTGCGCATCAATCCTCCAACAGTGCCTTCATACAGCAGACGGCAGATAGCAGCAGTGCCAGCAGCCCGCCGAAATGCCGGTGGGACAGCGCGGGGAGGACAAACTGGACAAGTGGTGGGAACCAAGACCCGCCTACCCGGCATGTTCATTTTATTTTTCCCAGTAGCTCCCCCCTCCCCATCCCC
>NW_011887751.1:817340-822791 GCF_000806365.1 Fopius arisanus
CCCTAACCATCTCCCTCTTCACCACCCCGCGAGGCTGACTCAGTACGGGACTGCACTACTTGATCGTTTTCGAGAATACAGTTGAGGGCGACGCACGTGGAGTCGGCTTGACCTTGGTCAGGGAAAGGGCTCCCCATTTTTACTAACCATCAAGTACTACTAATCTCAGCGGCAAAACAAAAAAAAAACAACAACCAGTAATACGTCTCTTTCCGATTAACCAGTTCATTATACCGGCCTCCCTAGCTACCTTAAACCCGTCCGTCCTTATCTCCGGTGTTCCCGCACTAAATCACGCATGGCTCAACTCGGAAGCAACCGGCCATTTGCATAATCGTCACGCCGGTCACGTAACTGCTGCGTGCAACCGCGCGTCTTGCGCTTCAGCATCCCACTACCATCCCAATGTCACACTATATACTATATACATACATCTTATGTTAGACCCCATACACACTGCCACTTGTATTCACTCCATGGCCAATAGACCCCTCCCTTCGCTTTTCACAGTTCAAATTCCTACACCTCTACTCCTACTCCATCGATATATCCGTCCCTCCTCACTTCTCTTTTAGTACTTTTCACGTACACCTTCAAAATTAGATTTCGCGAAAGCTCAACTCCAATGCCCCCCCCTCTCCCAACAGATCGTTTTTTAAATTCAATCGTGTATAAACAAACCGAGATTTTCATCTGAAAATCCATACCACTAATACCCATAACTTTATCAAAATGAAAATTCACGCAATTAGTAACAGAGCGGCTATATTGTTTTGCACCAGCCAGATCAATCAAACAAACTATGAAAATTCAGTATCAATACACAAAGCGACAATTTCGATAATTTTAACGACAAACTCAAACCACCACTTGACAGTCTACTACGTATCGGCTTGATGACGAGAACCAATGCAGATATGGGCGATGAGGGGGAAGAGGCAAAGAGGATAGTGTGGATATCGAATGGCCATGTACCTTTGTTCCCCCGACAAACCAGCCCCCTACCCCCTCATCATCCACCATCCCAATTTCATACAGACAAACCGTCTATATGGCATTAAACACGACACATACGTTCAATGTACGTACACGAATTACGCATTTCACACGGATGAAGTGGAAGCTCTCAATCAGACGTCGAGTCGGTGCGCGTCGCCCCAACGAAATCCATCGATCAACTCAATTAACTAATTGCCCATCCACCAGGCCTGCCCCCCATCACACCCCCTCTCATACTACTCCGTCTATAAATCCATTCCTATTCGTTATTTTAATCCAAAAGTCAACATTACCGAGTACACAAGCACTCTCAAGTAATTTTCCTTCGTCTCCAAATTTTACTAGCTATTTTTTGCTTCCCAACGGACGCTTTGTAATCGACAAAATGTAAGTTTCCCATTTTTTTCATGTATCAACCCAGGGAAATCGAAAATGCATTTTGTAGACACTGCCCGAATGTATGTATGTATGTGTACGTGTACACGGAGAGAAATATTTAGTAAAAATTACGGAACTTTCAGTTTACTTACCGATTACGGAGTTGATTCGAAAAATTTAAGTGACGGTATTGTTATTTTTCACCGATAATTCAGATAAAAATTACGGAACACCGCGAAGAAATTCCGTGACTTTAGATAAAAATTACGTGACAGTTCCGTAAAATTTCCGACAACCACATTTCGCTCCAGAATTACGGAAAATACACGTAATTTTTATTGAATATTTCTCTCAGTGTATGCAATATTTTCTTCCATTCAATTTCTTTGATTGCTCACTCTCATCTCCACCTAATTGACTTTTCTTTTTTTTTTTCAAATGTAGGTCTCATTGGGCCCTATCTATCGCCGTCACCAAAATCGATTTCATCAATCTTCGATTTCATTCGGACAAAATTGCCATTTCTCCACGCAAAGAAATTAATTTTCTTTCCACAACTTTCGGGAGTTTCTTTCCACTAGTAAATATACTTAGCAGAAGAATTTTCTTTTTTCCCAGTATATTGCTAATTTATTAGCAAGGACAACTACATGATATGCGATATAATAGCAACACCTGATTTTGCATATATTCGCCCTGGAGTTGATATTAAAAAACTCATGAACACAAACTCATGACCACAAACGTGTGAAAAAAAAAATGAGAATGAAATAATTGGACTGTGAAATCCGCCGTAACCGCTGAATTCTTGGGAAAATATTGAGAAAGAGAAAACCGGACAAATGAAAAAAAAAAAGGTACCAAAGGTGATGAGGTGGTAATCCAGTTTTAAAATGCCAGTCCAGACGCACTAATAAGTCGGCTGGGGGTGTGACCCCCCCAAGTCAATTAGCGAGGTAGTAGTTCCTTCGAGTCCTAAATAAACAGCCGCAGGTGTTCAAAAAACCGAGAATAAGAGTACGATTCGTACATCGTCGAGAGCATACAAATCCAATCGACTAGAGTATTTCTCCCATAATTGGGAGAATTAATATCCGACTAAAGTTGAGCCCACATGAAAAGAGGGAATTGAAAATGTATTCCACGATTTACAAATTTTAGACCATTATGACTCATGTACCAGCGGTTTTCTCCGATAAACGTGACGGAATGGCTGCACTGCAGGCATCATTTCCTATCCACCAATTCTCCCATCAACATTTATACCAATACCAAAGCTATTTCATTCATTCATCTCTGCTATGCCCACAGAAAAATATTTCAAATCAATATTCACTTGAATCTTTCCATTTATTTTTCTCCCTCGAAAAAGCCACAATTCCCCATATTTATGATTCCACTTGTAACTATCTATAGTTCCGACTATCGATTTAATTCACTGCTTAAATATTTCTTCTAAATGAAAGAGAACACTTCATAAGTCTCTGAGAATCTTATGTTCAATGATGTTCAAAGGTACCTCTTCATAACGCCAAATGCACCAACGACGTGTATACTCTCAAAGGAGAAGCCCTCCAAAGTTCATTATTTCGAATTCATCCTGAGGAATCTACCGGGCCACACATTGAAAAGCCTCAAGGAAGGAAGGAAGATGGGGGATCGCGTGTCCCAGTTTTCGTCCTGTCCTACCAATGATTTAAAGCCGAAGAAACTATGCAGATAAGCAGAAAGACTTCCATCCAACCCAACTCCCTAACTCATCACCGAGAGAATGAAATTGGCGAGATTACCATGTCCACAACATAGTAAAAACATTTATGAATCAACTCTATGCCTACTCTCTCCCTCAACTATTCAAGAATATTAAAATGCTAATGAGCCCCGACTCTTTGAGAATAACAGAGAATCTCCTAAGTAAAAACTATGATTTAATAGAGTAATTCACCGTTGAAAGAAACTAATAAAAATTTGACGCTCGATTTATTTGAATAATACATTTGTTCTGATTGGATTCCACCTATCCATCTCTACAAGATACCACGAATAAAAACCATGGAAGATGAAGTATTCGCAAAAACCTGATAAAAAATCACAGAGGTTCTTCAGACTCAATATTTTTACGTCTCGGGAAATAAACAAGGTAGAAATTCACTTGTATCACGTGAGATATATTTTATACGTTCCACTCGGGTAGTCGAAACCGACATTGGCTCTTTGCTACGTGTGTTCTTTCGTCCAAAGGGAAAGAAAAACCGAAAGATAAGTTGAAAGAAAATGAGGGGATGAAAAGAGGGGATGAGAAAAATACAAGGAGGGAATTCATCTTCGAAATGATCCACGGTGCTGAGAGAGGGGAGAAAGAGAGAAAGCTGGATGGATAGTGAATCCAGTGTCTGTGTAGAATTTGAAAAGAAGCACAAAGAGTCTCTCTCTCTGCTTGCCCATCAAAACCAAACACAAGTGGCAAAATTTTTTTATATTTATCAATCTCACGAGTATCCCACATCACTAAAAAAACAATCACAGATCAACAGTGAATTAAATATGGATAAAATGTGAGGCTCATAAAAATATTTCAACGTTTATGTCATACTAGCATCATCAAAGTGACTAGAGCCACTGTCTTATCTCGTCGTTTCCGGTCCAGCGAGTCGGAAATGCGTAATAGAAGGACTTTGCGAACCAAAGTCTTATACCCTACTTTATATAGTAGATATATCCATCGTTAGCAGAAGAATTTCAGAGACGAGTTACGAGCGATCACGAGCTTCTACCAATAACCAAGAGGTCATTTTACTGCATCCCCACTATCAACCCCTGGTCAATCACTGAGATAACAATCACAGCAGCTTATAGTTGGCAAAATGTAATTGAATCTTCCGTTCAAAATGATTCATCAGCATTGTCAGAAGTCGGCAACCCTATTGTCACCTCAGCCCTTCAATAATACTATCCTGAGAACCCTCATATATCTATTCTATTCTACTCGACACTAGTGTCTCGTTCATTGCACATTTACGATTATAGCCACGGCGGGAATCTCGGCATTGGGTTAATGATCTTCTCCGTGCGAATTACCCAACTCTCATTGCTACAATCTCTAACCTCTTCCCACGACTCTTCTATAGATTGACGACTTTAAAAAAAAAGTCCTTAGCCTCTCGATTCGTTAGAGTTATTAGCAAGTTATGGTCACGTAATTAGAACAATATAATCCATAGAATCAACTGTCAAACGGATAGTTATGACTGGGAGAGGAGAGGGTAAAATGACCGTGTCGGTAAAATGGACCGCTCTTTTTTAGATTTTCTAAGTTTTTTCCTCATTTTTTATAAAAACGTAGAGGCGGAGTAATTCATGTGTTGATGGGTGTTTAAATTTTGGATTTAATTAATTAATACGGAGTTTTAATTAACACTCAAACGATGATACAGATTTAATTTGCACGAAGCAGAAATTCATTGTTTTTTAAAGTCTCGACGAATCAATTGGGGACCACTGAAAAAAAAAATCGTGAGAGATAGGGAAGTCCATTTTACCGATCATCCCCCAAAAATTTTCGTTATGTCGACGCGTTGCACAAGTAGCCATTTAAGTTCTAAGAATAGTTGAATGAGTTTTTGCTGAGGGGTCCATTCAGCCCCCCTCTTTCCCAAAAAATAAATGTCTTGGAAATGGCTCGACTTGTCCTCATGACCAAGCCCAACGAAATTCGTGTTAATTACGCCGGTATCTCTTCAAATTCTCCACCTCTCATCCTCGGCAATTTTCTAAATTGCATACGTTGGTGTAAAATCCATTTTTCAATGCTCCATGCAACATTTCTTTTCATTATTTTTTTTTTTCCTTCGAAACTTCAACTCTCGTGGAGTGGCCACGTTGTCACGGATGAAAGGAAGTGTCTACGAAGCTTCGTTTGGAATTTTCACAAAGGGAAGACGCGCAGTCTTTTCAACCCCTTTCTCTTCTCCCCCAACTCTTCTCTCATCCCTCCATCTCCTCTTTACGTCATCGTCTTCTTCAGGGACATCTTTAAACCGCCCAGCTCATCAGAGCACAAACCCCAGCCCCCCC
>NW_011887751.1:822801-867399 GCF_000806365.1 Fopius arisanus
CCCTCCCCCCTATCCCTCCATCCACCAGCGACAAGCTCCACTTTACGGCAAAACACAGTACGAAAAGTTTTAAGGGAAACTGAATGTGAATTTAGTTACTATTGTCTCGATGCCAAACGCTGACTATCTACCGCCGTGACATGAATTTTATTAAGATAAAAAAAAAAAAACCCTTTACCTGGGTAGTTTACCTCTCCCAAGGGTTTAATACCAATTGGTCACGTATTTTTTGACAAATTTTTTTTAAACTTTCCACCAATGAAAACTGAATAAAAATCCAACACGACAAGACCATTTGTTCATAAGCATGAATGCCCAAAAACTTTGAGGAATCCTATAAAACAAGGGACAACAAAGCCCAAGAGAGTGTAGTCCTTGAAAATGAGAAGTTGGAAGGTTAGTCAGAAGTGAATTAAAAGTTGCTTTCCGTTTTTGGCAGAAATGGGGTGGGGAGAGAGAGGAAGAGAGAGAGAGAGAGAGAAAGCGATGGATTGAGTCTTGTAGGCCTTTTCCACTTGTACCGTTGTGTTACATGGGATGGTGAGGCCTCGACGTCTCCATGGAAGGGCTGAGTTTCAAGGGCCTGAGTTGGCAATAGTGAAGAGCATCCACTCGTGGCGACACTCGTGAGCGGCCTCATTGTCTCTCAAGAGGCCTGGCTGCGCCTTCACTACCATCCCCACTTCTTCATCTTCCCTTTTTTCTTTTTTTTCTTTTTCTTCCTTTTCCAACTACCACCTCTCTCCACATTCAGAGATCTGTAGTTGCACGTCCAAGGGGTGACGATGGGGATGCAAAATCCACCATCCCCCGCCTACACTGTCCTCTCAACTTGAAACCTCACACCCGCATCCCCATTTTCCGAGCGCTCTACACTCTCTCCCTTCGGCTCTAATAAGCTTATGCAGCACTCTCGAATCTGTCGTGGTTTTCAACTCGTGGAGAAGCGAACTGGTGGTAAGATGGTAGTGGTACAGAGAGAAGAGAGAGGTTTGATACTTCTGTTATAACAGTTCTGCATCATCAGAAATTTATTCGATGGCTTTATTGAATTCCAAGGGAAGTGTCATCTGACGCGTTATTATTACCATTATTCGTCCTTTCGAATACTTTCAAATACTTCCATAAAACAGGGTGTTTCTATTTTCTCGAAATCGAGAAGAGTCGTGTCACACAGACCAAACTTTTACACGAGTGTTTTATGTGTCGTACAGACACGTTTCCACAGGAAACACTTTTTATTTCTTACTTATTTTAGTTTTTTTTTACCCAAGAAATACGAATTTGTGGCCAGGGTAACAAGGAATGAAAAAGCCAATGCCAGTGTTGGCGGGATACTGGCTCGACATTCTTGCTGAGTTGACGATAAACTTTCGAATAAAGTTAAATACAAACGGGAATGAAGACACATTACTTGTCATCGAATGGCGCCACTACATTCAACCAGATACACTATACAGTACTCAGACTGATCTTGCAAAACTACAGGCTCAATAACATTAATTTCTACTCCCTGAAATCACAATAATCACTTGATTTTTCATTACTCCATCGTGTTCGCGGTGAATTATTAAAAATAGTAGTAATAGATACGCCCAAGAATCCAGAGAATCCGAGAAATCGTACGGGTTATTTATCGAGACAGCCGATAGCGATGAGGATGGCAAATCGAGCGAACTTGCAACCGACCCAAGCTGTATTCAATTCCGGCTCATAATTGTTAAAGTGGAAAAGTTTCGAAGCGTCGGCTCCCAGTCTCTCCACCCTCTCCTCCTCACCCCCTTCACCCCTCCATCGTGACCCCTCACCATCTTTTTCTTCACCCCTGCCCCTTTTTCTCAACGTTGATTTCTCGTTTCTGGTTCGTATCGTTCTATGTACCACCGTATACCCAACATGTACACGATGGAGGTTTTTTTTTTTTAAGAAAATTTATATAGACTTCTTTTATGTATAAAAGTGCAGTTCGTTTCGTTGAGGCCATCTTTTTTTTTCCCCCCTCCCAAGTTCACGACTTCCGTCCAACGAATTGAAGCTACAGCCGTAACGCATCCGGCTTTCTATACCCATTTTCTGCAATAATCCAAGTTCAATTTCAAACGCGAGAGATGAAGGATATTTCTTGGATTTTTCCCCCTACAATTCTTTTTTCTCCCTTTGTGGCTTTTTATTCGAATTAAAGTGTAATGAGTTTCGGACTAGTTGAGACTACCGCAGTATTAGACATTATTTCAATGAGAATTCCCCGCGTATTCGAGCTTTAATAAACATTCATTATTTAATCGCTTGGAAGACACATCTTATCGTAACAAAGGGATACAAGACTCATTCGAGTCTCTTCAGATTAAAAATCCAAAAGATAAACATCCTAGTCCATACTTCTGAGAATTCTCGTCAATAAAAATATTCACCACTATTGAACATAACTACAAAGTGAGAAATATAAGATTTAATTTTTCCCTTGTATTATTTCAAGCAGAAATTCAGCAGTTATATATCCGTTATATATGCCTAGTGAGAATAATGAGCATATTCGTGCTTTAATAAACATTTATTATTTAAGCGCTTGGAAGACAGATCTTATCGTAACAAAGGGATACAAGACTCATTCGAGTCTCTTCAGATTAAAAAGCCAAAAGATAAATCCTAGTCCATACTTCTGAGAATTCTCGTCAATAAAAATATTCACCACTATTGAACATAACTACAGAGTGAGAAATATAAGATTTAATTTTTCCCTCGTATTATTTCAAACATAAATTCAGCAGTTATATATCCGTTACACAGAGAGAAATATTCAATAAAAATTACGTGTATTTTCCGTAAATCTGAAACGAAATCTGGTTGTCGGAAATTTAACGGAACTGTCACGTCATTTTTATTTAAAGTCACGGAATTTTTCTGCGGTATTCCGTAATTTTTATTTGAATTATCGGTGAAAAATTACGATACCGTAACTTAAATTTTTCAAATCGACTCCATAATCGGTAAGTGAACTGAAAATTCCGTAATTTTTACTAAATATTTCTCTCCGTGTATATATGCCTTGTGAGAATAATGAGCAAGCTATTGTGTGAAACATTGACTATTAAGAAATAGTGAATTTGTTAGAGCACAAGGAAGCAGAAATCCCAGGGGCCATCGACCGAATGGATGCTTTCTATCGACGTTCACTGTACCGGGTGATTGAAATCGACGCGTCTCAGGGATTTACGCCTCTCCCAACCATCGCCTCATCCTCATCCTCATCCTCATACCCTTCCACTCATTTCTCCATCCCTCTATTCCCTTCTCTACCTCTTTTTTACAACCCAACTCCTTGCTCCCAAGTTCACCTTATGTTTCACGTCCAAAACTTGTTCACGTATCGAACATTCAAAGTTTCGCCAATCCCCTCAATATCTCACAGACTACTTTAACCCAGAGTTTTCACTTTAATATTGTAATAAAGCCACTTTACACCAATCAAAATATTTGTCGCCGAATCACCCAGACTTGACAAGAAAATGAGAGAAAATATATCAACACATGTCCTCCTATTAATTAATCCAAGGATTAAATGCAATTAGCTGGATTTTAAAATCGATCTAACCATTTGGAATATTTTTTTTGGACAAGAAACGAAAAGTGTGAAGGTCGAGTGGCTGCACAAACAACAAGATGGCCGCGAACCGACGCCACCAGTCCGTTTCCGTAGAAAGGGTTGTTTTGTCAGTATTCCCCACACCAATATCGCCCTCACGTCAATTCTTTTCCAAAATGTGTCTGATACGTTTGATATATCGAAACGATCGACCTCTACTCGCTCCCTACTCTCCCCCTCCATCTCATGCAATCAACTTTTCATCCGAGAAATTTATTTTAGACAGAAGTGATACCCGATGACCAGTCGCTTTAAAATCTCCCAGAAATTTTTTCCCTCCCTACTTTTATCCCCATCATTACCCAAAGTGTCTATACGTGTCTTATCTACCTCCAACCCCCTCCAATTACCTCCAAAACTCAAATCAATCCTGTCGTCCAACGAGGTAAAAAAAAAATTCGCTTGTCCTCTCTCATTATCGAAAGAACCCCCAGCAGCCGTAATTATTCCACCCCAAAACCTAATTACCAAAGTCATCCTCGGAAAGAGAGTGTAACAGCAAAAAAAATTCATCAATGACAAGAAAATAACGAGAGATGTTTAATATCAAGAGCAAGACGTAACCACAAAGAAAGTAGTCATATAAATGGTAAGAATGAAAAGAGTAGGCAAAGGGGAAAAGGGAGAGAAGAAAATGTTGGCAGTGCAGCGATCGGCTTGCGTCTGTTGAACCGAGTGCTCCAGCCCCCCTGTACATCCTTTTATTTCGTCTTATTTCCGTGCCCTCCTTCATTCTTCCTTATTTCACCCTTCCTCATCTCTTTGGCTGTCGTTGGTCGCTTGTCTCGCAGATCGACAACCCTCAGACGGAGGAATGGAACCAACACTGGAGTAGGTTGTGAGAAGGGGCTGGATATACGGAGCGCACCGTCAGCAACAGCCTCCTTTCTCCTCCACCCCCCCCCCCCCTCCCCCTACCATCGCCCCTCTTCATCTTCTTCTTCCTTTTCTTACATCTCATGTATTTTTCCCTCCTTTTTTTCCTTAGTTTTTCACGAGTAATCAGCAAATCGGCGAGTCTGGCAGCTGCTTACGCCAGCCATGGCGAGTGGAGGGAGTGAGGTACAGAGTGGATAGGTAGGCTGATGATGAAGAAGGCTGGGGGTGTTGGAAAGACGTCGATATAACAACTCGATTACTTTAGGGAGAAGTGTCACTTAGCCCGAGGCGACTGCAAAGTGAATTTCGTTCTAGGCCTCTGGTCTTCGCGGAGAGAGAAAGAGCGAAGAAGATAGTGGAAGGTGTCCATTCTGATTTGAATGGCAGTATGACACTTGAGATACCCCTTGTTCGGCCATGTCATACTTGAGAAGAGAAATAGCTAAATATCTTTGAGATTTGATGCGATGAAATGCCCTAATGTATTCGAATAAAAATCAAAATCAACAATCTGTCCTACTGAAAATTACATATCCCTTTATTTTGCAGCTTCATTCATCTTCTTCAGATGAATCAGGGCCAAATAAATCAAGGACAGACGTTGGTGACAGTAATTATAGAACACCAAACGATAATCGCTGAGGACTGACATTCAGAAGCCAGAGGAGACTAGCAAAATTCAGAGAGAAATGGTGGCAGAGACTAAAGCACCACCAGTATAAAACCTGGGCTTTTGGCCACGTCCGTCGCTGCATGACAGATTATAACGAGTGACCCAATTAATGTATAACGCCGAGATGTATCGTTCAGTGCCAGTATAGACTCGAAAGTAACTTTTTGGATCAAAAATAGAATGAAATTTGAGTAATTGGTTATTAATCAACGACAAACCTTATCCCCCATTTTTTCCCCATTTCTCAATTATTCACGGTTAATCGATTATGTTTATTTATTTACTTTTTTTTTTCATGAAAAAGCAGCCCCAACGAAACTGTCAAGGCAATTTATCTCGAGATTATTCCGGAATTTTTCTCTACTTCCTCAATTAATCAATTTTTATTTCGTTACACTTGATATCCACATACTTTCAGTGTTTCTCCCATTGCATTCGTCACTGACTTGCATTTTTTCCCCTGTTATTCAGTGGAACGAAACTTTGGCGCCTTCCACTCGGATGAAAATCGACTGAATATATTCACATGTGTAACAAAAAGTTTTTCACAGGAGCTGCTTTTCCATCGGATGTTTTATTACAATCCGTGAAATTTTTCGGGTAAGAAACATGAATAATCGTCGGATAGATGCACTTCAAGTTGAGTATGTGATTGAAATGAATATTTTCGGCACTTGCATTATATTAATGCAATTCAACCCGTTGAGAATAAAGTGTTCTGAATATATCAAAAGTTAAACTATTTTGTATTTTTTAAAGAATCTCATATTTCCACATTTCCCATTGGATATTCCAGAAGCCGAGACCAAGAAAAAGATTAAAAATGAGTGAACAAGTTATACTAGATCCTTAATCGCCTGTCATAATCAGTACATACATTGCTCTTTCATATAATTGCCAACAATGTAAAAAGCCCCATGGGGTATTCCCATTTTGATCTGAAAATCTAATTGCCTCGATTCCCTGTCCTACGCAGTTGCAATTTATGTTTGTCTGGAAATTTCCTTGGGAAATGTGTAATCTTTGAATTTCTGTGTCCTTTATCTCTTGGATGAAACGAGATTTAATCGCCGGTCCACTTCCACTCTCCCCTTCCCATCCCCTTTCCTTTTCCACCTCCTCTTTTACCGTTCTGTGCGACAGATGTACGCTAATTTGAATCCTATCAGGGGGAGGAAATTTTCCCTAGCTCCCGGAGGGACAATGTTTAATGGAAAAACGATTGTTTCATTAAAACACAGATATTTTCTTTGATATTTTCGAGTTTCATATAGTTATGGTCACGTTTCATCGAGTTGGATAAAAATAGTAGAATAGTATGGTGGTGATTGTTTGTGAAAATCAATGGGAGCGTGTAGGAATAGTTTGTGGGGATTGTCGCATGCCTGGAATGGTAGCCGCGCTCGGGGGGATTCAAGAATTCCTTTTCTCCTATCCACACTTGTGTGCATCGTATTTAGGCAACGGAGAACTTGCACCAAGATTTCTCGCAATTGTACTGTTCCAAGCTCCTAGCAAGGGGTGGGCTCAAAATGGAATAGTGAAGAGGGTTGTGGTAGACGACGGGGGAGTTAAGAGGACATAACTCCACCATATTCGACAATTGAAAAAATCCTCCACCTCGCTAAACTATTCTCCTCAATTCCCTAATTCCTACTCTTCTCTCAATTTTTTTTTTATTCCCCTATCCACACTCCACTTGTGCTACACCACAATCCGCGTACTAGTCTTCAGATTATGGGACTTAACGCGCTACGCTAGCTCCATGAAGAGAGAAATAATAAAAAAAAATGGTAACACATTCGAATAACTTGCAAATCCTTATCTCCATATTTTGCCTCTTGACTCTATTGGAGTGAATTAATTCAGATATATGTCGAAAAGAATTATCGCCCTTGGGAAATTATAGAAAAGATATTGTCGCTCCACCTGTGTGTAAACCACGCAACTCTAGGGAATTCTCACCGGGGAAGTTGGAATTGAAAAAATTGTCTTCCGACTGAAGCACCAACGGCTGGTGATCATAATTGATAATTCGATATCAATTTTTTAAAAAATCAAAGAACAACCTAGGCAGTTCGTTGTCTTCTAGAACTGCAATTTTCCTTCACCAGAATCCAAGAAAAATGGAAATAAAATAATATTCACTCACCGATTGCTGGCACGACGGGTACCTCTGCAGCTCAGCATGTTGTCAGCTCCTTATCAGCTCCTGATGCTTCTCGATGTTCTTTCATTTGAAACCCTTGAAAAAAAAAAAACAATGAATTAAAAAAAAATTCAATAGCGATATGAAAGGGTAAACATCCCTTGGACACTTACCAACAGGTGGGAATCATGTAATTTCTGGTCACACTTCACAACACTTCACTACACTTCACTACACTCGCGAAAACCCGAAAATCACAATTAATACGCGTTCACCTCGTTACTGGTCTTTTCTACGCACGTTTAGTCACTTTATATTAGAATGAAAAATTAGTAAACACGACAAACGATTGAGGGTATCCAGTCTGTTTATCAACACGAGTTAACGAAGATAATCTCGAAAACACTGAGTCAAAACTTTTAGACAGATATTTAGATATTAGCCAAGGCCTTGAATACACCGTATAAATTTTTTTGAAATTTTTCCTTCGGCCCACACACTTTATTTAATTTTCAATTTATCAGAGAGTTTATAAATTTAATAAATTATACTGATTAATTGTTACTGTGTCCAGAATGGCATAGCAGTCGCCCTCTTACGTTGTCTGGAGGATATTGATTACTCACATAAAAATATTCTATGTTCAACAGCTGAACACGTTCAACACCGAAATAAAAATTTATCGGATTGAAATTCATTTTAAAACCTTGACGGTTACTCATTATTCAATGATTGTTCATTTGGTTGTAATTAATTTGTTAATTTTACCGTGAATTGAATGAAATAAATACGGAGCAAACAGGTCCGTGCACGTTTGTTGTTGAAATATTTATCGGATTGAAATTCATTTTAAAACCTTTACGGTTACTCATTATTCAATGATTGTTCGTTTGTTTGTAATTAATTTGCTAATGTTACCGTGAATTGAATGAAATAAATACGGAGCAAACAGGTCCGTGCACGTTTGTTGTTGAAATATTTATCGGATTGAAATTCATTTTAAAACCTTTACGGTTACTCATTATTCACTGATTGTTCGTTTGTTTGTAATGAATTTGTTAATGTTACCGTGAATTGAATGAAATAAATACGGAGCGAACAGGTCCGTGCACGTTTGTTGTTGTCCCTATGACTACTGCGCCGAGAAGTTGCGCGGTCGTGTCCCCGCAGGCTTTTGTCTTGGCCTTTTCTACTTTTCGGTATTTTCTCTTCTACCACTCGTTATTCATCCAAATAACCAGTGATTCCATTGAATAATCATTAATAACCATAATGGTTACTCGTTGATGATATTATTGTGAATTATTTAATTGTTTTTACCCTAATTTCACGCGAAAATTGGTAGAACGAACACGACAACACTCACCCGACGCCACGGGTCCCCCGCCATATTCGACAATGCGCAGAACGACTGCGCGCTCAACTACCATTGTCTCCAGATTTTTTGATAAATTAAATTTTGAATATTTCAACTTTGGAGCACACTAAATTAAATTACTAACGTGACATTGATTATTTTTTCGTCATGATCATTCACAAATTGTCGCCTCATTAAATTTTTTTAGCGATCGAAGAAGGGGAAAAATACTAGAACCCAAATTATCAGGCGGGAGATTTCGTTTACCCTTGTCTTTCACTAGAATAATTATCAATTTTATGATAAATACCTTCCTATCAACTCCAATTTTCGTTTTACTGACCCAATGAATAAATTCTTCTTTTTACCGGCTTTTTTTCTTCGAAATAAGTCGAAAAACCGTCAAACATCCCGGGGACTGACTAGAATTTGTACGCATGTGCGCAATAATGATGCGCGGGGACTCAGCAACATTATGATTATTATTATGTCATAAGTTTTCCCTTTTCAAACGGTGTGACAGTTAGAAAAACCTGAGAATAAATAACATTTTCTGATTTAATATTTCTCCTTCCCCATACATTCTACATCAACTACAATAAAACCATTCTCTCCTCACGTATAATAATAATAAAGAAATGTGTCGACAGATTGATAAACAGTGATACCAAATCCAAGCCCAAAAGCAAGGAATCTGGCAGGTTGAGGAATAACAATAACTGCATAAACAATGGAGTGTACAATCCGAGAAATAGCAAAGGTTTTGATCAAGAGAGCTGCTAGCCATGTGCTTGGAGAAGTCGTGAGCCAGAGAGCTGTTGATACCGCCCAAGGGAAAATATTCTCCAAATCATTGAGATGAGCCCTGCGAGCCCTTTCAACATCCGGATCATTCTCGCCTATCTTCGAGCCTTTAAGAAATATGGTGTCTTCTGGAGATATAAAGATCTAAAAACGGAGAATCCATTGAAAAGCCATGATGATATTCAAACAAAAGCAATTGACACTCACCCTTTTTCCCCAACGCCATCTCCCTATCACCACGACCATCCCCAGGACCTTCAGCACCAGTATTGACGACCAATACGCAAAAATACGGAAATTTTCGTCGTTGATACTCATATTTCTTGATTTAACAACAGCAGTACATCCAAATCTCACAGCAGACAGGACACTCCTTACGATCGACACAGATGACAAGCTGAATTCCACTAAATTGTAGGGAACCCATCGACGATGATACGTGGAATGTAAAGTTGTCTTCAATAAAAAGTGGCCATTCAGGATTCACCTGATGATGCAATATCCCATCAAGGCCAACGACTCGTAATTTTCTTCTACAAACAAGTATATTATTCAATCATTTCTACACTACCAACAGTTATTAATCGCCTGGTGCAAACAAAACCAATGGCCTTTCCCGTGGGAATTATTATTTGATAAAAAATTAATGGCTGAGTGAATTATGACTCTTTTGAATGAAAAGTGTGATTAATAAAAATTGGTTTGAAATGGAATTGATTGGTGATAAAGAAGCCGTGAAGGAGCAGCGCCATCTGCCTCTCTCAACCTAAAATGTGATGGATGCATAAGGAATCGTGCAGCTGCAGCGATAGTCGCAGCTGATCCGTCGAGCTGGAAAGGTTAAAGTACGACTCATCCTTTTGGACCTCTTTTTTTTCTCCAAGCTCTCTCATGGAGACGAGAGTGATAAAACAAAATAAAACCAAAACCGTTAATTCAACGGGCTCGTAAGATTCTAACCCCCAACGGCCTGAAGATTTTTATTTACAAGACGAGAATAATTTGTTTTAATTTCTTGTGCTCGTGAAAAAGTTTTTAAAAATTGTGCAAATACAAACAGTGAAAGGTGATACAAGCTGGTGGCATCTCGGCGACGTCTTGGAACGACAGGTGAGCATTTTCTTCTGTAATGCATGTAAACTTTCTGAGAGACTAGTTTTGTTATTATTTTTATTTTAACGTAAATTCGTTTGGTGTTATTGCGATAGTTATTGGGAGCAATGTCAATGTTTACACACGTGTGTTAGGAACAATCGATGACGATATCTAGCAGATAATATTGCCAGAGGTGACTGACACCTGATGCGTCAATGACCACGCGTGTCACTCTTGTAGTACTTGACCTTGGTTAATCTTTCTCGAGTGCAGTGCCTCGTTAATTCACATTTCAAGTCTTACGTCAAGTCTTTTCTCAAACGAGCAACTTTCGTTGAAAATTCCGCTTGTATTATTCAGCACTAAAATATCTTAACTTTCTCTAAGGGTAATAATCTTCAAATATTACCATTTTATCTCCGACTAATACTATACAGACATTCCTCTTCTATTTTCTTATATAAGATCGAAGCAATAATGAGAGTATGACTACTTGATGAATTTGTTATTAAAAAAATGACAGAATTGATGTTGATCGACATGATAGATGTCCAGTGTGACTACACATCTAGTCATATTTTTTTATTCTTCCTGGAAATGGAAAAAGTATGATATAACCTGGGGATAAATTCGCAGAGTTGAATTTTCATGTGGGGAAAGAATATCTTATGTGCTCGTATTTATAGGTATATGGGTATATTTCATGCTGAGTTCACTTACTATTCGCCCGGGAGCAACATCTTATTCAGTATCGAACTGAGTAAGTTACTCTTAAAAACGATAAGAAGATAGATCGGTTTGGCTCGATATTTTTTACACATCAATAAATTGAAATAGTAGATGAAAAAAAATTCTGAGAATATAGTGATGCTGCTGTTGGGGCGTAGCTTAACTGTTCATTCAGTCTATAATTATTCTGTGATCACTAAAATCTTCATCGAAGTGTATGTGAATGGTATCAATCATTGAGTGATCTCTCCTCATACTCACACTCCCCTGGACTTCCTGGATAGTTCCTTGATTAAGGATGAGATATCATTAGCAGAATACATGTAAAACGTTTTATCGGAGTATTCTGCCATAAGTTATTCAGTGGAGCATACGAAGCCAGTATCCTCAACTGGTAATTAGCCCCGTTATCGTTTTACACAAGTTACAAAAGACAATTGTGTCGTTCGTGCGTTCTAATTTCGAAATAATTTTTTCGCTCTACTTGTTCATGTGGAATAATGCAGAATTAGCAGTGCGCTTCTGGATGTAAAAACCTAATATTACAAATATTTAACGCATCATTGCAGAAAAAAAAATCAATGCTGATGAAGGAACTGGAGAGATATCTAATATCTAAGTAGGAGTTGATGATGTCTTCGTCTCTCTTCGTCTTTTAGGTGGTTATCAAATAAATGTCATGAGTTTTCGATGTGAGAGGTAAAACAATACTAGGGATTGTTGTAGCTAGTCAGTGACGTCAGGATGTTGAGCCATGAGGTAGGATTGTAGGAGGATTGAGGCAGGAGAACGCCTGGGCCACCCCTTTACCCTCGGAGCGAGAGGAGTGACCTCGTTATCGTGTCCGTTTGCCAACCGACTCTCGTCCACGTCTGAGATCGATTGCCTGACGATATCGTTCCACCCTCTCCACCACCCGCTTCATCCCCTTTGTCAACCTCACGTCCTCAGGAAACTGGTGTGTATCGAATTGGCTATAGGGGTTAAAGGCGAACACTTCAAACAGATCCCCTTGAGAAACTCGACTCTTATTTTTTCTTTTCATCATCAACTCGAGCGAAGAAAATGGTACGGTACGACTCAACGTCCAGAAACAAGTTATTACTACCCTTTGACAAAATACTCAACAACACAGGCAGTCTGGGCTGCTACAATTTGTGAAATTGATGGTTTCATAATTTTTAAGGCGCTATCATTCTCCAAGGAAGTGGAATGCGATGCTTTTATCAGTGCATTCAACAATGGAATGTGCAAATCCATTTGAGTCAAAGATTCAAGGTATTTGCGGTCCACCCTGAATATTTCATCATCTCCTACCTCTTTCTACACCCACTTCACCCGCTTCATTCTCAATCCACTACCAATTAACCTCGTTATCACGTTTCACGTGTCCACCGAGCATTCGGCTACCAAAACCGTAATCCAATGCTCGTTACGTGTTCCCGTAATCTAATGGAAGGATTTAGAAGGGGACAGGGGCCTTCGCCAAACTAATTGAATACCCATTGGGTTCTCGTTCGTACTGCCGAATATCCCCATTTCAAAATGGCTGGTCGGATGCGGACAACGGATGGAAAAGAAAGTAAAAAAATCTAACAAGACTTGAATAGAAAAAACATCCTAAAAAACTATATTCAACGAAGAAATTTTTCCAACGGCGAACAATTCGCTTTCAACCGGTGGAATGGCAATTTAAAATGGGATGCGTTCCGAGAGAAGATGGAATTTTACACTTTTGCAAAAGGCAATTTATTCTCTGGTGTTCGTGGTTAAGGGTTGCTCATGGTTTTCAACATATTGTTGGAAATATACGGCAAGAATATCAGTGAACAGTGTCGTTCACCATTTGACTGCCCCTGTACTACAATTTCACGGGATGGAGTCTAGCAAACCACCTCGTTCGTACAAAGTCGTCGAGGAACAATTTCGGTGCGGTCGACTTGCTTCTCCTTCTGGAAAGTGCTTCGGCTAACGAGTACACCAGATGGTGAAGCGAAAGGAGAACCTGGAGGAGAAATGTCCTCCACCATTTTCAAAAGTAAGACCACAAGGGGCCTGACCTGTCGTCGAGTGCCAGAGTGAGACGGGCTACTCAAGATTTACTTCCGGTCACCTCCAACGTTTCCTCCATCACTCTTGTTACATAGCCCTCTCCTAGAGTGTTATTGAAGTGACAGGGATTGATACACATTTTCAACTGTCCCATTTCCTTGACCATCGCTGTGCCTTGGATGGCAAAAAAAAATCTCAGTGCCTGGATCTCTTTCACCACCAGCATGGAAATTATTTCATTTTCATTGGCTGTGTGATCGATACAGATTCAATAAACTCGAGGTCATGTCAGTCGGCATCAGATTTCCACTTTCCTGGTTCGCTTGCTCTAGACACACATCTTTCTCTGACACATGCCACCCGCATTAAACCTGTTTGTGTATCATTTCTCTCTCTGGAATTCAATTTCATTTTCAAATATCAAGGTAGTGTGATTGCTAATTATACTCTATGTAATATCCCTCTTTTATCCAAAGCTCCATCGATTAATCCAGTGGCTGGTCTTTTTGTCTATCTCTACGAGAGTAATTTGCTCAATCTTTTACAACCGCATTATACATCAGATGAGAAGAGATTAAGGGAAGAACCCAGGGGTATACTAAAGTCGACGATCAAGTTCTTTTTTATCTAATGTTTCATTAGACATTCTAGAACGCCTCATGAATACCCATCATCATGAGCCTTTAAACTAGTGAATGGCCGTGACGTTAATTGAAATCCAATTAGGATCACTCCTCGTTGAGCACAGAGTGTGAACTTGTCCCAAAGTTTGACTCCCACCGTTTGGACATGACAAAAGCTTTTAGCACTAGATTATGCCCCTACCTCATCGTCCATTCGAGCGAATAGAATTTTCATTATTCGTGAATTATTTTATACGTCCTAAAGCAAAAACAAAATATTTGCCACAATCGTCATCCTCGATCGATCGATCGGTGCTATGGCGTTATTTTTACGATGACAACAGATAGCAATCTGGAAATTGCATTAAAACCACCATGGGCGTTCCTGAAATCCCAGTAGACTATGATTCGGTACGAGCATACACTTGCAACGAGGATTATGTTACGGCTGGTTGAATTCTCCGGTGCGAAACCCGGGAAAACGGAAGCTCCCCAGTAACAGTTGTAATATATGTCCGTACTCGATCTGCAGACCAACTGCCAAAGTGTCAAAACGCGTTGAACGTTTCAGTATCGCTCCAACGGGAATTTATACGACTAGAAGGTGCGGAGAGTGGGGCATTAATTTTACGGAGGATGAGATTGCCACCGTTGATGACAACGGCTGATGAATCACGTGATGATAAATCGCTTTTGGTTGCGCTTCCTCGAAATATGCTGAATTACTAGAAGGATTAAGACGAGATATTTAAGACGAAACAACACATTCATCACTAAAATTTCCCATGAATTTTGTTGAAATTCTCTTGGAAATAATACGAGCCAAAATATTTTTATTTATGGGAATTCTGAAAAGTATAGGCTATGATGTTTATTGTAGGAGACACAATATTTAACGATTATTTACTTATTTGATCCGATCTTCCATTTATTGTTAACAATTAAACTTTGGTTAAAGACTCGATATAATATAAGCCGGGTTGGTTGTGGTAAATTTAATGTTGCTTGCTCGAGAGTTCGTCTCCAAGTGTCCTCGGTCATCAAATCGTCCAGGGTGTCAGGTCTACCCATTATACAAGGCTCTTTGTCTGGGGTGGTCCACGTGTTGGGCTCTTTTGTAATAAACAGCCTAAATGTTTCCATTATTCCCTCTGATCAGTCACAACAGGTCTCTTGTTCGTTTTAACGTCGAAAATATTTCCAGCATTATTTCTCTTTTGGCATAAACAAACTGGAATAAATAAGATCTTAGATGACGACGTGACTTGAGGTCGAGGGTGCTGTATCCCTTTATCACAGAAGTTACTTCCTGTTAGGAATTAGTGACGCTACGATGTGTCTCCCGAGCGATTGAATAATGAAGTTTCTTCTCCGTGGTGGTTACATTTTATATTTGGTGGTTACGTTCTTCTAAATAATTCCCTTTCTATTTTTTTTTCTATTTTCAATAGCATCATTATGCTGACGAAACTGTGAGAATCTTTGGCTGAACGCCAGAGACATGCGTGTTTGAGTTGTAATTTGTACCTTAGAAATAGGTGTCTAAATGTCGAGAGGGATATGGCACAAACCCAGTCGGTTACCGACAAGCTGTTATTAGTTTCCACCTCGCAAGTTCATTAAACTGTAGGTAAAATGTGCTAATTAAGGTGTTAGCAATGGTACACGCGTGAACAAGTTTGCAAGATCATGGTACTACCATGAGATCTTGATCATGAGACAGCATCAGTTGCGGTGAAAATTATTGGCTTCTTCAAACTCTGATATCTCGTGTCTACGATTTTCACCGTTGTAATGAAAATTACACCGATTTCCTTGATGCTGGTAATTAATTGGCGAGGATAGTGGTAGAAATTTGCGGTTGGCGGAAGCGCCCCTGGTCGTCGACATAGCCACAGGAGAATAAGAAGTCACTGAATCGTGCACCACAAACTCAATCCCCTTTCTCCTCTGGCTTCTATAAGTCTTTGGGTAATTTCAGACCTCAGGGGAGCCAATTCATTCGGGATAATCATTGCTATTTCACGTTGGGATTCATCCGTACTCTGCACTAACTAGAACCCCCCCTAATACAATAATATACCTATGTATACTTACAAAAGATGAAAAGATACTCGAGAAGAGGAGGTTCTCGCTCCCGGGTATAACTCCTGGTACCACTGACTCAAGATAGATATTTCATCTCGAAATCCTCATTGTCTTCTACCTCGCATCACAAGTTTTAATTGTTATTATTTATTTCCCCAAGTTTGGGAAGTTCTTTGATGTAATCAATGATTCAACTGTTGCTTCATCGGAAATATTTTCTGTTGCCTTCGGGTGACGCCCCACATGTAGACAAGGTCGACAGGAGAGATCGATCCCAACATCCCATCGTGTCTCTGTAATTACGAATATTTTTTTATCAAGCGTTTCTTAATTAAGATTCTCTTCTACACTAATTTTCTCCTGAATTTTCCCTTTTGAAAGTCACTAACATTTTCAGAATCATGTCCTCTTAGAATATCAGATTAAATTCTGATTTATGATTACAAAAAGGAACTAATAATTATCATTTCCAATACCTCTCATAAAATTTATACTCATACAATTTTGTAAATCGAAATGAGTCCCTTTGAGAATGAAACAGTTATAGGAAACGTAATAAGTACAGTTGCTCCCACGAAGAAACCGAATGTGATGTCTTTGAAAGGTGAAAGTCTCTCAAGAGAGAGGGAGAAATGGAAATAATAGAAGAAAGACAAAGGATGCTGTCGAGGGAGGAAGAGATGCCGTGGGAATTGTGCTCTCATTGTGTATATCTCACAAATGATACGTCGTCTATCGTTACCCCTATCTATACATGCACCAGAGTGACTGGAAACCTGTTAAGGTCTACATAGGTACATCTGAGACCTCGTTGATGCAATATGTTCCTCCGAGGAATCCATTCAGCAGCAAACAAACTGCATTCACCTTTACTCGATTTAAACTTCAGACGTTTTATTATTTATCGCAAATACTCCATAAATCGAAATTATTGGAGGATCGTGTGACATCTAATTCCTGAGAGGTATCTCTTATCAGTCACTTGATATCATCCAACAGAACAAAGACTGCTATTAAATCGGAAGCAGTAATTAAGACAGATAATGAATTTGAATAGATGAGTGTCAGTGTAATTCGGAAAATTACGGTTCAGATTTCGTTTTTCTCATTTTCATCGAACCACTGTCTTTAAATTCTCATTAAAAACATAGGTTTCAGGTGGCATGTTTCAAATATGTTCTTCGCTATTCAATATTTCGGATGTGGTCAGCTGATATTCCACGAAATTCAATTAACCTCGGGCTGATTGCCACTTCAGAATAATGGGTTGTAAATAAATTTTTCTTTGGACGAGGGCAGCATGTGGTGATTAAAGGAACACGCATCTGCCACTTAATTCTCGGTGCTTTGAGAGGCAAACAGTGTACGTAATACCATGCCCGGCGTAAACGTAACTCACCTCTGCGTTATAATACAGGGCAGTGAGCGATAAGGAAATTTAATGATTGTAATGGATAGTGAGCAATAAGGCAGCTCGTCGCAGTTGTAACGAGGCCACAGCTGATACTCGCTCAAGTGACATGGAAATTTCAATGCATATCAAGTGTTTTCATCTTTAATTTCTCTTTCAATAGATAAAATAGTATGACGCACAATCATCATCGCCACAATATCCTCGTTATCCTCCACAAATGTGGATGACTGCATCCATCTTGTCTGCTACAAACCCATGTACATGTTCTCCCTATTTTTTATTTCCCTCCTCCTGAACATCAGTATGCACATCCGCCTATATCCATGCACATTTACTCTCCAACTCTACAATCTCTCGGTTTACGCCTCTGGGTCCTCTCCATCTCTTCCTCTTCCTCTTCCTCACCCTCTCCTCCATTCCCAGCTCTCATTTCAACTACTTGGCATGGGAATATTGGTGTAGGATCTGTAAAACGTGTCGCACTACATAATACGGATGAAAAAAAAAAAGTATATCATCATAATAGAAAAGAAATTAAACCGGAAAATAAGAGCACGAGGTGAGGAGAGTAAAATGAAACATTATGGGAGAAGTTTCACTGGCGCGTAATATTCTCAAGAGAAAGTAATTTCGAAACAATTTTCTTTGAAGAGATTTTGTTTTATTATTTACCTTTTTCGCGTGGAAAATATTGAAATTGGCGTTTCCTTTGTGCAACGTCACCCTGAGGAATATCAAAACATTTTCCATAGAATTTTTGTTAGACGACATCCGGTGAAAAGTTGGTCGGCAAATGTTTAAAATTAAAAAAAAAAATGTTTTACTTCCGCATTGTTGAGTCATTTGAGTTGTGGATCACACGGTGTTGAATAATAGAGACAAATGGCGTGTGAAAATAGCATGAACGCTAAATGTGGAAGGAGAGAATATCGTCTCGTGGAATTTTCAATTAGCCCGCGTCCACAAAACCAATTGCAATCAAAGAAATCCACGAAAATATTTCAATGGCGCGTGTAGTCCGGGGCAAATTAAGTTCCTCCCGAAATTCCAGAGAATTTTATTAGAAATGAGACCCTGGAAAATCATTTCCATCCCCATTTTCCCCAGTGTTTACGCGGATAGTTATACCCCGGCGAGGGTGACTCTATTATTCAATCAACTTGAATATTCGAATATCATTCGTCGATAGATAAATTTTGTGCATCGTGAGCTACGCTCTCGATTAATTCAATCAGTTAATTCGAATTTAGTGAATCGTGTGTGTGCAATTTTGTTATAAACTTGACATGAAAATGAATGACTAAAAATATAAGCCCGGCTGACGTTAATTCCATTCTGTTTTTCCCCTGGCCGAATTAATGATCATCCAATTAATTAATTATCAATTAGTCTGTAAAATTCACAGTAGACTGGTCGCTCTTATATTGCCCACCTTTTAAAGCGGATAAATGCTTTAGTGGAGTGGTGGGGTCACATTTTACATCAAACAAATTGCATTTGATCCTCTCCCGTGATACTTGGATAATTCATTGGACCATCGATAGATTCCCCAGGGCTCATTTATTACAACTACCAGTCGGGTTGACGTTTTGACAACATCAGTGTGCAGGCCGGTCCTCCATTTATCTTTCCCATGTCAAAAATCCACAACATTTTCCTCCATTTTCATTATTCATGGAAAAACTTTTCCCATTTTGGTCCAATCTAATTGATGAGTTGAGTTATTTTTATTTTCAAATTCTCGAACACGTTCGTCACAACTAAATCTCACCTCAAGAAGAGAATCCCTTGTAGAATTTCTACTGAATAAATTGAATACTAGAGTGGCAGGATTTAACCGATCGAACAGAAAATGGAGAAAATTAATCTGAAATGCAAAATGAAATTTAAGGTGTGGCTTCTGTAAAATCCTGGCGTATTGGGCTTATAAAGTAGATTGGAGTTGTGCCAGGAATGGTGTTAAGTTGAAAGATAAAAAGAAGGAGTGAAAAAAAAATCACGGAAGAGATGGCTGTTCAAAGACTGGAAGATAAGGGGTGAAAAAAAAATCCAGGGAAAGGTAATTTCCCAACTGAATTAAGAATGTCTCGGAATTTTCCCCACGGATTTTCAATCTACCTCATTGCCAGCATTCACTGATACAGGATGATTACAGTTTCCCAAAGAAATGGAGACATTTTGGATTTGTTCAGGGATTTCATCAACCGCAAAAACACTTTTCATTTCAAACCCAGCGCTCACCGAATGATGTAGTTAATTATTTCCAAGGGCTTTGAGCTGTGAATGAATTCTTGCGGAGTTGCTTAGTGCCTTCAGCCGCAGAAGTTATCGAATATGAAATGTCCATGGCACTTGTATTACTATATAATAACCCACAAGAGAAACCCACTGCAACCCACAATAAAGAATGCACTCGAGGAAAACATTGCCCTGGCATCTGCCATTGTTCCATGATATAATGGAAAATGACCTCTTAAAACCGAAAATTAACGCGAATCACTTGAAACTCTCACTGAACTTTCAACAAGTCATTTCATTTCCATCGAAATTCTACCTCGATTTTTCATTATTTTTTATTTTTACTATATTTTATCTCGCTATATCCGTTTTTCCATTTCATGTTGATCAATAAATTCGTGCGTTTGACGAGTATCGTGGAGGTGTACACCAGCAGTGGGTTGAAAAATTCACCGGGACAATGGAAGAGAAATGGAAAAAGGCACGAATATATCGCGAAAGGATCAGGTGAAATATACACGAATGGTTATGGATCGTTGCAGTGGTGCATAAAATCCGAATATCATCATGGATCGAGCTAGAACTGCTATGAATTCACTCCCTCCTGCATTCCACAGTTCTACTTTTCCCTCAATTTTGGAGGGCGATTAAATACAGAGTAAATAGGGAAGATCATGTGGCTGCTTCAATCCCAATGAGAAATTTTAACAACATACAGATGCTTCCTTCTTATTAATCAATGGCTACGGAATCTTCAACCACCGGAAATCCCTTAAGCAGCTTCGCCAGGGTTTGCGGAAAATTATATGAAGCAGAATATGAAATTCTCAGTACATCGGGTTCTCCTGGATTTTCTCCCTCTAAATTATTCATCGTGCTGTCATGTTGCTGAAGAGAAATACGAAATAATGGAGTCTAGGCGTCTGATATGGGGGCAATTCAGATGCGCTTCTCAACCCTCAGCCAAACCATCGTAGACACATTGGTAGAATCTTGTGGCAAGATATTGATGTAGGGTACGTCAATATCTTGCCGAGTGGACTAATTTTAAAGTGCCTACGCGGATAAAAAAAATTGTAATCGAAATATTTTTTCCAAATTTTCAAAATATTTCTGGAAATATTTCAGATAATTTTTTTTGATAATCACTATTTCCGTGGAATCACCCATATACCTGTGCAAAGTGACTTCTTCCCGACGAAAAAGTTCTGGTTTTACAGAATATGAAATGTGGAAAAGCACAAAAAAAATGGGAATGGGAATGAATGAATGAGGAGAGAGAAAAACAAATTGACTACTCCAATACCACTGGCCTCCAATTTTTCAATTATTCATCGGTGGTTGATTTATCTAGTCTACGCATGCTCTCAAAATTACCAATACCACATCTCTCCATTTTCCAATAATGCAAACGTTATCGCATATTCACGAGTCAATGAGCATTTGTATTCGCACCAATGGATTTTCCAAAATAAGACAATTCTGACGAGCTCGGAGGAAAAAAATTGTATTGAACATGAGGATAATCTCCAGTTTATACGCAAACTTCAAAAATATATTTGATTCAGCAACGATGTATGAATTCTACGAATGGATTATGTACATGAAATCAGTGTGAAAAAAGTGGTTCATATAAAACGTGGCTCCATCCAATACCGATATCGTCCTGTTTCTCGGTTCATGCATAATGCATCGATGTTCCTTCCTCCCATCTCCACCTCCATTCTTTATGTCACTCTTTAACAAGCGCTTAAAACGCAACATCAATTTCTCATAGTTTTTTGCTTCGGAATGGAGGCTTTCGATCCAATTGAATTTTCCCATCTTTTGTCGTATCCATCAACTCAGTGAGACCCAATGATTTCGAAAATACAGTTTTTAGACTAGCCAATGGAGGCTCATAAAAATTTAAGTGAATAATTTCTGAATTAAAGTCTATCGGTACATCAATTCTCGTAAATCTCATCGTTGCTTTGATATAAGGAAGGACTACCTTAAGGCGCGGGTGGATTATCTAAAAAAGATAATTTACTCCGAAATTCAGATTCCTAATTATTTTGGCAATTAATCGTTTTTTTCAATAATTGTTAGCTAGCGTTGTAGCGGTTGTCAACAACTAGGCCGCTAGCTAACAATTATCGGAAAAAACGATTAATTGAGGGAGTAATTAGTCCCAATTTTGGAGTAAATTATCTTTTCCAGATAGTCCATCCGGGCCTTAACCTGAGATTTTTATGTGCTATTCCTTCATTGCTGTCCAGCGGAGAATTCCTTGAAAGCCTAGCTTTCCTCGGGGATCAGTTGAGTTGATTTTTCTCCAGTCTAGAAAGGTCTTAGTGCTGGCCAAGGAGCTTTGAAGACGTAAACAAACCAAAGATGCGGTGAAAGCACAAACATTGGAAACCCTAGCCTCCCCAAGGGATTTGTTGTGAACAGCTTTGTTCCAACGTAATATCAAAAGTCGAGTTTATTTTTCATAAGAAAACGTCTGACGATTTGACGAAAAATTAAAATACTATACTCTTTCAGCTTTTCTGTTCTTTTTTATTCTCTTCCGCTGGACAAATTGAATTACTTTTTTGTCAATAGACTTTTGACGTTTCAAAGGATTTAGTTGTGACCCTTCGATGTTAGTTTCATTGCTTCAGGCTCGTACGCAATCAATCGCACAAAACCAATTCGATAGAGTTAACTCTGAACAAACATTTCATCTTCAAACAATCGAGCTCAAATATCTTGTCCAACGAATTTGGTGATAAAATAAATGCTTATCCGTTGTTCTTGACAAATATTGGTTTCATGGATTCACTTGTTAGAAAATCTATATCCGCTTGAATATTTCAGTATAAAGTTGGAATCTTATTCTCGCTCTCGAGATTTTCCGTTGAATAACAATAGCTAGACGAAGAAAAAAAAATAGTATGAATAATATGGTGAACATCTACTCGACATTCATCCTCCTGAGATTTTTTTCGTCACGGCCAATGTCTCAATTTTATTTTCTTCACTTTACACCGTAGAAATAAATATAGACCCTCCCAGCGTACTGCGTGACTAGGGAGTTTAAAAGTGCAGTAGAGTGTTCCCGATGGATCCGTAAAGTCCTTTCCTGCATTTTAATCCAATCCCTTGTAGCTATCTGTCTCGCGCCTCTTCCATTTTCTCCCTCAATCTCCTCTCACTCCGTCTTTCTTGAATATTCAATTGTGGAATCCATAAGCCAAGACGCAGGACGAAATTACATGGAATCATCTCGAATGTTGTATTCACGAAAAACCACTCATTCTCATCTATTTTGATTTTCACTCGGTGGATTTAAGAATATTATGGCGAGAGACAATACTTTTGGAAAAAATAGATAATTCAATAAAAATTGGTGAACGTATTCGATTCATGAAATGTAAATTATGAGGCCAAAACTTGTAATTCACCATATGCGCCTTCGTAATTTCCATAATTTACGCCATAAAAATCGTAATTTATGAGATTTTTTACTCTAAATACTCTACATTTCTCATTTTAAATCTCGTTTTATTTTAATTAAAACGTGCATATGCTCCAATAAAAAAATAAAGTATGATTGGAAATGAGAAATGATTGTGACAGATTTTAGGCAAACGATCAACGATCGAGAGTTTCAATTCAATTCGATATAAAATTAAATTTCCCTTCTAAAGAGGATTAGATATAATTGTTTTCCATATTTTGTCAATTACTTCAAGTCCCCTCTTCAAACTTGCATGGCAAAAAGTTTCTCCTCAAATGCACTGGTTTAGGATTACTCCTTATAAAGACTTTCAGGTTGTCTTTCTTCTCTGTATCACAGTGTCTTTATCCTCGACACTGTTACACAAAAGACGCAAGACCACCTCCATTTCCCCAAGGGTTGCACATAACAATAGCGGCTTTCTTGACCCTCGACACTCCATCTTTTGTATTCACCCCGGTATTACACAGCTTCTCCATCATTTTTTATTTCCCTCCGCTCTTACTTACTCCCTCAATTACGGTTCACTTTATTCCGCCATTATCAAGCTGGATATTGGTCTCGGTACTGAGCAACTTTCTGCGGGATATTCAGATGATCCTCTGGTTTTGTGGTTTTCGGGGCTGAGTTGCAGGGCTTGAGTGATATTCCTACTCCTAGTTTCCAAGACATTCATCCCTTCATCACTGGCAGTTTCGATCAACTCGAGAAAAGTTGTCGAATCCTGATGGCACTCTCAAGCCAGTCGAGTCCTTCAGACTCATCCCAGTACTAAACTTCGCTGATTGATAACTTCAATGAGACAGTAAATTATAAACCGAAGACTAAAAATTACTCCGTTTATATTTAATTTGTTAAGTAACAAGGGTCACTAGTTCTTCACATAATCCAATTAATCCCACCGAATTTCCATCTGAGTAGTTATCAAAAGTTTGAAACTTCATTTCCAAACTCATCTGCAAATTATCCCAACTCTATTGAAAAAAGAAACGCGACAAACTTTCAATATTAAATGAAAACTTCTCCACATGAGAGGAAAATATTATAATAACAGAATTAGAGTGTCATCTGGCGCTACTGGCAACACGAAAATGCAAATGTCACATCTGCATAGGGTCGATGCGTATAATGGTCCAAGCCTATACCCTAACTCTTATTCATATGCTATTGGAGGGTACCTGAGCTCTAGCTCTAGCTGTTTGAATTTCGAATATTCAGATAGCATTTGTTGTAAGTCATGGCTTTTCATAAGCAGAGAAATTTACAGTGTATGAGATAGCTTATATTTTAGACGGTTGATAGGGCATTGGAGAGTATAAACTTTGTCGGGGGTTGATGCTGGCAATCCTACGAGGATAATGTCTTCATACTCTGGTACGAGCCTCTGGCTGCTCATGCCAGACAATTTCCCTGAGATTCCTCCGGCTTTTCTAGAACAAAAACCCGTTATTATCCGACAATTTCGTCATGTTCTCTAGCGTTCAAAATTTTTTTACACAATTTTACATATTTTTATCCAATCGTACGTGAAGAAGGAATTGTTGATGGGAGAAAAAGATTGTATTCAATCCATTATGTAACGAAAGTTCGTATGATCCCTGTATAATGCAAATATACTTGGGAATTTCTCTCACAACATATTTGCGTATCATTTTTCAAGCACTCCTCAACAACCTACCCCAATTTTCATTTTTCTTTTTCCTCTCCATATACATACAACTCCTCTTTCCCATTTTTTTTCATTCCCCATTGTCCCACTCCTTTATATCCTCATTAATCTCAGAGGAGGGGGGTGCAGTCGTCCATCCTCTTTTTTTTCCTTTTTTTCTTTTCATCGTTTCTTTCACTCTCACTCCACCATTTGCCTTTTGTCCTTTCCCGCTGTTTAGTTTTTTCTGGTCTATTCTCGAGAGTCTTGAGAGTAGATATTTCGACAACAAGAGACTGAAAAATAATACAGATGCATAGATGGGTGATTCCACGGAAATAGTGATTATCATGAAGTCACATTTGTCATCATCATAACAAGATAATACTTGATACTAAGGGAGCAAGTCAGTGCTGAATGACCAGATAATTCCTTGAACATTCTTGGAGATGAATAACTTTTCTGAATATGAGATTTACCACTTGGTGCTGCGATATTCAAGTGTATTTATGTCAGTACAGTTTAAATAATGAATTTATTCATCATTTGCTCCACCATATCACATACTCGATATGAAGCACATGTTACTTATTTATTTCATTCAAATTTGATAATTTTCTGCTACCATTCTCAAGAAATGTCTCAAAACATACTGTCAATGTCAGTGGCTTGACTTTCTGAAAATGTACTCCAGATTCCGTACTGATTGACATAGGCACTCCAAAATTATTCCACTCGGAGAGTACATCAATATCTTTCTGCCAGGTTCTCCCGATATGTCTACGATCATTCGCTGAGGTTTGAGAAGGGCATCTGAATGGCCACGGTACTGACATAGATATCACTATTTCTGTGGGATCACCCATATAGATGATTTGACAGGAGAATAACGTACCTTTGTGATCTCCATTTTGAAGGAGAGAATTTGTCTCTTTGTGGGCTTGACATCACTATAGCTGGTATTCTACGAGGAAAATTTGATTGCCGGGGGGTAATGTTTCTAAAATTAATGATTTTAATGCTCCTGGGAGTGACAGCAGTTGTTTACGCTGTATTTAAAGTTCATTCGACCTTAGGCGCATTAATCCTGAGGGAGAAGTTTGTCGTCACTCTGTTTGCGTCACTTGCCCCCTATCGCTTTGCTCCTGGCTAACAACCAGGAGGGTGTTAAGTAGAGTGTAATATAATATCGTCAGCAATTGTTGAAACATTAAGGTGGTGTCCTCCGACATCTACGATACCTGCAGCTTGCTATAAAATGTGGTGGCCATTCTTCTAGTTTCTCATGGATTCTACTCTCGTTTGACACATTCAATTATTATGGGAATAGTGTTGGAAAGTGTCTTCCATGTAACATGAAATGAGGGCTGTGTTAGGGCCAACCAGAGGCTGAGAGTTAATAGACTACCTCGTTAATTTATAGTCCGACGATATATACCCTAGTGCTGAAATCGACATGAATTATGGATCCAATTAACGTAAAGTGCAAACGTAATTCGAGCATTGACTTCCAAGTGAAAACAAATTTCAACATTTTTTTATGAGTTTTTTTATTGAATTAAATATGCTTCTTTGTTGGATATGTTTGCCTCTGTGATGTCATTTGAGTAATTGCTTGAAGCGAATTCATTCGAATCTCTATTGTGTGTTAATGATATATCCTCACAAATACATTTTCATAACCAAAATAATAATCTCGCGGTCCAATTGTCTGTCCGCCTGGAGTAATTTACACTCGTGTTCCGAATTTCGCTTCAATGATTCCCCATTCGAACTAAAATAATTCAACACCAATTGAAAAAACCACGCGAGTGTAATTTTCGCATTTTTTATTTTTATGTGAAAAATTTTCACGTTAAGCCCCGGTTGGACTATCTATGAAATGTCATCTATTGTTTAAATTTTATCTTTAAAAAAACCTTAAAAAAGTCTTTAAAAAATAATTTCAATCATAATCTCGTAATTA
This sequence comes from Fopius arisanus, assembly GCF_000806365.1. Classification (NCBI taxonomy): domain Eukaryota; kingdom Metazoa; phylum Arthropoda; class Insecta; order Hymenoptera; family Braconidae; genus Fopius; species Fopius arisanus. Next base: position 849,647 of record NW_011887751.1, read on the forward strand.
CTTGAAAATGTCGAAATTGAAAATCAAAGAAAAAGACTAAAAGAAAAAACAGCGGAATTGAGAGACTTTTCCAAAAGGACTTAATGCACTTAAAGTATACTAATGAAAAAGTCTAATCCTCATTTATTTGAGAACCACATCCCTGACCCTTCAAACTCCTTTTTTTAAATCCTCTTCACATTCCACTTTTCACTGGACCACCTGGAATTGCCCTTTTACGAACTGTTTCGCCAAGACTCGACTCGACTTTTGAGTCGACTCCTTTATTTTTTTGTCTCTCCTTGAAACTTGCACCCACTCCTTCATCCCATGATACTTCTCTCGCAGACTTTGGCGAGAGGAATGGTTTTGTCCGCACTTTTTCACCATCCAGAAAACGACTCTTATATTTTTTTCATTCATCAACTTTTAAAGCTTTCTCCACCTTCTTTGTTTCATAATTTTTCACTCGTTCATGGTCGATAGTTGAAATTTTCCAAGGAGTACTTCTTGGAATTTTCCTTGAATAAGGAGAGGAAGAATTTCCTCCTTGAATGTCCCAGGGAAACGAATGAAGGGATTCAAGGGATGTCTAAAATTGCTGTACCGTAAGGACCAACATGAAATTGCTGAGAAGCTTTAAGAACCGTAACTCCTAGGTTATTCCTGAAATATGGGGGAAAATGATACTCCGGGTGAAATTTTTGACTCGTCAACACCAGGAAATTTAATTCACTTCTCCCTTTTCCTTTTTTTTTCCTCGGAATTGTGATGTTTTGGAGGTGATTCATTGAATACTCGTCACTCGGCTTGTCCATCACAGATAATATCGAATACAGCATGGAGAGTGTCAAACGAATCTCGTCCCGTTCACTCCACGATTGTTAATTAAAGTCTCGTATTCGTATTCGTTCAATTTCCACTGACATTCGTTTGTTCACTCGCTCTGTATTTATTCCTTGTTTTTTCTCTGCCCTCGTTATTCCTATATAAATTGGTGTTTTTATTTCAGCCAATTGGCAATGCACCGTTACCCACTCCAATAGTGAGAATTCATATACCTTAAACTCCCTATATCATCAGAGCAAGGGGTTTTTCATTGGTTTTGACTTTAATTAACCGATTATCGGTCAATAGTCGATTTGTCCTACACAATCTAATGAATCAACCAACTGACTCCATCTTTCAACCATTCAATTTGGAAAAATTCAAACTATTGATTATGGAAATCGAAATAAATAAACACTTGGAGAATTTTAAGGCTGAGAATTATTATTAAAAATTGCAAGACTCTAGACAGTTAAGAGGTGCTTTACTGAACGAAGACTTACAACGAACTAACTAAATATTATTAGTGAGGCCCACGTGAAACTCCTCTCCAGAGGGCAATATAATTTCTCCTTCCACCCTCAACCCTTGGATTTTTCTCTTTATTGACCCTCTCTGGTCACCAGATGTATTTTGGGAAAAATCCGCAATGAAAAGTCCCTTTGGGACTTTCCCCTTTTTTTCATAACATAAAGGAAAGGTCCCAGCAACAAAGAAATAAATATTTCTTAAATCCGGAAATATAAAAACTCTAGAAGAGTGAATTTTTAATTTGGGAGAAAATCCCGAAATCCAAGACAAACAAATCAAGAATTTCGAGAGAAAAATGTCTATGATTTACTCCAATCTCGAACAAGTTTTGACAAAAATCGAATTTATTCTTCGACCTCCGTCTCAATTGAGACTGAAATCGCGTCAGAGTAGAAACTTTTTCTCGTTCTCACATATCGAAAAACAATGACGTAGTAATTGCTGGTAAATTCTCAGCAGCGATCTCATTGGAGCATTAAATTTCCTGGTTAGTGGGTGAGTTTTCCGTGTGCAGGTGATAAGAGATTGGCTGGGTTGGGTCACGGCTATCACCTAGAGACCCGATAATGACCCCACTTGACCCCCACCTCTCCAACCCACTATTCAGTGATAAGGCAGATAAATTACTCCTCCATTCCATTTATCCTCTTTCTCACATGAATACTCGTTTTTTTTTTATTCATATAACCCTACCTAGAGTACTTTCCTTCATTATTATTCATAAATAATCAAATTAATTAGATATTGATTTTATTGGAAGTCAGATTAATGAATGAATGAAACATTTATCTAACATTAAGGCCCGGGTAGACTATCTTTCGAATGTCATCTTTTGTTTAAATTTTATCTTTTGAGCCTAAAATACATTAAAATGTGGGATCAAATTTGTGTTGCGGAAGCTACTCGAATGGTTATAAAAAAATAATGAAAAAAAAGAGGAAAAATTATTGAAGGGCGCTAAAGAGCAATATTGTTTAAAAGGGATCTACCAAGTTTACAAAAAAATAATAAAAATTACGCAGCTTACCATTGCTCTCCAGAAGATTGAGTGACAGCTAGATGCAATAGTAAGCTACGTATTTTTTATTATTTTTTAGCAAACTTGGTAAATCCCTTTTAAATAATATCGATCTTTAGCGCCCTTCAATAATTTTTCCTCTTTTTTTTCATTACTTTTTCATGTCCATTCAAGTGCTTCCCGCAACACAGAATTGATCCCAAATGTTAATGTATTTTAGGTTAAAAAGATAAAATTTAAACAAAAGTCGACGTTCGATAGATAGTCCACCTGGGCCTTAATTCAATAAAGATCTCGAAGAGATTTCATATTTAAGGGTGTTGTCACGTAGAATTTTTTTTCGACAGTTGTCGTTAAAAATTTTATGGTGAATAGTTTGAAAAATTAGCAACAAAATGAGCTTTTTCCGTTTGCAATTGACCGTTTTGAACTTGAGATATAAATTTTTGAAATTCGAGTGATTTAACACGTGTTTAAATGGAGTTTTGCCGATTAGAATTTTTTAAAAATCAACGGCTCGACAGTTTCAGAAATAAAAAAAAACGTGGAATATACATCGTGGGAGGAAATACAGAAAAAAAAATCAAATCGATTGACCGTTTGGTTTACGGAATATAATCATCGGAAATTTATAAATTTATATAATTGAAAATAGTTAATATGGAAAATATATAGTTATGCTTTAGCTATCCATGCACAATGCAATCAATCAAGTGAGACTATATACCGCTAAAAGATTGTGTTCTAAACTGGCCCGTTTTACAGCGGATAAACTTTTTACAGAGACTGTCGCGCGACAACAACCTTAATAAACATTCATTTGGAGATTCGTCGTATAAAAAATGACCTCATCCAATAAATTAAACTCATATAGATCTGTAAAACATCATATTGTTTTAGTCCTTCTCAATAGTGGAATTTATTTATGAAATTTATTGTGTATTTTAGCAATAATTATTCAATTATTGACGTGAACATTCAATTGTACCGGTAGAATTTCAATGGGAATTGTGAGAATGGATTTTGAGGAGGTTGAGGGCCTATGGGCATGTCAATGACAGATATCAGCTTGATAGAGGCTTACAATGGTTGAAGGGATCTAGAGTGTTGAGTGAAGGTGGAATGACAGCTTCTCCTCATCATTCTACCTCCTCTTCTGATGCCAGAAATTCTGGCATTTCTCATCTCGGATATGAAACAGAGGGTGCCGTCGGCGGTTTCCGGTTACTGGTTGGCTCTCTCATGCCCTAGAGCAGACACTGCAGACAAATAATATGCGCTTATTGCTGTTGCTGTAACTTAGCGTCGACCTAATGCACTTCAAACTCAAAATTTTCATTTGGAGCGTGACTAACGTACGATGAGATTATTGACAATGATATTATTAGAAAAGAATGATGAATTTGAATGATTTTTCGTATTGGAAGTTTGAGGTGCAGTGGGTGCAGTGGGAGGATGGGAGGATGGGAGGATGGGAGGATGGGAGGATGGGAGGATGGGAGAGAGAGAGCACCTCAAAGGGACTTGTAAAATAGCAATGGCATTGGAATAATGGGACTACTGTGACTAGTCAGTTTGATGTGGAATAGCACAAAGCGATGCTCTCAGCATCCTTGAAGCATTTCCTCATCGCTGGGAAATGGCGGGCAACAGGAAATGGATAGAAATGGATCTTGATGTATTTACCATCTTCATGCAGATTGGGGTATGTTTAAACAGAGGTTTACTGAATTTAATTAGTATTGCCGTAGTGCTAGTGTCACGTATCATGAGATGTTTCCAACTTGGTGAATAAACGTTAGCTATAGGTGCTTGTAGCTGAGTCGAAATGAAGATAGATCGGGCTATTACGGTTTCAGATGATTGCTTCAGTTGATTAAACTCAGCAGAATTTCTCAAGTCGATGGATCAGTCGGTTCCATTATTAACGCGCCAAATCAATAGCCGAAGAACCTAGAGCTGGTAGAAAGAGTCTTTGTTTGAATGGTATTATTAATTAATAAAATAATGCAATCGATAATTGTTTGCATTTGTGGAAAACTCATTGATATGGAAATTAGGCAGGAACATTGAGCATGTACATGTGGTTTCGTTGAGCCACGAGCGACGATCGACGAGCCATATAGTTACACAATCTATCGTCATCAATTACATTGTTGGCTCATTAAAGGGTTATTGCTTTTCGATAACGAGTACCCTTGGGCGCAGAACCAACCAAATAGCTTGTGTGCATATCAACTATTCAATTGCATATTTCCCGAGGGACAAATCCCTGACGAACTCGTTGTCCTTCTGCCATTTTCTGATTTTCCATCTCTTTCATCTCCAGGGAAATTATCATGGCTTGTCGTTGTTACTTACCACTCTCCAATTAGTCAAATCTAAGAAGAGATAAATAAAAGTTCATCAAGATTTATTGTCAGGGGAGAATTTAAATAAAATAAAAATTGTCATAATTTTATCATTTCCGCTTGCTGATATCCATCACGATAGTTCCACGCATCGATCCTTGCAATTCTCCACTCTTCGAAAATTACATTTTCTTCCGTTGAAAACACAAATGTTTCGTTTGACAAACCAACCAATAAAACTTCACCATAGAATTTCTCTAAAACTCTCGAGGCAACTGTGAAATTTATTCCCCTCGCCTTTTCCGTGGCTTTACTGTGCATTTTTTTTTACGCGTTGGCCCAAAAGTTCGCGCTTTATTTTTAGAATTTATTTATGTGCCTTTTACTTTTACACTCGTATTTTCCATCTTCTGTTGGTAGTAGGTACAGCTGTGGAAAACCTCATGATTTTGCCTTTTTTGTCGCCAAGTTGTATGATTACACTAGTAACGTGTTTTATAGTTTCATGGCGCTATTCCATCCCACTCATCTTCTTTCGTCAGAACTTTTCTTCTTTCCAATCCAGTATTGTTCTATTTTTATTTTTAAACAACATTTATCACGATAATCAAACTTCTTCAGCCGTAGTTTCATCCAATTTTTTCCACTGTCACTTCCTTCTCCATTCATTTCTCATCGTTCTCAGGGTAGTGTCAAGAGGGTGAAGAGTTTAATTGCGAAAATATTCACAATCCAGTGGAAGATACTGAGGGGTGCATAATGAAACGCTGTGAAGTAATAAGTGAAGAGTACTTCAGCGCGGTCCATTAGAATGATTTTTTTTAATTGGTGTAGAACCATTAAAAATAATTCTTCATTCCATTTTTTTTCATGCTTCAAACAATTTTTCACCCTTTCGATTTAAAATCCTTGTAACTGTCCTATTATCTACAAATAATCAATTTGTTCCTGGCATGGAGCCTAGATCCATCCAAATCGGTTAAACTATCAGATTAATTATTAATATGTATTAATTATGCTCTGCATCTCAAAAACACGTCGAAATTTCAAACAATTGTTACATCTTCGCTAAATCATGCAAAACAATCTATAATTCACAAAAGTATATCGAACTGATGGTTAAAAAAATGAATTGAGGACGAAAGAAAAACATAAACATAAATAATAAATAATAAATAATAATTTCCCAAGAAGAATCATTGGGGGGTTCTGCCTTTGATGATGAATATTCTCATGGTCTTTGTGGTCAGTCAGTCTCATGGAGATATTGATAGAGATCAGGCGTTCCTCTTCCTCGTGCATTTTAATTAAGAAAGTGATTAACGTAAATAATTGTTTCAATTAATTCAACTATTCCATTTCCAATAAAATCCCTGGAACTTTGGCAAACACATATTCCTAACATCGTCATCTCCATCACGTACAGATTGAATCCCTGCGTGAATATTCGTTTTCCCAGCCCCGTCATCCCTGTAGCCCATTAATATTCATCGACATCGGTATTCTATTCCCCGGATGGTGTTGGTGAAAAAATTGCTAGATAGAGGTGTAAGATATAAAAATTGATTTTAAAAAGTGTCCATTAAAATGGTAATACCGTAATTCTTCCTCTTTGCAGGTTTCCACGAGGCAGTGAACGATATGGACTTGGATCATGGTGAGCATCAGTATAATTCGTCACTCAAATATTATAATCAAAATGATAATTCGATAGACAAATTCATTCATATTACACGTATTACGAGCCATTACCCCTGGCCAGTACTCAAATAAATTTGCTGCTTCGACTGTTACGGCTTTACCTGGAAAGCAGCTCTCGGTCAGGTGAATTTGTCACTTGGAGTACAAATTTAGGGCGTCGTTTGTATGTTATCATTAAAAAAATCGAATAGTCATATTTTCAAAGGCGATTGTTTGAGCCACTCGTTCATTGCATGCAAACACGATAGCTAAAATAAAAGACGAGAAAAGACGAACGTCAGTATTCGACAGTCGACTCGCGAGTTAAAATGTTGATAACAATAAGCGGATTAATTATTGTTATCGTATCAGTGGTAGCGAATTTCGACGAGCGTTGGAAGTTTCATAATTCAGATGTTACTTCAATGGCTATGGTATGATAATTACGCTAATACGGATTTTTTCTGGAAAATAAATAATGACAACATTAATATTATAGAAAAATATTATCGAAAGATGCTACAAGGATTATGTTAGGTCGAATCCGATGGTTATACTTGGAGATTTCGAGGGACGAATCCTGAAATCCCTGAGCGAATCGGTTCTGATTCCAATGATTATCATGGACACTCAGTCTGACTGTCTTGAAGGTGATGAGAATGATGAGCTGTATAATTTTCAACCCAATATCGTGGTTATCGTGAAAGAATCACTAGAGCAGCTGAAATCTGATTTACAATTACTGCGACAAATCAACCGATGGAATCATATGGCTGGATATTTTATTTTGGATAGCTCAGAAAAATCCTGTGAAGAGGCATTGGACAGTTTATTAATAATGTGGGGTATGAACATTCCGACGTCATCATACATTTGTTTGAATATAGATCAGGCAATTGTACTGTATACACTCAATCCAATAACGAATTACGCGCCTCATCCCTGGCAAATAGTGGCTAATGCACCAGAGTTTAATTCCAGTGGCCGATGGGCTCTTTACACTCAATTATTAAATCCATGTAAGGCTCTATATTTGTATCTCTGGGTAAATATTGATTTTGAATTAGGGGAGAGGGGGGTAAAATGGATCTCCTAAACAAAAACTCATTCCTTGATAATTTTTACTCTTCAAATGAAAATTGAATTTTCTCCCTCTCACAATTTTCTGCAATTCTCCCGAATTGATTCGTCGAGACTATAAAAAATAATTAATTAATAATAATTAATAATTGATATTTCATTTCCGCTTCGTACAAATAGGATTTAACGTATCAGAAATCAGATTTTTATAATTGTTTATTTGTTTATTAATTGAATTTGGTACACATGATTAAAAATCCGTTTTAATTACTTAAATATGAAATTTAAACACGCATGGACGCATTAATTACTCCGCCCTTATGTCTCTATAAAAATGGGGGGTCCATTGAACCCACACAAAAATTCTGTTTGATTTTTCCAGAATAGAGTAGATCACAGAAAGCTTTGAATGAGATATCACCTGAATTGTTCGAAACGTGTCAATTCTTCGTGTGATCGACTTCACTCGATTGACTCTGCCTATGAAATCGAAAAAAACCTTTTTAAAACAACCGCCGTATCGCAACAGTGCCCACATGATCCATTTTACCCTCCCTTCCGCTAATGAATTTCCCCTTTTTTCGCATCATTCAATAGTGAATAAACTTCTAGATGACATTGATTGCAAGAGCCTGAGATTTGACCGAATGAGACACTTGAATGGCTACGAAATAAGAGCATTAGTAGCACCAAAAAACAACGTATCGTTCATTCCTGGTAAAAATTACAAGCAAGAGGGATACAAAATGGTGGAGTTCTTCGGTGAAGCTGTTTTTGATACCATAATCAATCGACTGAACGCAACATTGTTACTTCAAATTGATAAAATCAATCTCATACCACAATACATTGCTAATCAAACAATGGACATTGATATTAGATTTACATTATCATTTTCGAAGATCAACACAGGCTATCTCTATCCATACTTTCAACCGGAAGTCGTTGCTATTACAAGAACCAAAGATTACCTGTCAACAATTGAAAAAATATCACAGTTGTGGAGTAAATCTGTGCTAGCTCTGTCATTGCTCACGATTATAATCACATTTGGAGTAATAGCTGTATACAAACGACAGGGATTTTCACTAGCCTTGTTGGAGATGATCCGTCTTCTGACTTATGCCTCCATCCAGAATCAATTTCACAGCACCTCCATGAGAATTTTCTTCAGTAAAATTCTCATATTCATTGTCATCACTAACGGAGTGTTCCAAGGAAGACTAGCAGCTTTTTTGACAAAACCCGAAGAGGGCTACAATCCGAACAATTCTGAAGACTTGAAGAAGTTCAATTACACATTGTACGGAATTCAGCAAAACGTAGAGTATTTACGCACAATGTTTCCGAATAATCGGGTAGTTCTTGTGACCCAGAAAAATTGTGTGGAAAAGGCTCTTAGTTCATTTTCTGGAGCTTGCGTAGGGACTAAAGCAAAGTATTTGAACACATATTGGATGAAACCAATTCACATCACGAGAGAGCCGTTGTTTGTAGATTATTGGAACCACCAGTGCCGTAAAGATTGGCCTCTCAAGCATCGAGTTGATGCCGTTCTGACGCAGATTATGGAGTCCGGATTATTGGATCGCTGGGCATTCCATAGTATATCAACGGTACTCGATAAAAAACATGCTGAGGACGTTGAACGTGCTGCCTCCAAGTATCGCCCTGTTGAGCTCAAAGCATTGGATTTTTCATTTATATTATTGGCCATTGGATTAGTATTAGCAACTCTAGTATTATTTATCGAACTCATCATGAAGAAAGAAATTATCTCTGGAGTAAAAGAAGAAAGGATGTGTGCTATTGCATTAGCCAGACGTAGAACTACCATTTAAATGATAATTATAATTATGTGCTATCGAATATGTCGGTTATAAAAATATTTTTAGTGCTGTACTAAAACTTTTAACTCTACAACATGCAGTTTATACTCTTCTGAGAGGTCTCTTGATTGTACAATTTTTGAAAAAGATCATAAAATTTTATGCATCTATCGAAAAAGAAGAGAATTTTTATCACGTTTTTTTAACATACGTAGCACATGAGATTACTCCTGAGAGTTATTGAGGCCACGGGGCTTACAATCGAGTTTATTGCACGACATCGATTTTCTACTCAACTTTAGATGTTGTATCGTTTCTCGTTTTACTTCAATGGCTCGTTCCAATCTAGCTGATTTTTATATTATTTCATAGTGCCTTCCTCAATTCAGTAAACCCTCATAAAACAAGGCTATATTTTTTTAAATCAATACTCATGGTAACAACAAATCAAAGATTTACGACGAGCCACGGTTTTTCTTTGACAAAATTGCAGATATTTATTTAGATTTTTTTTTTTTCGTTGCTTCATCGTACTTTAAGTCGTCCAACTGGAGTGACAGTTGGACGCTCGAGAAACTTGTGCTGATGGAATTGAATTACAACTTTATGATACGCTCCTGGTATGCTTAAAAAATTCACTCTCTTCTTTTATTACTTTATGACTTTTTCTTTCGTTTTTCTTTTCATCCGAAGAGTTGATTTTTTTGGGAACATTCCGCCGTTAGGGGTGCCATTTTCCGGTGATTTTCAAAAAATTATTTTTGCTTTTTGCATTAACAATCAATTGCAGTGATCCAAAAATATAAATAAATAATAAAAATAAATAAAATACATATATACCTCAATTCCACAAAAATCCATCACCTCATCAGAAATTGAAAAAATAGTTTTTGAAAAATCATCAGATTTGGCATCCGTGCCGCCATGGAGTTATTACAACATGGTCAGTGATTTTTAACGAAAAAAATTAATAATTTTCAACTGTTAACGATATCATGGTGAGGATCCAGAGTTTTCGAGAATTCGCGTGAAAATTTGCGTAATATTTTCTGTCAAGTATTTCATGTTGGCATTAACATGGACTGACAGATATGACAGACACGTATTGAATTATACTCGATTGAATGAGAGCTCTCAATGTCGAATGCGCCCTCTCAATCGAAATTCTTCGCTAACAATTACGTAAGGAAATTTGCAGAACAGACAACATCCTAGAGGTTCCAGTTTCAATTCCCTCTTTCCCACTATTAAAGATCCTCCGAGTTCATTCCCCAAGAATGAACGTCATGGATCCATTTCAACTCACTAATTGGATGATAATTGAATTTCATGCAATTGTGATTGACTATAGATAAGACGAAAAAGAAGAAGAATGTGATTGGAGTTTGTTATCTCTCTCGAGGGAAATACGAGTCTGGAACTTGTGATGAATCCATCTATTGTCTCTGTGAAGTGTATGACAAACATTGCAAAGTCTGTAATTGATTTCAGAATCAATTGCACTCGATTCGCTTGGTATATGGGTAGTTCCATGGAAATAATGATGATCACGAAATCACTCTTCATCATCATTACAAGATAATACCTGATACAAAGGGAGTGAGTTAGTGCTGAATGACCAGATAGTCCCTTGAACATTCTTGGAGATGAATAACTTTTCTGAATATGGGATTTGCCAGTCGGTGCTACGATGCTCAAGAGTATTTATGTCAGTACCGTGTCTTAAATAATTAATTTCTTCATCATTTGCTCCACCATATCACACGTCATACTCGGAATTGACTTACGAAAGGTGCCACCACATGTTTCTTATTTATTTCATTCAATTTGATAATTTTCTGCTATCGTTCTCAAGAAATATCTCAAAACGTACTGTCAATGTCAGTACCGTGACTTTCTGAAAATTTGCTGCTGATGCTATACTGATTAACATAAGCACTTCAAAATTAGTCCACTCGGAGAGTACATCAATATCTTATTTTATCAATGTGTCTACGATCGTTTGGCTGAGGCTGGAGAAGCGCATCTGAATTTTTCACATCAGACGCCTAGACTCCATTATTTCGTATTTCTCTCCAACAACATGACAGTATGATGAATAATTTAGCGGGAGAACATATTATTAAATATTATAAAATAACATGCATCATTTACTCCACCATATCACGGACCATACTCTGAATTTTTTCTTTTTTTTCATTTTTTTTTTCATTCAAATTTGATAATTTTCTGCTATCGTTCTCAAGAAATGTCTTAAAACATACCGTCAATCTCAGTACCATGACTTTCTGAAAATTTGCTCCAGATGACTGATTGGCATAAGTATTTCAAAATTAATCAAAAGCCCACTGGAAGAGTCCATCAGCAATCTCTCAGCGTTATCTACCTAATTGAGTCCACCAAAATTTCTATTCATTCCTTTCTTTTTAATATTTATGAACATGATCAATACCTCAGAAGAATTGAAAATTAGATGAAGTACTCATTTATAATATTACCAATATTTTATTCCTGTTCCGGCACATAATTTAGCATCATTAGGTGAAAAAAAGCAATACAAAAAGCGACCATGATGTCCAGAACAGGGGTATCAGATCGGATTTCATCCTGAGAAATTTCGTATCCTTCAACGAGTATACTCTTGATTCTTTGTATGGTACGGTACGTGATGAGCGTAATAGATAGAGTAGCCAGGACTTATAACACAGTGCGATCACGTATGGAAACGGCGGTACGGTCCGTTAACGTTTACGTACAAATGTAATAACGTTGTGCTCAACGGCAGGATTGTCGAGAATGGCTCACGTGTCATCTACCCTCTCAAAACTTTATGACACCTGATAACATAGAATTGTACTAAATAATAATCTAACTTGTTTTTAACAAGCATAATATTATAAAATCAGATTTGGTTTTGTAATTAAGGGCCGGATGGACTGTTTGGAAAAGATAATTTACTCAAAAATTGGGACTTCTAATTACTCCGTCAATTAATCGTTTTTTCCGATAATTGTTAGCTAGCGGCCTAGTTGTTAACAACCGCTAGAAAGCTAGCTAACAATTATTGAAAAAAAAACGATTAATTACGAGAGTAATTATGAATCCCAATTTTGGAGTAAATGATCTTTTCCAGGTAATCCAACCGGTTCTTAAATAAGTTTATTAAAATTCGAAAAAGAATTGAAATAATTGATCGAAGAGGAGACATGGCAACGACTCAAGACAATGACAAAGATCAATGACAGAATAAAAAGGAAGAGACGATTTGTACTTAGACTTAGCTGAGAAGAGAATGGATTAAATACAAAGCAATATGAATTAGAGGAATCTGGATAATCTCGAAATGCGAGAGATAAAAAAATAGTTATTACAAAAAAAAATGTCGGTGCTGTGTTGTCTTATTTTTTGATGTTGGTCATATTTGATATTTTGTTGAAAGTATATTTTACCTTGACGACTAAAGCACGAGTACAAAAGAAATTTTCTTTGAGACGCTACATGAAACCTTTGAATTTTTTTAGTGAACATTTTTTTTTCATATCTCCCCTGGTTTTTTTCTCTCAGAGCTGTTCCTAGCGTTAATGGAAAAACCAGTAGTGCTAGAGGATAATCCCCATGGTTAGGTCTAAAATATTAAAACAACGAAAGTAAAAATGAAATAATCAAAAAGAGTAGAGTAGAAGTAATAAAATTGCAATGTCAATTCCCTCAAATTTCCCATAGGTATCCACTGTAAAATTCTCTATATTCAACCTGCGATCGTAATAATAACAATAACAATCGGGGCTTGGAAAATCGATGATGGTAGCTATGAAAGTTTAGTACTCCATCCATTAATTCTAATCCTCGCTTCCCACAGACCTGCGTTTATATCTGACCTCTCATATCTCCCCTTCCACACTCCAAAATCCATGCAAACTTTTCCACAATGGTTAAGGGTAGTACTCTTCCATGGAAATATCGAAAAGCACCGGAAATTGTATGAATATAAGTCTGGGACAAATTTTCATTTCAATCATTCTCCTGAAAATGCAATTAAAAACACCCTGTAGTAATTTTGTAACTCTCTGGACCGCGAAGCTTTTGTTTAACCATTCATTATTAAACAGTCGACTAAAATTTCATTCAATTCATCGAAATTTTTCCTGTTATTTTTCTCTATTTATTCTTCTTGGGTTCAATTTACATGAATAGTATTTATCAACAACTGTTTGCATTGCTGTTCATATTTTTTATCGATAAAGCGATAAGATTACAAAGAGATAAATGAAGTTAAAATTTATTCCGAAATTATCACTTATTCTAGGTTCTTTAATTTGATCCTTCAGCGGGCCAATTTCCTCCACCACCTGAGGAAAGGCTTTTTCTTTTTCAGTTTCTGCCTTCATTCTCTTCGATATTCCAAGAGAAAACTTTTTCCTCAACATTGAACTTTTCCATTCCTTTTTTCCATTTTCACCTTTTTCCCCCCATTCTATCGAAACTATTTCGTCGGAAAGTCCTCATTAACGTTGAAGGCACTTTGAAAGAAGTACATACTGAACAAGAATAATCAAAAGATGATGAACAAAGAATGATTGAATTCTTGGCTTATTAAGAAGTTGAAGAGATTAAACATGAAGAACTTTCATATTTTTCCGATATTTTTACTCTCAACCTCCATTGAAAATTCTCTCACTAATCCATACCAACGAATTATATTTTTATACAAATTAGAAAGAATTTGGAAGCTCATAGGAAACTGTAAATAAAATTAATTTGTCATGAACGGAGAGAAATTCGGAATAAAAATTGTCCCGACGGTAGGATAAAAGTGAGACTCACTGGAATCTTTATTCTGACGTTTAGCAAAAATTGATATAAAAATAATAAAATTTATTAATTGTTAAATCTATTTTGTCATGCGCTTCCCACGTGCACTCGTCAGATCCACTCTTTCCACCCTAGCCGGGAAAAATACTATTATCCCAATGAATAATAATTATCCCCATCCAGCGAATGGTGATGATATATTTATGCAAATTTATATGGGTTAAAATAAATAATCTACATGAGAACCAGAAATTATTGTTAGTCAGTTATTAATTATTAAAATTAAATTAACCTGCCCCAGAATTTTTACTCATGAATTTTTATTCAGAAAATCATTAAAACTCTCCAGATATTTAATAATTTTCATCCAATATTATATTATTGAGGACAAATTTTATTCTGAAACATTCTCAAAATTGATTTTTTCAAATTGTTATTGGATGACGCAAATATTAATAGAATAATCCTCCAATCAGGACAACTTTTATCTAGATTCCATTATAATTTTTTACTAAAAATTTCTCTCCGTGTAGTTCTACATAATAAAACTTCCAGGATTTATCATGATGAAATAATTATATTGGCTGGTCACATCGTGCCACCAATTAGTCACAAATCCTTCTGACAATTGGCAGTGCTGTGATAATTGATAATTATAACACATTCTACAATATTGCCACGGTGGATGCACAGCGTAATTTCCGTGAATAGTAAACTAAGGCGCTAATTAATGCTTCAGTAGGATAATTAAGTGCTCATTCAACCAGCTGTACCTGTGAATCTTTGCAACTGAGTTTATACCGAGCATTCTATTAGTTCACCGTCATAAAGAATTCTGTCTGTGGTGCGAGTAGTTCGGTGCGCTGAAAAAAATTCTTCTCGAGCTCTTCCTGGATTAATTAAATTTTTTGAATCAGAGGATTTCTCTGAACCGTCGAAAATTTCGGGGTAGTAACACTAACAGCAGCATGGACTAATGTAATTACGCGTAACACGCGTCCCCTAGTAATACGATTTTTTCACTTGATTCAATTAATTCAGATTTTTTTTTATATTCCGGTCCTTTCCGCCCTGTTCTGGCTAATTCGCTCTATCTCACTCTGATCCTACACTGTACCGTATTCACTCTTCTATAGAAAATAGGATTGACCTGGGAAACCACAGAAAATACCATGTCGGTACAGGTGGTTCCTCTATTAGCAACCTCCCACTCATCGGTGCCTGTTAAAAAATTCGATTCAACGGGAAATCAAACTCAACTATCAGAACACTAGGCTCACACCTAGCCACTGAGCTACCGACGTCAGTAATTAATTCAGTCAATGAAATAAAAACTGCATCGATATAGAGATTCTCTCGCAATCAAGACTAGCGCTGTTCGTTGGAGTTGAAATGTCAGAGCATTTGTTTCCAGTTCTGGGATCATGAAAACTTTAGGTCAAAGTATTGTAATGACTATGCAAAAACAACTGGTGAACAAGTGTTTATCCATTAGAGATGCAAACGGAAGGCGCGTAGCGGTGGCATCCTCAAAATAATTTCCGCCCGGTCTAGGTGAATGAAGAGGATTCATGGATAATTCATATCCCGGAAATTTGTAGAAATACCAGCAGGAAAATACTGTGTAGAGGGCTTGCAGATTAATTGATGTCAGAAACTCCAATGACAAAGTTTTCGTCAAGTTCTGCATGTACAATGATCAAGTTTAAATCCATTAATCACTCATGCTCAAACTACTTGTCATTTTCCCTGATAATTCATCACTTCTATCGTTTCCACAATATTTCAAACATTTTATTACCTCGAGAATCATTAGAGTCGGCTGCTTTATCCCAACTAGATGTAATTCAAATTTTTCGGTTCTCTTGTTATGTATTATAACGAATAAAGCATGGGGAAAGCAACTCGGAAATTGAATACCTGAATACGGAAGAATGAAGGGAAATTTAATTTCCGGCTTGGTTTGCTTTCTTAATATTACCTAGTATTTTTTTTTTTGCCCCAGTTCTGTAGGGAACCTTCATGAGCAATGGAGATTGAAAGTCTTTGAGCAACCGACCAACTTTCCCTAAATAAAACACCACCTTTTTTTGTGATCCCGGAAGACAAAGTTTCCCCCTTTCATTAACGTTTGGCGAAAAACAATTTTCCCTCCTTTGTTTAATTCTGCGTTATCAAATACTTTCATACCATTCATACCCCCACGAAATTCAACAGATCGACTAGTCAATATCGCGTTCAACCGACAAAAATATTCAATTCCAAGGTAGATTTGCTGCTGGCAGTGTGTCAAATGGGAATAGACTATAATAGAAATGAAAAAGAGTTGCTTGGAGACGAGATTGAAATTGAATAAAGCTATTCGTATTTTTCATTGAAAAGTTAAATTCGACAATATCTGAAGGAAAAGTTGTGGAAAGCCTGTCTACTATTGTCTCTTAACATCTCCAAGCACAAGTACAAACCCGCAGAAGATAAAACAATGGTAAAAAGCTCGAAAGAGTACTATCGTAAAGATCGATCTGGCCTGGGCTTTTGTCACAGCGTGCAGAATCAACGGAAGATGAAGACAATGGAACGGTAGACTGGATAGACAGTAATAACGTATCTACGGGTTGTTTCCAGGGAGATGAAACAAAATGACAAAAAAATATTGTTATATAAAGTTATGGAAAATTATGAGGATTTCGATGAAACCTTTGAGATAAAGTTAATAATCCCTACGGCCAAGAACTGATGTCCGAGTTCTCAACTAATATAAACGTACGGTGAACTAAAAGCCAAAGTCTGTCAAATTTACACGCGATACATTTGAATCAACGCAAATGGCTTTTGACAGTTCATTTGAATTTGCAGTTGAGCCTTTTGATCTATTGAGAACGATAAATTAACTGTTTGTTGCTGTTATCGCAACTTGTTGACGTAAATAACCTTAGGAAAAATGGAACATATTTCCTTGATTTGAGGTTTGACAAGAACGATGGCAGGAAAATTGGGGAATGAGGCACAAAACCAACGAAATGCTGCAATAATCCGGGAATTTATGGGGTTACCAGTCGTAAAACCGTCGGTGGTTGGTTAGTAACTACATGGCAGTCACTACATAAACCAGTAACTGTACGCGTGGATATACCTATGGACGTGAGTTCACCTTGGGAGCGATTTGCATGGGATTTGAATCACTGAAAACCCATGGGACACATGGCTAGTCCGCGTGTTAAAGGATACGTACATTTTTTTTTTTTCAAATTCATTTCAATTCAGGTGTCGAAACTGGTCAGGATAACGAAAAAAATAATTCTTTTTTCCTCTCCCATTTGGTATTGTGAAACCATTCTATATTTTTATATTATGTTACAGATCAAATGAACTAGCGGCATCAAAAAGGAGTGATACAATTGAAAAGCATGACTTTTTTACCCAGTCGAACATCCCGCAAGGGTACTGTACTATGTTTTATCGCGCTGCTCTTCCTCTTTGCACTTTATCAACTGGGAATCATATGCGGGAGTGGAAAGGATCAAGGAACGACAATGATGGTAGCTAGAGAAGTAAGTTTTCCGCAATGAAAATATTTTCATTTATAGCAATCTTCCCTTTTATCCCTTCATTCAATTTTCCGCATGAAGAATTGGAGATGAAACT
>NW_011887751.1:867744-868707 GCF_000806365.1 Fopius arisanus
GTTAGCCACTTGATGCAAAATCGATTGCGCAATTAGATGTGTTCCGCACTCACCTATAGCTAAAATTAAAGTTTTTTTATTTTTCTGGTAAACATAATATGGGATTGGTGTGAAAAAATGTAACGTTTTTGTGTTTTGTCATTGTTTAATGGCTCAGGATATTCAAGGTGGTGCAAACAATTTTCTGCGCTTTTTCAAAACTTTTAAAAAGAATCATAAAACTGTAGAGAAATTGCATGAAAATGGTCGCACCACCATAAAACCTCGTGAGCTATTAAATAACGACAAAACGTGAAAACGTCATGTTTTTGCTCTTGAATGGAAGCTTTGTAATCCACCGAATTTATTGCTTCTAGATGGAAGCTTTATAATCGACCGAATTTAACTTTTCCATTTTTCTGTCATATATCAACTCAGCATAAACCAAAAAGTTTGATAATTCGGTTTTAGATCGTGTCTATTTTCTCCATTTATTTTCTTTAATTTCTCGCCTCCATCTCTACCCAATTGAATCTTCTTTTTTTCAAATGGAGGTCCCATTGGGCTCCATCTATCGCCGCCAACAAAAATTGATTTCATCCCTCCATTTTTTTAATTTTTCATTTTTTCGAAAATTCGATTTTTTCACGATAACTCGAAAAAAATCATCCGAATGAATTAAATGGCAACTGAAAAAATTTGTCTTGATGTACTCCTGACAGAGTTCGAAGATGAAGGCGACAGCAATAATAGATTTTTTAATTTCTGTGAAATTCCATTTTTTTTTCTACAAAAGCTCGACGTTTATTTGATCGCCATTAACTTGAATTTCTGATCATAAAACTACAGTCTTACCGAATCATTCAGCTTAATGGAATAAAGCTGAAAGCTTATTTACAAAAGAGAAAGATAATACGAATAATAATATAGATAATTCGGAGGCATATTAATTTATTAGAAAAGACAACTATATGATATGCGATA
>NW_011887751.1:870797-872217 GCF_000806365.1 Fopius arisanus
ACATGTTGTAGACGAATAATATTGCCACCTTTTATCAGGTTATGGATAGTGCAGTTGCAGCATTTTGTTTGGAAGTTATTGCGAGGCATGGCGAACCAGCCCCCCGATTGTGCAATAAAGATCCCTTGACGCTCAAAATGGGTTCTTACATGTTGGATTTATTTCCCAATGCGAAATTTCTTTTCATGGTGAGAGACGGCCGAGCTACAGTCCACTCGATAATATCAAGAAAGGTAGTTTACACATATTTTTCAAAACTAACAACAAAAAAAAAATATATATATGGGTAACCGAAGGATCTTATGATAATAATGAAAAGAGTGATTTCGTGATAATCATTATTTCCGTGGAATCACCCATACACGGAGAGAAATATTTAGTAAAAATTACGGAACTTTCAGTTCACTTACCGATTACGGAGTTGATTCGAAAAATTTAAGTGACGGTATCGTTATTTTTCACCGATAATTCAGATAAAAATTACGGAACATCGCGGAAAAATTCCGTAACTTTAGATAAAAAATACGTGACAGTTCCGTAAAATTTCTGACAACCACATTTCGCTCCAGAATTACGGAAAATACATGTAATTTTTATTGAATATTTCTCTCAGTGTATATGGATTGATATATAATATAATACAAATACCAATCGAAGCTAAGACCTCTTGGACAATAATCATATGTATGGGAAACGATTTAAAAAAAAAATTTATAAATAATTTTCACCAGGTGACAATAACGGGATTCGACCTGACATCCTATCGGCAATGCCTGACAAAATGGAATCACGCAATATCCCAGATGCACTCACAATGCAAGGAAGTTGGTTCTGATCGATGCCTTATGGTACCATACGAACAACTAGTATTACATCCACGTGAATGGCTGAAAAAAATCCTCAATTTTCTCGATCTCCCCTGGAGTGAGTCAGTCCTCCATCATGAGGAATATATAAATAAACCCGGAGGTGTCCCTCTCAGCAAGTGAGGATTACACTTTAATAATTATTATTATTTCAATTGTTTTGAACATTTTTAAAAGGAACGAGAAAATAAAGTGATTGATCTTTTAATTTCAGGGTCGAAAGATCTTCGGATCAAGTAATAAAACCGATAAACTTGGAAGCTCTTACCAAGTGGGTCGACAATATTCCTGAGGATGTTGTTAGAGACATGGCGGAAATAGCACCAATGCTGTCAGTATTAGGATATGATCCCTACGCAAACCCACCGGAATACGGAACACCCGACAGTGTAGTTAGTGATAATACGAGGAGGTAAATTTTATTTGACCCTTTCACGATTATTCTTATTATTTAACCTGGGGTGTAACGGGTGTTATTTTTTCTAAAGAACATTTTCCATTTTTTAGTTTACAAAATCAAAGCCATTGATGAACAGCGAAATTTCCATTTTTTT
>NW_011887751.1:873967-877310 GCF_000806365.1 Fopius arisanus
CAAGTGGCACTAAATATCGAAAACATTAAACCCAATAAAAATTCATTGACTATTTGCCATAATATGAATAATCTACATCATAACCTAGAAGTTGTTACAAGTGAAAAGTGCACTTTACTGTCAATTCATCTAATTTCTTTTCGTCAGTACCTTGAATTATGATTAGAAGACAATAGTATGTATTGAATACCGTATTTATTATTCGTTAAACATATTTTTAAATTGCATTTCTATTTATTGCTTCTCACTGGGTTACTCGTACCAGCAATGACGCTATTGATTTATCCTAAAACAACTTTTCGCGAGAAAACAATAATGTCAATGAAAGAATAATTTGTTGTTTAGAGTCTCCCCCGGAGTCACACTGAATTATGATTATACTGTATGATATTTAAAAACTTGTAGCATGAAGTGTTTCATTATTGTCATTCTATCAAATTTTTTGTCCACAGTCTATCAACAGCTTATGTAACTTGTTTCACATGAAATAATTAATTCGATTGTTACGATAGGATTTTTCGAGTTTTAACGTGAGAAAATAGATAACTAAATATCCTGCTCATTTAGGAATTATTGTTAATCAGTAAGAACAAGGATTTTAATTGTTTTTTTAATAATTAATTTTGTGGATTGAATTGATTTAGGGATGAATCAGCAACAGTTGCAATCATCAGAGAGGTGTACGACAGTGCAAATGCACATGAAGCTTTCGAATATGAATTGGAAAGAGCACTCGAGGCTGAATACAATTTGATTATCATTGAGCCATCGAAACTTGGAGATGAGACGTCCAGGTGGATTACTGTTGGAAACTGCCTTCACAAGACAGCCTCACTGTCTGGATTAGCTGCTATTATCACTGGTAAATATTTGCTAGTGGAGAGGAGTGTAAAATGGGCTCCCTAAACAGAAACAATTTATTTATTTTATTTTTTATTACTCAAATGACGAGCCCTCACCCTCAGAAACATCCACCAAAATTTTCAACGCCTCGACAAAATTAAAATTTTCGGGGGAAGGTGATTAAAATAGATCTCTCCCCCTCACAATTTTTCTCTAATTATCCCAAATTGATTTGTTGAGACGATAAATATATTTATCAATTGCATTTAATATAGATATAATTTTCTTCTATAAAAAATGAAGAAAAAACTTCGAAAGTATAAAAAAACGGGGAGAGGATCAGTTTTACCTACACGCTCATCATTTTTGTTGAAGAGAATATATTGTGATGTTTAATTATGAACCTTGCAGGTATTGTTTGGGGTGATAGACCGTACATTTGTGGTACCTTCGGCATAACAGCTGTGATAACTTGCGGATTATACACAGTATCATGGCAATTTGACCCATGCTGTCAGTACCAAGTAGAAACAGATACCAGCAAATTACCTCATGTTGAACTTTTAGCGGTTCTTGGACCCTCATCACCAACATTTCTCGTAAGAAAAGACGACAAGCGACGTAGAATACTCCATACATCAATAACACTTACAGCCCTCAGTATCTGTGCATGGAGGCTCTACCAGGCATTCAATTGAAACAACAAAGTCCAACAACACATTAAGAAAGGAAAATAATACAATATAATTGGTAAACGACGGATGACTCTTTCCACCCCTCCCTCATTCCCACGTACATGCAGGCATTCACACACCCTCAATCAACAAAAAATCATACAATATTTTTCTGCATTTCTCTTCTTTATTCTTTGAAAAAATATCGGGAGGGGGAAATTGACTCATTCAAGTTTTATTGGTATTTTTTTTTTAACGCGGTGAATGAGAATTTTTCTTCTTCAAGTTCTCACAGAAAAAAGGAAAATGATTTTATTTTTATCGGTGAGAGTAATAAATATTAGAGTTTATTGTATTTTTTAATCTGTAAATAAAATAGGTAGAATACACAGTATGAAATGGAAAAAAAAAACCATTTGTTGCAACTATTGGGACATCTGGAGGATATCAGTGTACTGTACAATGATTATGATTTATTTCTAATCTGTGCGATTAGTTTCTCCTTCAATTTTATTGGGGATGAATCTCTTTTGTTGCTTCGGTTTTTTTTTTCGCGTGAAAATTTGTGACTCCGTTCATCTCAGACGCCCCATTTTGTCTCATATTCCCTTGTGTTTGGGAACAAAAACGCCAGAAGAATTATTTTTTATTGATTGATTTGTTTCAAAATAAAGGGAAAATGATCCAAAATTCCAAACATTTGCTTTAATTTTTTACCGAACAAGGTAAAAGTCAGTGTCAGTGCCATTCCCGAATATCAGAATCAGTAATTAAGTAATTGCACAATGTTATTAATCATTATGGCTGAACTTTTGGGTAGACTCAGGTTTTAGCACTGGGGCTTCGACAGGGATAATGATTTTATGGAAAAAGTAACGAACTGAATGAGAATAAATAAACAATTATTCCGTCTAGTACATTAACGATGATTTTTGATTAATCCATCAAAAATAAACAAACAAACTCTTTTCAAACGTGAAAGGACTTCACTCTTCTTTCGCTAATTTCTTAGCTCTCCTCTCCATTATCAAAAAGTAAAGTGATGGACTAAAATAACGAATAAATTGTGCTAATCTTGGAAGGAGTGGAGCTACTGTCACTTCATTAGACTCCCTTAGAACAGCTGCTAAAATTTGTTGAGCCACGTATTCTGGCGCATATCCATCCTGAATTGTCTTGTCCATCACTGAAAATATATGAAAAATATTATGAGCATTAATAATTTATTTACGTCGAACGATTGGAAATCATGAGATAACTGTAGATAAAATGCTCACCTCCGTATTTATCACCAGATCCGGTCAATGCATTCAATGATAAATCAGTTTTTATGTATCCGGGGTTAATAACTGCAATTTTAATATTATTGCTAGCTAATTCAGCTCTCGCTGAGTCACACCAAGCTCCCAGGGCGTGTTTGGAAGCGCCATAGGCGGATCTATCGCAGATAATAATTTTCATTGAAAAATTTTTATCCTTCATCTTATATGTATTATATTTTTCATTATTTTTGTCTCACCTGAAGGGAATTGCTATTTTTCCTTGGACACTACTGATACAAACGATATGTCCAGATCGCCTTTTGATCATCGATGGTAGAATCGCTGAAAACATTCAGTTATTAAATTTCTTCAGCTACCAAAATTCATATGATGATGTTAAAAATAATACATACCTTTTGCCAATGCGATTTGAGCAAAATAATTAATCAACATGACTTTGATATCCACATCTACTTCAGTAGTAGAAGCTTCACCCCGATAGGATATTCCGGCATTATTTATTAATACATCAATTTTTCCATGGATCTCTAAAACTTTATCGAT
>NW_011887751.1:877895-886923 GCF_000806365.1 Fopius arisanus
CATACAAAATAAAAACTCCATATTAATTACTTAAATATGAAATTTAAAGACGCATAAACGGATTAATTACTCCGTCGTTACATCTTTATAAAACATGAGAGACAAACTTTGAAAATATAAAAAAAACGAGGGGGGGTCATGTCACCCTCCCTTCCTCTAAGTTCAAAGAGGTCATAGTCGTGTTGTTTTTAAATAATAAAAATATTCAACAAATATTAAATACCTTCCCACGGAGTGACGATAACTTTCGCTTTCGTCTTACAATGTCATAGATGTGATAGATCAACCATGGAAATGTCACAGGAATGCCGAACAGTGTAAACAGCCACCAAATCAGTGACCAGCCCCTCATTTTCTCATGCGACTTCATTATTCCTTCAAATTTTCGAAGATAACAATAATTGTATATAATATGTTGTATATTGTATAAGCGTAATAATTGCACCACTAATTGTTTGATATTCGAAGCCGACGACAAGCCGCCATTTTCAATAGTCACTATATTATGAAGTTGTCTGGATAAGTACCTAACCTAACTTCACTCTAAACCCGAAAGTGGAAATGGAAAGTGGTGGAAATAGCAAAGAGGAACTGTGGAGAGAAAATATTTCAGAACTAACCTCGATAAATCCTCACCAGTGCAAAAAAATTCCTTAGTTACATATAAATTCGCAAAATATTGAGAGAAACATTAATAAAATGTGTTTAATTGTGAAAAATTGCTAAAAAAAACCACCGGAATAGCTGAATTTTCCCTCATAAATATAAAAATAAAAGATATCTTCAGGCTTTCTGCGGGGCATATCTTGAGTTTTGGCGAATATGTAAGTACTTACAATGGAATAATTGAAAAAAATGAGTAATTTTGGATTTTTCAAAAACAGATATGACGAATCAGCGATTACGTTCCGATATGTCGGCTGCGGATACCCCAGCCACTTTAATGTGAAAGAAGTGAAGGATTTTTTTGTTCAATTAATTGAAATTACATAATGGAACGATCGGACAATGAGCAATACGTAACTTACTCTTTGTCATCCGTCCATGACATTGAGCAGGCGATAATTTCTCATGAGGAAGTGTGTGAACCAGCGGAATCACTCATGAACCACGAGAGCCAAGAGGAGATTCTCTGTGAGAAATCCTCTGACGAGGACGACAACTCTGTTGTTTACCCGATGTACATAAAACAAGAGGGTACCCCTCAGTATACATCCGGTGATGATGAATCAATGGCGGTGGAGGCTTTGCGTCAATTAGGGGGAATGTACCCTCAATTTGACGGTAAAAAGACATCGAATTACAAAGTAATGAACACTTTCAAAGATTCTGAGATTGATGAAAATAATCTCTCTCCTGGTGATAACAATCCTTTTGATTACACTGATAAAAATATTGGAGAAGATGGGGAGAGTAAGAATTCATGTCCAGAGAGAGAATCAGAGCCAGAACCAGAATCAGAAGGGGTGTATTGTAGGAAGAATTCTGGTAAATTTTCATGTCAAACGTGCGGTGATAAATTTGAGAGAAGATTAGACTTGAACAATCACATGGTTTGCCATCAGGTAGATCGTCCCCATGCGTGCAGAACTTGTGGCAATCTCTTCCGCTCTAAATCAAGTCTGCACACCCACATGTCCCAAGTTCATAATAATCAAGAAAAATGTCACAAGTGTTCGATCTGTGGGGCAAATTTTCAGAGACCATCATCTCTATCCAATCACATGAAAATCCATACGTACGTGGCAGGAAGGGCTTTGATGTCCCAATCGGATAATTTGTCCGAGTCGTCATCAGTAGTCCCTCAGCAAAACTATCAAGTAGCACAGGTAAATTGGCAGAGTTACGCATTTCAGAGCGATCAGAGTGATCAGAGTGGAGCTCTGGGACAAGATAAATTGGACCTCCAGGAGTTTACGGTATTGCCGAATGGAGAGGTCGCACAATTTGAATATCCTCACAATTACAATATCAGTCTTGTATCCAATAGCTTTCCAACAAATTCCGAGACTCTTGTCAAAGCAGAGAGTCTACCCTTCGATAGCCAAAAAAAAACTTGCCAATTTGTAACAGTTCAAGTTACAGATCAGAAACAGCCACAATTTACCTGCAATAATTGTGGTGCTACTTTCTCAAGAGCAACATCACTGACTTCTCATCAAAAAATTCATAATCAGAGGGCATTAATACCCGCTAAATCATGGACAATGCCCATAGAGTGTCAATTCTGCGATAAACAATTCCAGGACAACAATCATCTGGCTTCTCATCATACAACGTGCGCCAAAAAATTGATGCTCAATAACGGAGGAGATAATGCAAATGGGAATGGAAAATGGTCGAAGCATGCTTGCAACGAGTGTGGAAAAAAATTTACAACCAAGCAGAAGATGTTTCGACATCAATGGATACACAGAAAAAAAACTCACTCTTGCGAGGTATGCGGTGGACAATTTGAGAAGCAGAATCAACTGGACAAGCACAGATTATCAGCACATCCAGGTATATCTCCGTTCACGTGTTCCGAATGTGGTAAATGTTTTGTATCGCGACAGGGCTTGTGGGAACATACAAGGACACACGCCGACGGCCCAGCACATTTTCAATGCGACACTTGTTCAAAGACTTTTTCATCGAGACAGGGTTATTTGATACACCACAGGACCCACACGGGTGAGCGACCATATGGCTGTAAATTTTGCTGGAAGGCATTTCGAGATGGTGGAACATTGAGAAAGCACGAGAGAATTCATACGGGGGAGAGACCACATGTATGTCCTCTGTGCTCAAGAGCATTCAATCAGAAGGTTGTCCTGAGGGAGCATGTCAGGTGGGTTCATGCCGCTGGAAAAAATGACACAGAAGTCGTTGGGCCACCATTCCCCTGTCCACTTTGTGGTGCTCTCAATCAAGATCGAGATGAACTCTGCGCTCATATCGTTAAACATTCAGATCAGATGATTGCTGAGGCTAAGGCGAGAACCACTATAGATCCCATGAGCATCAAGAGTGTTAAGAAGAAAGCAAATGCCAAGCGCAAGGCCAAGACCGATCTGTCTAAGCAAAAAATCGCCAAGGTACAAGTTGAGGGACATTTGATACAGAAGGATGGTGAGACCGTTCTTCTTGTTTCTACTGGAGAACAACCAAGGGAAGAAGGAGAAAAACAAATTATTTCACAAGAACATCTCAATGATGTCCTGAGGGTACAGTTTATTGATGATCGACAGAGCACTCTGCAGATCATTAGCAAGGAGAATGAAGCTCTGCCTGTATTAACCCTTCCCAATGAAGATGACGGCTTTGCGGGGCAAGTCGAGGCCACTGATGAGGGAGTCTATCAGGAGAGCGATGATGAACCTGAAATGGATCTTATCTGTGGCATATGCGGTGACGAATTCGGTGATAAGAATATTCTTATGGAGCATGTGAAAATTCATATTTAAAGGGAAGATATTTGGTGATAATTGCTTATTTAATTGTGATATTATTATGAACATGTGAAATATCTTGGGATGTTTTTTATACACATCTGTCAATGTGATAAATGTGAATGTGTTCTATTGAATGACTAATGAAGAATTGTTATTTCAGGCACGTCATTAGTTTAAAATTGGCTACATGGCCTGCAAATAATTTAACAATTGAATCAATTTTTTTCTTCTCAATTGAAATCTATATCGAGGAAATTTATTTGACAGAATATCACTTTGAAATTTTATGAGAAATTGTTGCTACTGAAAAGTACATGACTCAGAGAATTATACATAAAGCTATATATAGTGTGTTATATATTATAACTGTATATATTGTAGAAGCGAAAAAGACCATTGTAATTATATTTAAATAATAGTTCAAGGTAATTATCCTCCTAATATATAAAATTGAGCGAAAAATTAAATTTTTATGTTACATGAGGAGTGGAAAATAATTTTTATCTATGATTCTCGTAAATAAAAATTGAACAACAATTGAATCATGCCCATTTGGCTCTTTATTTTATTGGTTAGGTCTAGTTGGCGTAATTGTTTTTTTTTTGTATGTAAACAGTGCACACGTGTCCAGCATTGAGAGTTCATACATTCGTCCACTTTCGTGTCTCCACAAAGAAATACATATTTTATTAATTAGAATGTGAATTTATTCAATTGGCAGTGAATTGGCGGGGAAAACAAACAAATAATTTAAGGTGAGACAATGGGGTACGTCTAATATATCATTGATGAAGTTTAGGTTAAATTACAGTGAAGAAAGAGCGATGAGTATGAAGAGGCTATTTATTGAATAATTTCCAATCGATAAAAGTAAAAAATCAATGGTCTTTTTACATTTGACCACATTGAGATATAGTGACTGGTATTTTAGGTTTATTATTGGGCCCAGTGGGTACATTTTCAACTTTTCTCATAACCAAGAGGCCATCAATAACACGTCCAAATACAACATGTTTACCGTCTAAAAAATTGCATTTTGCACAAGTTATGAAGAACTGACATCCATTAGTGTCTTTTCCACTGTTGGCCATGGACAATAATCCCGGTGAATCGTGTTTGAGGGTGAAATTTTCATCAGGAAATGTGCTCCCACCGTATATGCTGAGGACCCCAGTGCCATCTCCATTGACAAAATCACCGCCTTGTATCATAAAATCTTTGATAACTCGATGGAAAATAGCACCTTTGAATCCCAATGGAACTCCATCCTTTCTGTATTCACCAGTGCAGAATTGTCGGAAGTTTTCTGATGTCTTTGGGCAGACGTCCTCGAACAGCTCGAATATCATTCGACCAATTTCTGTGTTTCCCACCGAAACATCGAAGAATACCACCGGATTATTTGGATTTCGGAGTTGTGTTTGAATTTGATTCCACGTCGGCATCTTTTTTCTGTTCTATTCTATTATCTAACAGACAATTAAACATGCATTACATGTAAACATAACCTAATTACTCCAATGGCGGGAAGACCAGTCGATCGTAGCGCTGTCTCGTGAGAAGAAATTGTTCTATTGTTGCTATATTATTACTATTTATTATAACAATTATTTTATTATAACAATAATAATGCTATCTACACTGAATGCATATTGCGCTAGAATGTTCGATTATATGTTCTCGAAAATTGGATAAATCGATTATTTATCGATATACCGTCCGCCCGAAGGCAATTCTTTAATGGTTCATTATCGCTAGGATAGATAATTCAAATTGCTTATCTAATGGATATTTTTAGGGGTGGAGGGAAAGTGGACACCCGAAGCTCATTCCTCAACTATTTTTACTACTTAAATAACTAGTCCTTACCCTAAAATCCACCGAAATTTTGGAACGCGACAAAACGAAAATTTTAATTCATCAAATTGAATTTATTTCTACTTCGCGTAAATAGTGTTTAAGGTATCAGTAATCAGATCTTCATCATTGTTTAAGTGTTTACCAATTGAATTTAGTATAAATTCAATTGAAACACTAATCAAGGCTCAATTACTCCGCCGCTACATTCTTATAGAAAATTATGAAAAAACTTCGAAAGTATAAAAAAAGGAGAGAATCATTTGCATTTTCTCCGCGATTTTGGGATTCCCCTTTAAAACTAAATTTATCACAAAAACAAAAAAACTTCAATTTTGTTTAAATATGGGTGTAGAACACCCTTAAGACTTAATTAATTAATTAGAAATGTTGACGTGATTACTGGAAAGCAACAAGCCTGTTTATAATCGCAATATTTAGATATGAATGTTGATATTGAATTGAGGATATAGGATATTGAGTGTAAAATGTCAAATGAGTACCTCCTTGGTCGGTGTAAATTCTATAAAATCTGGTGGATAATTAGATAACCTATCTACAGCCCTGGCTCACGTTACCTCTAAATACTGATCACTATTTGGTACCGTAAGCCTTATTGCGTTCTACCGGCTACTACAACGCACGTCAATATCTTCAATATTATCAGTCTGGGAGTTGCCATCTTCAACAACCATGATGGGTGTAGCACCATCGTGAAGGGCAGATTTGGACTTTGTTCTTTTGTAAACATCTCTTGTGACACTTCTGGTGAAGCTGAATTTTCGTACGAGTTTTTTATCGAGGGGTGCAGGACTCTTGGGGCTCTTTGCCATAAGTTCAGCATCACCAGTGTCATTATGAGCAAGAAGGACCTCAACAGCGTGCTCCTCAATTATCTCCAGAGCAAAGTCTATGTCGTCTTCATTGGCATGTTCCTTGGTAACACAAAATCTGATGATGTACTTGCCCCTCATTCTAGAAGGTATCATATGGAGTTTACCAGAGGCATTGATGTTTGCCAGAAGCTCTTGATTGAGTTCATCACTATCTCTCAACCTGAAGCAGACGAGTCCGACTTTAACTTGATTCATAACTTCAAATTTTTTTTTCTTTCTCATCATTCTCTCGAATCTACAGGCCAATCTTATGTGATTTCTGATGTATTTTTGTAGACCAGTGATTCCATAAGTGCGCATAACAAACCACAGCTTGAGCGCTCGAAATCTGCGACTGAGTGGAATACCCCAGTGGCGATAGTCGATGGATTCGGATGCATTGGCGTGTTGTAGATAGAGGGGATCGACAACAAGCGCTGATGTTAACTTGACTCGATCACGTACCCACAGACAAGAGCAATCGAAATTAACGAGGAGCCATTTGTTTGGATTAGTATTGAAGGAATCGGCATATTCTATTCCATTCATCAGATAGCGAAGCTCAGGGCAGATGAAGGAATTGCCGGCGTAGGCACCGTCAACGTGAAGCCAGATGCGTTTACGTCTTGCAATAGGACCGATCTCCTCAAGATTATCAAAAGAGCAGCAACCAGTGGAGCCGAGTGTGGTAGAGAGAAAGAACGGTACGAGCCCGTGCTTGATATCATCATCAATCGCCGATTCAACAGCTCCACCTCTCAGTGAGCATTGCTCATCTGGCACCAACACCCTTAGCTTCACCAAGCATATCATCGCTGCTTTTTCCACACAAGAATGCGCCTCTGTCGAACAATAAGCCACCAATCTCGGCAAAAATGCTGAATCTTCGGTCAACGGTTCTTTAGACCTGAGCAATTTTATAATGTGACTTCTAGCTGCTAACATTGTTACTAGAATACACTCTGACGCCGATCCCTGAATTACTCCTCCACCTTTTGAATTTTGAGCCTCTGATAAAAATATTGATGGCAAATTCAAAGCTTTAGCATACCAATCGAGAACAATTGTCTCCAATTCCGTACAAGCTGGACTCGCTGCCCATGAAAAACCTATGCACCCAATCGCGTCTGATAGCATGTCACCCAGAATTGAAGGGAATGAATTCCCGGATGGGAAATATGCGTGGAAGCGCGGGTGCTGCCAGTGGGTTATCTGAAAATAGAGATGGGGTTATTTGGAGCGTTCCTCGGTTAATGATGGATGTCGGCATGGGGTGAAAAAAAAATCAATTCACCTCCACCCAGACAATTATCAACTTTTCTTCACTTATAAAAGAGTATCATCCCCCTCATGCTTATCCTACTACCGCTATACCTTCCGCCTTCGTCTATATTTCATTATATTATCAGAAGAATAATTTATGCCTTACCCCAGGCATTATCTTGTTCTCTACGTCCCTCATAATATCATCCCAAGATTCAGGCTTGCTCGGGGCTTCCTTAGGAAGAAGGGGCCTCAAATACCCCGGATCCACATTGGCAGTCACTCTCTTTCCTTCCAATGTTTTCAAATAATCACAAATATAATCCACCATCTCTTTTCCCCTCACACGAAATTCCTCGATATTCATGCTAATTCACTTTTCTTATTCCCTTTTAGCCGATTCAATCGGTTAATTAATTTTTTCTATCTTAATATCGGTGAGCACGGTGATTTGTTCCACTCATTGACACTCTGTCGACTGTTCTCAACTGAGCCGCGTCCAGACTTTTATAAGCAACAGCATCCCCCACTTAAAAAAAATACCTACTGGCTCAATTTATTTATTTATCGCTCGGGTAAATGATTATATTCTCTTAGCGGGAGGAAGAAAAAAATACAGGCAAAAATTTACCTCTGACAATTTATAACGATGGTAATAATAAATGATATAGTGTTGAGTAGATCTTTAGTGTACGAAGGTTTTAACTCGAATAAAAGTGACACGAGGGTGGTTGACTGTGATCATCGGCTATTGAAGGGGTGGTTAAAGGGTACATCAATTTCCCCTCCTTGTTCATACGTTTATAAATAGAGTGGTTTACCTCTTCACCTACATTGAACAACCACAATAAAAAACATTGAAAAAGCCTTCGTGTGTATATATAGGCAGTTCAATCAGGGTAATAATAAGAGATTTTTTCTCTCTGTCCAGAGGAAGAGGGTGGGAAGCTGTTTCGGTTCAGTGCAGTTGGAGTTTCAATGGTGTGTATCTGCATACCTCATCACTTGTTCAATATATTTTTTAGTTGAACTAGTGTATATGGCGAGCTATCCTATAACTCTGCACTCTGAAAAATCCATCCGATTCTTTACAGCACGTGTGCGGGAATTTTTTTTCACACCGCAGCGCTTGGAGATTAAGGTACTGCTTCCGTATAAGCGAAGTAACGGCGACATTTTTGTGATAATTGATAGATAGATGGATTTTAATGCAGAAATGACTCGGTTAAATTTTTGGGAGCCTTAATGGGTCAGGGCAATAGTTATTAATTTTCTTATTTTTCGATGATTGACTTTTTTTTTAGTTTTGAAAACCCCAACGAGTTGAGATTATGAGTTTTTCATGGAATTTTTTGGGACATATGTAGAGAAGTTGAAGAACATTTTGCGATTGGAAAGATTTTTATTCATGGGCTGTAAATGTTAGAATTAGTTAATTAAGGTTGTTGTCGCGCGACAGTCTCTGTAAAAAG
Organism: Fopius arisanus; assembly: GCF_000806365.1. Lineage (NCBI taxonomy): Eukaryota > Metazoa > Arthropoda > Insecta > Hymenoptera > Braconidae > Fopius > Fopius arisanus. Next base: position 886,797 of record NW_011887751.1, read on the forward strand.
TTTATCCGCTGTAAAACGGGCCAGTTTAGAACACAATCTTTTAGCGGTATATAGTCTCACTTGATTGATTGCATTGTGCATGGATAGCTAAAGCATAACTATATATTTTCCATATTAACTATTTTCA
>NW_011887751.1:887423-898126 GCF_000806365.1 Fopius arisanus
ACCTTAAGGTACATTCTCGCTGCCCACAGTGGTAACTTTGTCTCCGAGTTAGATAAATTTCAAGCGCAAATGCAATCTGAATTTTACTTTGCCATGATGGATGATAGAGGAAATAAATTAAAAATTTAAATAGATTGAAAACGCAATGCTTCATTCGATAATGTTGTTTAATACTTTCAACTTGAATCATAAATCGAGTTACTTTCAGTAGTTAGTCAAGTGAAATGAATAATTCATGCTCTTCCATTGGGTGATCTTGCACGAGAGGGTGATACTGATGGCGATGGCTCGGGGCTGCAGCCATTGCTACTTCCACGACGACTTCCTGCCCCGGTTTTTAATCGTACCATCGTGTCCAAATGACGAAATCTTGAAAAAATCCAATAAGCTTGGAATAAGCCTTGATCATCATACATCAATGAGCTGTGATTAGTGAATTTGTTATTGTTACGTTTGGTAAAATTATGATGAAAGGAAATAATGGAATACCTGAGGGATAATTCGCTGGTGTCGGCGGACTCCTTAGACATGAGATATGCCAGTGGCCAAGATATCCAAGAGCGTCTGAGAAAGACAAAAAGTATCTCATTATAAATGTTTATAATAAAAGTATTAAAGTAGGATCATGAGTAAAAATGGTAATGAATAATCACGTGGGTGGGGGATTAGACCCAATTCCTCCGATGGTAGCTTGGGTCTCCAATTTGGCGGGTTGATTAGGTGTTTTAGTGAATCCCGGCTGAATAGCAGGATCCGAAACCATACGAACGAAGAACGATCTTCTTTGTTCGAGTGTCGCCTTTCTCTTCTTTTCCCGTATATCTGCGAGTTCATCCATAACATCCTTGGACTCCAACATTTCAGAGAGGATATCCGTGATAACAGTCCAAGCGATTTCTAATTTCATAAACCCAACGATATTATTTGATCATTTCTGAATCGAACAGTCCCAGAAAAATAAAAATACGGAAAGAAAACATATCCAATCTCGCACTCACCGATATCTTCGACATTCGCATTTGGAGCTGCAAGAGCGAATCTGATGGTATAACGATGATTCACATTAGCAGGGACCATGTGAATTTTTCCGGAATCGTTTATTGCACTGAGTAATTTCTGATTAAGTTTGTCGGTGCCTTTAGCTCGAAAGCAAACCAATCCTAGCTGTGACAAATAAGTAATAAATACGTGAAATCTTTGATCGAACTGTAATTGCAATTCGATAATTACCACGACTTCGTTGCAGATTTCAAATCTCGAGTCTTTTCTCACTAAAGCTTCAAAGTGTTTGGCTAGTTTACAGTGATTCCTTATGTAGGCCTGAAGACCAGAAATTCCATAGCTTCTCATCACAAACCAGAGTTTTAACGATCGAAATCTTCGACTGAGTGGAATACTCCAGTGCCTTCATAAACGCATTAAACATTTTTATTTATTCATAATAAAATGATGATCAATGAAAATGCTTCTTGATGAAGGATACTATTGAAGAAAGATTCATCTGATTACCTATAATCAATAGCGGTATCTGCATGAGTATGCTGTAGATACAAAGGATCAACGACAAGTGCACTCGTCAGTTTAAATCGATCTCTCACCCACAAACAGGAACAATCAAAGTTGGTCAAAAGAAACTTGTTGGTATTCGTATTAAAGGAATCGGCATATTCAATGCCTGACATTAGATACTTCAACTCTGGGCAGATGAATGAGTTGCCAGCGTAAGCTGCGTCAATATGCAGCCAAATCTGTTGTAGCAAGCAGTTAAGGATTTGATATTAAAATTTTTAACGGTTAGAATTCGGGCGAGGTCCTCTGGAGGACCTAGTATAGATATTCTAGTATAGATTTATGAAATGAGACTACTCACTCCGGGATATTTCTTACAAATCACGCCAATCTCGTTGAGATTGTCGAAGGAGCAGCAGGCAGTAGTGCCGAATGTCGTTGAAACGAAGAAGGGTACTCTCCCCTCGGCAACATCCGCCTCGATGGCCTGCCTGAGTGTCTCACCCCTGAGGACACTCTTCTCATCAGGCTCGAGTATCCTCAGCTTAACAAAACAAATCATTGCATCTTTTTCAACGCAACTGTGTGACTCTCTGCTGCAGTACGCCATAAGTTTTCCCAGAAGAGCTGTCTCATCCAAGTGTCCATTAGCTGGTAATTCTTTAAGCCTCGCTATGGCCTGTGCTCTTGCCGCCAACATGCATACAAGAACACTTTCTGATGCCGAGCCCTGTATAACACCTCCACCTCTGCTTCCGTTGCTGAAGTACAGGAAGTCATTTGGTAGACCTATCGCCTTTCCTGAAAGACCCATCATTTATGGCGCTATTCTCCTTTCTCATCTACTTTTATTGAATCTAACTTCATCCCCTCCCGCCCTTATTTACCGAACCAATCGCAGACTATTGTCTCCAATTCTGTGCACGCTGGACTCGCCGCCTAGAGAATCAACTCATTTATTATATCATTCTGTTTTGTCGTCTTACGAGGAGAAAGGGTAGAAATTTATTACGAACCCATGAAAATCCGATGCATCCAATAGCGTCGGACAGCATATCTCCCAAAATTGAAGGGAAGGAATTGCCAGCAGGAAAATATGCATGGAAACGTGGATGTTGCCAATGAGTTATCTAGAAGGAAAACGGGTCATAGAATAATTGGTTGCATTGAAAATTTTTAAGTGAAAATTGAAGAAAACACAGGATTCACTCATTTACTCACTCCAGGCATTATCTTTGATTCAACATCACTCATTATGCTGTCCCATGATTCGCCGCGTTGGGGTGCTTCTGCAGGTAACATCGGCCTCAAGTAACCCGGACCGACGTCTGGTGTTACTCTCCGATTATGGATGTTGCTCATGAAGTCACATATATACTCGACCATCTCTTTTCCACGGATGCGAAATTCTTCAACGTCCATTGTCAACGTCAGTGTAGATTTCCGGAGATACTTGAAGAAATCCGAAGAATATGAATATTTTTCACCACACTACAATCAGTGATTCCACAATAGTGATATCTATGTCAGTACCGTGGGCATTCAAATGCGCTTCTTAAGCCTCAGTCGAACGATCGTAGACACATTGGTAGAATCTGGTAGAAAGATATTGATGTACTCTCCGAGTGGACTAATTTTCAAGTACCTAGGGCAATCAGTATGGCATCTGGAGCACATCTTCAGGAAGTCACGGTACTGACATTGACGGTACGTTTTGAGACATTTCTTGAGAACGGTAGCAGAAAATTATGAAATTTGAATTAAATAAATAAGAAACATGTGGTGGCACGTTTTGTAAGTCAATTCCGGGTAGGATGTGTGATATGGTGGAGCAAATGATGAATAAATTCATTATTTGAGACACGGTACTGACATAAATACTCTTGACTATCGCAGCACCAACTGGTAAATCACATATTCAGAAAAGTTATTCATCTCCAAGAATGTTCAAGGAAATATCTGATCATTCAGCACTGACTCGCTCCCCTACTAGCGGGTATTATCTTATAATGATGAAAAGAGTGATTTCGTAATAATCACTATTTCCGTGGAATCACCCATATACTTTAACTAAATTAAAGCGGTAGTACTTAGTAATTATCAAATAATCAAATAAAATATCAAATTAAATCTATGTCTATTACTTTAATCAAGTTTAATTACCTACCTGTTGATTAATAATCGGTGAAGAAAAATTGGGGGGAAATCGACGGAAAATTGGTGTTTCGAAGACGATGTTAACTTGAGGAAAGCCAGAGGGTGACTCAGGGAATTGAATGGGGGTTGAATTGGTCTTTTACTCTTCGGCATTCTCCTTCGTCCTGGTTATCTGCGTCATGGCGCAGGCGTTCCTTGAGAAGAATTCCATCCCAATTCCGGGGGGTTCCTGATCTTGATAGTTTCATCCGTCTTATTTACCGCAGTTTTATGTTCCCCTTCAATTATTATACTTTCATCATAATATCATTCACAAATTATAATAGGATTATATGTAATATAATAACAATAAATATTCATTGAGTTGTAAACCGGTACCGCAGAAAATCTCATGGGCGATAGTATTCTGGGAATAATTAATTATCAATCATGTTGATTATATTTCGATTAGATGAAATATGAGGTGAATATTTTTTAAGAATATCTCCCACCAATGGTGTTGATTACTCGAGCGCAGGAATCACCGGGGTATGCTCAAGGACACTTTGAGTAAATTGGATGTTTAACTCGATTTAAATGCCGTACCGAGAACGACCGAGTGTTATTAAATAAGTTGTCATCGGCACACCTCGGTTATCTCTTGGCTCCTCGGCTCCTTTTTTCCTTTTTTCATCACTTTATTTCAATATTGAATCCAGCTACCACTTAGCAACTTAAAGTCATGGCGTCATTTACCAATTTTTTATTCTTTAAGAAAAAAAAAAGACGAAAAAGACCGCAATGGCGGTGGTGCCCCAAGTATAAATACAAGTATACCGGAAACTTCATACCAAATTTTAAGTTGAATCTATTTTTTGTAAGGTTATCCCAAGGTTATCGCGCTAACGATTTTTCTTGTCAAAGCAGAAAAATTGGAATAACTGAACAATATAGTAATGATGGTTATAGATATTCCGGTCAATTGAGATCGAGTACATCGAGACGAATATTTTGAGAGTTGGAAAAGTGAAATCGGTTGCATAGTTTTCGAGATATTTGGGGAAATCGGTTCAGAATGAAATACCGATTTATGAAAAATCGGTCGACCAATCGAGCTGAGTTTTGTCACGGACTTGGTCCATAGTAATACCTATGATTTGAGGAAGTATTACAATTCTTGGGAGAACTTCAGCCGTTTATTTTTTTAGTCTTCTAAAAGAGTAAGTGAAGTAGACCGTGCGCACATCCACGCACATCCACGCAGTCTTCAAATTTTGTATTTTTACGTTTCAGACCATTCTACATCATTTCCAAACAAAATTCCCCGGCGAAAAAAAAACTATAAAAATTACGCGCCTGTTCCATACCCTGCCAGTCAAAAAGTATTCAGTAAAAATGACACTTAACATTCCGTACTTTTTCCTGAAATAAAAATCCAATAAAAAAGTGCTCAACTGTTCCATAATTTCTCCTAAAAGAAATTTTAACTGACAGATCACAGACCATGCGTGTAATTTTTACCGAATTTTCCCACACGTACACTGAGAGAAATATTCAATAAAAATTACGTGTATTTTTCGTAATTCTGGAGCGAAATGTGGTTGTCGGAAATTTTACGGAACTGTCACGTAATTTTTATCTAAAATCACGGAATTTTTCCCCGATGTTCCGTAATTTTTATCTGAATTATCGGTGAAAAATAACGATACCGCCACTTAAATTTTTCGAATCAACTCCGTAATCGGTAAGTGAACTGAAAGTTCCGTAATTTTTACTAAATATTTCTCTCCGTGTAGAAACTCCAAAAATCGGACGATTAAAAAGCGCCCGTTCGACATCAACGAAAAGTATTAAAAGTATTTTATCATGTCATCCATCAACTAAAAAAAAGGGTCCCCCATTAATATAAAGCAGCTAGGATATAAACGATGAGTCAATATGAATGAGAAAATGAAGAAGTCCTTGAACTGTTAAAACCTTGGCATGAATGACCGGACTTTTGAGTACTTGACACGGGTACGTTGGGGGTCACCCTAACTAGACCTTTAGGGATAAAAACCCTCATAATACTGGAATGCGAGAGGGATGAGAAATAGGGATGACTTGAATGGGGTGAATTCGAAGGTGGAGTAAACGCTTAATAATGCAATATGGCGTTCGAGGCTTCGCAATGCTATTCGCGCTATGCCGACGTACAACTACCATATCCACCCACACCATGAAATTCACACATTTCCCCTCCTCCCATAAACCGATTGACAATACATTTTTTCCACTTCTCCTTTTACCTTCATTGGAATGCTCGTCAATTTCATACCAGTCGTACGCTGAGAAAAAAATTTTCTTTAGCCAAGAATATTTACTAACCACAAGAAAATATATTTGGCATTAGTAAGTCTTATGGAAGTATTTACACAGTGATCCCCAGATTTACTAGTAGGAAGAAAATATTCTTGGAAAAAATAATTTTTTTTCTCAGTGTACTCTATTTTAACGTAAAACATATATTATTTATTATCAAAACAAACTGTATAATTGATACTCGAGCTAGCAGCTCTATGGAATTAATTAATCAGTTAAAGGCGTTATTTAATTTTAATTCGAGAAGTAATCAACACTGGTTATTTAAATGAGATAAAGATCGCGAGAGGTATCTCTGCATACCGAGAATGGTTTTCCATGAGAGAAAATTGAATTGAATTGAAAGGTGAACTCGTGACCCAGTGTTCCCATCTCCGTTTTCCAATATCTTCGATTCATATCCCATTCCAATAGAACGTCTGTTCTTGTTTTTTTACTCTCTCTTTTTCTCTCTATTATTACGTGTGATGAAAAATGTATAAGATAAATGAAATATAAAATACAAAGTATAAACTAAAACACAAAACAACAAGTTAACAATGATTTGTCATTATTTTCAGATGGGACGATCGAGACTGAAGAAATGTCGAAAAATAGTGAATGCAGATGAAACGCATGAAAAAACTGAAGGAAAACTCATCAATAATTTACCGGATAAATTGTTAATTATGCGAGTGAAGAGTGGAACGAAAATTAGGAATGTCTTTCAGTACTCTATTAAAGAATTTACAAAGTATGAAGGGGTTTTATGGACGGGTGGGGGTCAGGCAGTGGGAAAAGTCATTACATGTGCGGAAATGTTCAAGAGGCAGTACAAATGTCTTCACCAAATTACAAAACTTCAGTATATCGAGTAAGTTTGAATAAAAAAAATATTCATAATCAAGTTAAGTAAGGAAAAAAATGTTTTTAGATCGAAAAAGAATTCTGAGGCGGATACCGATCAGAAGCAAGTGCCGGAAATCCATATATACCTCACAAAAAATCCGCTGAACTCCTCCGAACTTGGGTAAGATGATATTTAATACTAATAAGTTTAAAAAAAAAATGATGATGATGATGACTCTTTCTATAATTCGTTATATTTATCGCAATTAATTTTCAATTAATATTTCAATGCGTTAATTTGTTGAAGTAATAGCCATAGAAAATTATTATATTGTATTTGATTTTATGGATAAATGTTATATTGTTTAAACAAATTAATGAAAAAAAAAATTAGTCAATCGTCATGAAATTTTTACTATCGATTTATATGTGCTTCAATAGTAAATTTTGAAAATTGCAACAAAATGGTAGATTTTTAATTATATTTACAGAAATTTTTATTTTTTCCATAAAAGGCTGTGTTAATTGAAAATTTTAATAATTAATAATACTTCAAAATGATATCTCAAAATGTCAAGCAATTCTTATATCTTCGCCAATACATCCACAGCAACGTTAATTCATTCCTTACGATTGTCTTCATTTTTCCAGATACCAACAGCCCCATGATACCGGCAATTTCCAGAATTCATCCGCGGATGTGCACCGGAAAGGTCAAAATGTTAACAGCAACATTTCAGGAATTTCTACTGAGGAATTCGCCAAAATGGGATTGAGAACGGGACAAAAGAGACCGAGGAAAAATGTGACGAACAAAACCCCCACTAAATCGAAAAAAGCTCGCGTCACAAATTAATTAATAATTTTCCACAAAAAACAATGATTATTATTATATTATTGTATTAATGTCTCAGGGCTTATCTATTTTTCATTTACAAATTTTCCCCTTTTTTTATTTTCTCATTGTCTTCTTTTACAGGTTCTTTCATTTAATAATAATAATTGATTGATGAAGTCGTTCATTCTATTCCAACATTCATTCCATTTTATCTATTCAACATGTTGGTTTTATAATATTATCAACATTATGTTTGTTTCCGTACTTTTTTTCTTTATTTACAGGTGCTATTTACAATTGAAAGTTATGATGGAATTATGCTTGAATTGTTGTTATTGTTTTTTCTCCAGTAAATAATGAATTTCAGTGCACATTGAAGTGGCAGTGACCATGATGTTTATTATTTTATAACACTGAATCTCAGATTTTTAAAATTTTTATACAAAAAAATGTGAAAAAGCCATTCTCCTCTTTCCTATTTCACCACATAATTAGGTTTCGAGATAAAAAGCGAATTATATTTATGATTTTTTAATAATTTCTTTTTCCCACCCTTTATTATCTTCAAAAACAATAATTTATTATTTTTTAAATGCCAATGATTACTTCCAATTGATTGAACTCTTCTTTTTTAATTAATCGAATATTTTCATTTTTGAAATTCTAGTCATTCGAAGGGATTTTATTCATCGATTTTAATTGAATCAAACACTGTAATCTTATATTATATTTTTAGATAATATTATTTGATTTCTTTTCCCCTTAAAAAACTATAACTAGTAATCGGAGAGTTCTAATTGGCGACAAAGAGAGAAAAATGCCTAGCTTTTACTCTAACACTTTTTCGTTCTTTAGGAAGTGATGAATACTGTATAAATATTAGCGTCTCACAACATTTAATTCTAATGGGCTAAATAATGACATTTGAAAACTTTTATTCAATTTTTCATGGAAATTCTATCATAATCACAATAATTAATCGTCGAATCTTTTATGTATATCAATCATCTTGCTTTCCTCTGCTAAAAAATAAATGAGTAGAATGGAAAAAAGCTAATGAATATTTAATGTGAATTAAACTCTCGATTGGGTACGGTGAATGGTGTAATTTTCCTAAAGAGAAAAACTAATCGATACGAATGTTTCTCCAATAATTTTTGAACATTACGTGACTTATAATATTTTTAGTTATAGATGAATTAATGATTGGTGATGAATTTATGTCCGAGGGTGAAAAATTCCATTTTTCAGAGTAAATTTCTCGTGCGGAAATTGAATGACTTGGTGATTTTTCATAAGTTGATTTACGCCTCGCTTTCGGTTGCACTGTCATCTTTCGATATTGGAACTATCAGATTGTCTTTAGACATGAGTTTGTATTTTGTTACAAATGCTGTAAACCTGAAAAAACAGAACCATTGCAATATTGACATGCGAAATGTTAAATAAACTACTGCAAGTATAATAAATTATCATTACGATGAGAGATAAACACATCGAAAAGAAAACGTGTCTACATTACCTTCGACAAAGATAGGTTTCATGTTCAAAAGGATCGAATATCGTCAGATGATGAAAATAAGCATGTGAAAAAATTCGATAGACCCTTCGACAAACTGATCCTAGTTTAGCAACGGATGACTCCTTGATGCTAACTCTGCTTGGAAAATATTTATTACTGTTTAATAAACAGGCAGCACCATCCAGTGTATGCCTTGTATAATCGATTGCTGGGCATTCTTTAGGTGTTTTATGTGCAGCGCACAAGAATATCCACTGCTCAGTGGCAGTCATTTGTGTACAAGACTGGGGATCACAATCATCCTGTAGTCTAACAGCTAAACCATTCAATTCCATACAAAATTGCCTTAGGTGTTCATATTTCCATACACCCTCGTCCTGTGCCTCTGGCATAGTTAAAATTAAATCTATATTTGTTGGATCTCGTCGAATCATTTGTTGGATATACTGCTGTACTGCCAGAGTACTGTCCATCTCCTCAAAGGGCTCGTCCGGCCATCTGCAGAAGTCCTACAATATTTTTCCATCAATTATTATAATACACAGGATAAAATTTATTTTTGTCAAAATATCAAGCCACCAATGGCGGTCTCAGGGTGACAATAGCTCAATGTCAAAATGGGATCAAGAAAGCTTAACCTCAGTGCACCGACTATATTACGAGTTGAAAGCCATTCGATAGTCGAAGAAATGCCATTAAATACCTTAGCCTTCGTTCCTGGCCTGTTTCTCCTCAATATAGCTGAACCATCCGCCATCTTCATTTTATCAGTTGTTTCTTCGTTCGTGTCCGGTGTTTCACTTGATGCACTTGGGCGACTAGATGTGTCCAGCATATTATTCCAACAATTTATCCTCGTCAGTCGGCCTTTACGATTCTCTGCGCATGAATGCTCTACCCTCTGCCTCTATGCCCTCTATCCTCTATGTATCATCTCATATTCTCGTACCGCTGCTACTGCCTCTAGTGGTTTACAACTCTAACATGTGACCACCTTCACTCAACAATCTCACCATTTATCCACTTTTCTAGGGATAAAACAAAATCCCCAATCATTTTTCTCCCTTTTTATTTATTTTTCACCTTCCAACACCTCCAAAGCATTTCTCAGCATGCTGCACCACATTTTTATTTGTTTATCCACTCATTCACTTTTAAAAATATAATTGTACTTCGTATTTTATTTATTTAAAAATCTCTACATGGGTGATTGCGATTTTTACATTTTTGCGTCTTGATTTTGACATCACAACTTTAGGAACAAAAACGAGACTGATAATTATATAAGTATTTGGTATATAAATTCTGAGGGGAATTCAACATTCACCTATATTTTTAAATATTGCAAAAGTGAGCAACAATTAATTGTCCTCTGTATATTTTTTAATCTAATATATCAAGAGGATAAATCAATGCTCCATACCCTTCGCCATGCAAGCCATCATGTGAACGAATGATGAGAGAGAATAATTTTTAATAGATTAAGCGTAATCTTTCCGTAATTCCGGA
>NW_011887751.1:898386-905118 GCF_000806365.1 Fopius arisanus
TAATAATAAATATTTAAAAATCCTAATTTTAATAATTTACAAAATGCATTTTAGAAAAAAATTTCTTTATTTATTATGACATATAAAAGGGTTAAGGGTTCGATTCCCCATGAAATTAAAATCATCTTTTCTTTTCTCAAATTTTCATTTAATGTGGTATGTGAGGAGTGGGAGGGGGCTTCGCCTTTTTTTCCGGGGATATTTTTTCCGGGATTTTTTTTCCGGGATATTTTTTCCGGGGATATTTTTTCCGCCACCCATTTTTTCTGGTCTATTCTCCCTACCGGCAGCAACAGTCCCTCGATATTCCAATATTTACCAAAACAATGGGTTCCATCGATTATTTTCTTCATCTTCATCCTCGTAGAAATGACAGAAAGAAAATAAATGCTTTGCTTGCTGAATGGCTGCACGAAGGGGTTGGCCACGGGCCACTGGGGTAAATATAAATATATACCGCAGTCAAAATGTACACAACAAGTTATTAAAGAGTAAACGGGACTGCTGAAACAGAATTTATGATGCGACATTGAGTGGAAAACAAAAATATCCAGTTGTATTAATTTATTTTACAAGGAAAGGGCGAAACGAGGCGACAACAGTTAAAAAAATAATTACACATTAATTATAAAAAGTATTTAATCTTCCTATTTGTCTGTCTCCTCTGCGCTATAATTATTAATAATTCAGTGATTTACCTAGGGCATGAATAACTTTTGGATAAAATATACTCGCCGAAGTTGATTGCTTCCTTCCTTCGGGATTTTTCCCTCATAAAATACAATAAAAATGGCAATGAAGGGGAAGGAAAAAATAAAAATAGAAGAAAATAAATAAAGAAAAAAATATAGAGAGTCGAGCCTTTCATCTAGCCGTCGCCATACGTGCGTCTCATGAAACATTGATAAGACTCTTCTTCTCGAACCTGGGAAGAACTTCCTGAAGAAATGTACACATCCAGCGTTGTATATTTCCCTCCTAGTCTTCTTCTCCTTTCTTATTCCATACCGAGAGCATATAACGTGTGTCCTCTCTATCCACTTGAAGTCATGTAAGAAACATTTTCCTTGACAATTCCAGTGAAATTAGTCCTCTTGTACTGCGTTAATATTACACCACCTAGCCTTATATATTCAATAATTCACAATAATTCCTAGAATTTCAGGTAAATCGAATAAAACTTCATTGCCTCTGTAAGTGAGTTTACTCATTGAATTTTCTTTCATTTTATTTCTCTTGGTCTGTCTGTTCAGATCCCTTCCCTTTTTCTCCCTTCTTTCCTGTATATGTAGTGCCTTCTTGTGGTTTTATTTTTCCTGCAGCTGATGTTCCGTTAATTACAAGGGAAAGTAGTGAGTAGTTACTCACTGCCTCCATGGTAAATCCTTTATTCTCATCAACAATTATTCATTTATCTCGCTAGTAGTACTATACTAAATTCCAAAAACCACCTATTCAAATATTTTCGAGAACACCTAACACGAACATCCCTAATTAATATAGTTTATATTAAGCTCATGTTTCAAAAAATTTATTAATTATTCAACGAAAGATATGAGAGAAAAAATGAGAAAAAATTCGAAAGGGTGACTGACCCTTCTGATTCAATAATTAGTGGAATTATTTAATGAACAAATTGAATATCCAAGGATGATCAATCGATGTACACACGTTTGTTCTTTATGATTGGCACTGTAAAGCTGAAGTACATAAGGGAGGGGTTTGTTAAAAGCCGAGTGAAGGAGGTAGTGGTAAAAGGATAGAAGAAATACAAGAAGAGTTGACTGTGGCACGAGTCAGGTGAAAGACGCAGGGGAATAAACCTCCACATCATTTCGAATTATAAAACAATTTTCTTTGACAAATATTGAAGATAGAGCGACAAGAAGGAATTTACATTAAACAGATGTCTTTGGAAAATCAATAGAACTGCCATTTTCTTCCTCTTTTGTGGACAAGTTGTAGTGAGATTTGGGAGAAAAAAAAAATAGTAGAATGAAGATTGTACTATGTATTATCTTTCTGTATTATGTTCTGTTTGGGGTGTTGGAGATAACTGGACGACCTCACCAAATAAAACCAGGCGAGTAATCCTTTTTTTTCTTAATCTAATAGCAGAATGATGATACGATTTTTATCGCAGTGACTGAGTTGTGTCATGCCGGCGTTAGGATTGATCATTTTTTTTTCTATCAATGAGTACCTACCATAATTAATGCTGAAAAAAACCAATTATTTTTGCCGACACTGGGGATCGAACCGGGGACCTTACGAGTACTAATCCTGTGCCCTAGCCACTGGACTATCGCGTTATTTAATGCCAAAGTTTTCTTTTGGGATAAGTGATTGGCAATGTCATGGCTGTCGAGGAATAACCGAAAACCGTGAATTAAATTATTGATGGCAAGTTCTATTTGGGCAGATTGAAAAGTATTGGGATTAGACTAGAATGACTTTTCGTACAGAAATCAGAAGATACATTCTATGTGCAGTTAGAAGGGTAGGCGCAAGAAGAGCGTTATAATGATCATTTATTATTGCATAAGATTCAGAACCTGTTCCGGTCCATTCATTGGAGTCAGCCTAAAAAAGCAAAAAAGCCGTCCTGGTAATGGCAAGGCCTCACACGGGTGTAACTTTTTTGCGTTTATTCCTCTTCTCCTTTGCAACTTGATTTTTCCTCAGAACCACCCACGTTTCATCTCACGCATTTTTTTTTTTCAATATAAAAGTTCAAGGACAGTCTCAAGTGCTCACACGTTATTAATTATCCTTCTGGTTTTTTAATTGGTCAGATCCCATTGAATGTAAAAATTCTTTACAACTTTTATGAAGGGGAGTACCATAAAAACACATATCTCGTTTCCATCAATTCGTTTCTCAAACTCTAAAGTAAGCAATCTTTTATTCAATGCAAATTTGTGAAAGAAAAGGAATTAATGGCTTTGTCATTTGAGTTTTTACTGCCGAATTGAAACATTGCAATCGTTCGATTTTTACGACAACAAAAAAATAAATGGATAAACCAATTCCCAAAAATCTGAAATTTTTTCAGTTCACAGGTCCTAACATGGACTTGATCTGTACTAAATTTCAACCCGATCGATCTAGTAGTTTTCGAAATATCAGTGATTGTTTCTGAAAAGTTTCTTGCAAATATCTGAGAAGTTATCTAACTGATTTCATTTTTTTTGTTCGTCTCAATGTGCTCTACATAGATCAGTCAGACTATACATATATATACATGTATTCCTACAAAGTTTTCGAGATATTTCAATTTTTATATTTGTGGAGCAAATTCGTTGTACCCGCTCTCTGATTTCTGGAAATCAACCTATCAACTTATTTTTTGAAAAAATCGTTGTCGGATCCATTTGGGAGCTTACTACCAATTGTATTGGGTGAAATGAAAAATGCGAAAAAAACTCGCCCATAAAGTAATGATTAAATGTCTCCTGCCAAATAAGCTCGGCCAGCTGCTTCTTTTTTTTTTAATTATTGAACGCAGCTCAGATGGATTTTTGCTGTGTGAAAACAAGAAAAAATCCTGACAGCATGAGAGTTAGAGCTCGCTGAGATTTATTTGGGTACATACCAAAAAAGGTGAATCCGTAGCGATAATGAGTACAACTTTGCGTCGGTCAACTTTAATTAGAATTCGAGACGAAAAATGAGAGGAAAAAAAAAGTGTTATCGCGATAGGCAAAATATCATATTACATTCACAGGTGTTCATTAGCTATCTTTTTAACCCCATGAAGATTTTAGTTTTCATCTATTTTTTAAATTTATTGATTGATTTAATTTGTTCCGAGTAAGTATTGATTCATGCAATATGATCACGCGATGGAATATTAAATTTAATTCCACGGATAAATTGGCTTGATTTATCAACCTGAACTTACAGCATTTTTAATAATGTCCCTTTCATAGTAAGTGGTATTATTATTAATACATCCTCCGTGGAAATATTCGAATACTTATAAATCACTAGTCTGAAATTGAAAAAATAATATAATAGACCACTCCATCTAATTTACAATTTTGCCGAGTTATTATTCATATGAATAATTATCAAAAGCACAGGGAAGAATGAAAAAGGAGTCGCACTCAATTAGGTATATACCTGGAGGGAGACCGGTCCAAGGTGACCTGTGGCGGGGTTCATACTAGCCGCGTCCCCGTCGCGAACCCCAGGTTCTGCTAAGTGCCGGTGAGGCTTGAAACTTCTCAAAAAAGTGCTTCACCACGCGTTGAATTTTTGTAAATACCTCATAATATTATTTAATCAATTGAAAATTAACTGCTTGTTGAAGGAAAGTAGAGGGTACCCGTACACCTACATGATTGGATTAAGTACGCAGATGGTCGGACTAGTCTCTCCAATGCCACCAAACTCAGATTAGAGTTATTGTAGCTCACACCTATACTGAAGTCAGCATAAGTTTTAACATTGATTTTAGGAGTGGGGGACATGGTTACAAGTGGTAACTACGTGGAGTGGGGGTACCCAGAGAAGTAAAAACTTATGCTGACATTAGTATACATGAGCATTCCCAAAAATAAATGAGATGATTCAAAGAGGTTAAATTCATTAATAGCTGCTCAGTTCGGACACTAAGGATGTCTACTTCCCTTAGGAAATACCTCAAAATAAAAAACTTGTGGAACGGAATAAGTTGGAAATGGAAGTAGCTCTAATACACTTTTACCAAATAATCATAATTAAAAGTTTTTTACCCCGTCTCTTGAGGAGACTAGACGTAGAATGGAGCCGTAAGTGGGAGCTTTTTTCAGAGTTGAAAGTTTCTTTTTATATTCAATGAATATATAGTGGTTATCCGAAGTAAGCACTTACTCGTTGGCTCCAAGATAATTGTTTTTATTACGGAACAACTTATACTCCCCCCCAAATTAATGATAATTTGAATATACAATTGGTGTAAAGTTATTCCAAGACCATTCCTCCACCTCTATCTCCCCTTTTTCGACTATTCATTCCTGTCTGTCTTGGAGAATTGTAGGGCATTATTAAATTAGCAACAAACTACTTGAACAGACTGAAACAGTGGAGAAGGGGTACTTGGAAGCTAGTACTGGAGGGATAGAAGGATCCAGCAAATTATTCAGACGTAAGGGAGATTCAACCTTTACTCTTGTCTGGTGACTGCTGGAAACTTTGTGTCGATTTATCTCGAGTGCTACTGACTATTATGGTTGAAATGTGTATCCATCTGTTTACTTTACCTTCTCGGAATTAATTAATTCAAACGCTCAAGGAATTTCCACCTAATAGTATTTTCTCATCCAGACGATCTTCCATTGACGCTAATTTTGAAAAATATATAAATATTGAATAATTTGTGGAGATACTGCTTCACAATTTTTCCTCTTAATTATCGATCATCACTGGGTATTTTTAGTTTTTCCCAAAGAGAAGAGATAGTCATTACTCGTTAATTGTATTGCGTTAATTGTCGGTGCTTGACTCAACTGGACTCTCTCATTTAATGTCCCCCACCTCGTCTGAGATCTCGACAGACTTGTTTAAGAGTTGTGTTCAATCCTGAAAGAACACTCAGGACCTCGTAGATCTTCAGTTGCTGCTTCCTATTCTCCTATTTTATTTCAGAATAACTAGGGGTAATGAGAGTGTACAAAAAAACAATTGCCGTTTAATTCTGTTTAACTCTGTGCACATGAATAATAAAAATAGCATTGTTAGTTTTCTTGGAAGCCAGATCAATAAATGAATGAGACGTGAGACGTTTATGTAAGAGCATGAATTATGAATATTTTATTGAAATGTGTTCATACTTCGAGAGAAGTCGCCGAACTGCCGAAAGATCTCGAACTCACGATTTGTTTATATTATTTAATAAACATTCATCTGGAGTTTTGTCGTAATACCGCACAGATGGTCTCTCCAAGAAAAATGGCGGGATAGTATAATAAATTCAAGTTATGTAGGGCTGTAATAAGATCGTATTGTTTTTGCTTTTTTTAATGAATAAGGAATTTTGTTCTTAAAAAAGTGATTAGGTTGCAGATACGATGGGAAACGATATCGTGAGTCTTCATTGGTGAATACTAGTGAGCCCTGTCTCCACTGTTACTGTTACCAAGGCTCCCTAAGATGCCGTTTACGCGTCTGTCCACGTATACCAAATCCACTGCCATCTGGTTGCACAACAAGAATTCCCCATGAGAATGCATGCTGCGCTGAGCTCATTTGCCATGATTACCGTAAGTATTTTAATTAAATTCAGTGAAACTCTATCGTGAACATTGAATTGCTTTTATGTCTTCAGATAAGAAAGGAGTATCACTGATCAGCACTGCTCAACCCGACCTCAAAAATGATGGTAAAACTATATTACATTATTGGAATATGGGTGCAAGTGAATAAATAATTTTTAAGAAGCCGTTTAATATCTCGATAGACTATTATTTATTAACACGAGGAAGGCACGTCTTTACTAGAGGAGAGTTGACAAGAGACTGGAACTGACCATAAAGGCAAAAATTCTAAATGAAAAACAAGAATAAATGTTAAGGTTTATGACAGAAGAGAGTACAGCCCTTTTTCAAATTTCAACACATCTTTAGCATTAAACCGTTCTAGAAAATGAAAAATGAAACGATTGTAAACTGGTCCCTTTTCTGTGACTATTTTCCCAGTATGTCATAAATCTTTGTCGAGTAGTTTTTGTACAACAATGGAGGATCTGTA
>NW_011887751.1:905472-924005 GCF_000806365.1 Fopius arisanus
TCTTACAGAAATCGTTTCACACCCGCGCGCTGGCGGTACGGATTTATTATCTAAAAAGTTGAACTCTGTATACCATTCCCCATATACTTGCTGCAAAAGTCCCTTAATTAATTCGGCCACCCTCGTTAGTTGATGGTAAAACAATTTATTATTAACTATCAAATGGTAGAGTGAAATAATGATTTTCAAAATGACGCCTTGTAATTTGGAAACTGAGAAGTTGAGAGTGCAGAGTCTCATACTCTGTGCAACTGCTATACGCTAGGCAGTAGTAGAGTAGTTAATTTTCAACCAACTAATGGTCCATGTCGCGACCCACCTCCCCAAAAACCGCTGGCTGGCTCTCCTGTTCCCTCGGCTCGTTGTAATTAGGATACGGCACCCATCACACTCAACTCTATATCTATCTTTCACCTTTCCCAACCACACTTCCAACTCTCCCTGTTCCTTTCCACCCCTCACTACCTCTTTATCAAACGACAAACTCCCCCAAAATTACTCCACGTCCTTTGCCACCAGCTTTTTTCATCATCATTCAAATTCAACAAATCAACACCAACATCACATCAACTTGTAGTCGATCCCAAGTAGATCTTATCCGTTATTTCATATTTTTATCAACCAATTGTCAATCTGGCATTCATTCTCTGTATAAGTGATATAATTATAAGTAAAATAAAAATAAATTGTTATTTTATGTTATCGCCTTTTTAGATGATCTCATTGATATTTTGATGATGAGAGTTGTGATGAAATTTGATGGTGAAATGACGATTGAATTATTCATTTCATATTGCATGGATAACTGGAGTGATGAGGATTTAGCAGATGCATGGTATAGGTGGTATAATTGGTGGTTATGTATGTTGATCAAGGATGCATTTGGGATGGAGTTCATTATGCGCCTGGCTCGGCTATGATGGGCTCACGTAGGTGTGAATATTGTTACTGCATATCTGGTGAACGTAGATGCGTCAGGCCAAAGTGTCTATTGCCATTACCGGGATGCACGCCACTTTACGCTCCCTACTCCTGCTGTCCAGTCGCCTACAATTGTACGCGTAAGTGTTTAAAGTCATTACCCTGGAAAATATTTTGAATTTTAACACTTTTTGCTTCCAAATGGAAACATTGTATTTAACCGATTTTTCGATTCTCTAATTTCAATTGCAATTTATCTAGAATGTTATGAAGCGTGAAAAAACGATGTTTTTGGATCATGTCTATGTGCATGAGCTGGAAAATTCTATATAATTACGGTAAAATTTATAGGTAAAAATATGAATTTTTGGCTTATGATAGCTATCATTAAATTTTACTTTGATGCGCCGTTTCGGCTCGATCGGTCGGGTAGTTCCTGAGATATACCAGCTTTTGCAAATTTCGTTTTCCTCAATATCTCAAAAACTGATAAATGTGTATATTAGGGGCCTCACCCCCGATTTACTTGCAATTTTTTAGAGACACTTATTCTTGTTCCGTTATGCTCGTCTTAAATTTTCTTGCGTCGAAAACGCATACAATGCAAGATCTTAATTATTTAAAAAATAATATAAACTAGTGTAAAAACACGAACCAAGTACCAATTCCAACTGTAATACGTTTTCCGACCCTCGGAAAACCGTTTTTCATCATTTCATGGAAACACTGTAACCGTTCTACTTTTCGATTTCTTAATTTTGCTTGGAAACGATGTAGAATGGTCTGAAACGTAAAAATACGAAATTTAACCACCCCGTGTGTATGTGCGGATGTCCATGCGGTCACGTTTTTGAAAATTGTAGAATTAACCGGCTGAAAAAATTCCGAAAAATTCGTCATTCTGTCGAACCATAAATATTAATGACGACTAACTCTGTGCCAAAATTTTTCTACTAGAAATAGGTGAGGTCCCTATTATACTACTCCACTCCTCTCTATATCAATCGAAAAATCAACATTTTTAGGTTTCATAATCATAAACGTTGTGAACACGATAAATTAACAAAAAATAGAGATAGCGAGTGAAAATTTTGTACACTTGTAGCCCTCATAACATGAAGGATTCGTATTTTTTTTTTCCTTTCCTTTGATTTTTCAAAACAAACAGGTTCATTCCACCATTCAATTTCACTATCGACAAATGGTTGTAAAGTTGGTAAACGTTGTTATGAAGAGGGAGAAATGGTGCGTGACATTGAATGGAAGACAATGTGTGACAATTGCTTTTGCGCTATGGGCGGTATTCGCTGTGTTCCACTTGCATGCGCACCACCTCTACGAGGATGTACACCCATAGTACGTGAAGGACAATGCTGTCCATCGACCTACAATTGCAGTGAGTTGTTTCGTTATATCCCTTCACTATAATTACAAATATATTTTCATTAAGTAATTATTACATGAAATCTTTCCTCCCCGTTTTTCACTTTTTCATGTGCCATTAAATGTGAGACAATTAAAATGATAAGCGGCTCCACGACAATCGCCCATTCAATTGTAATTCAATTTTTCGTTATCAGGTGGGAGTATTGCCGTTAAATCGAGTCAAAGTTATGCTTCGTACGCATTTATTAGTAAAGATTATGCAAAATTTCGGAAAGAAACGAATTTTCTTTCACCCGGTGAAAGCGGGTATTCGACGGTGGAAGGTAGGTCGCACCGTCAAGATGATGATTTACCAAAAATTGAAGAACCACTTGAAAATGAATCAACGATATCGGGGATTGAGGTAGCATCGTCCACAGTCACTTATGAGACTGAGACGATGGATAACGAGATTCCCACTGAGAGCATGGATTATCCCAAGTCAACTACGTCAGCAGAGAGCATCACCCAATCTTGGACAAGCACCGACGGCGATGAAGCTATCGAGGCATCTAGTACCATTGAAATCTCCACTACCAGCTCCAGTAATACGACTATTATTGATTATCAATTGACCACTAACATTGGCACATCAACTGTCATTGATTACACTCTGTTGAACGAAGGAGTGGCTGACACGACTGTAAGGTCTGACGGAATGTCCTCATTAGGTCATTCAATTCCAATAGTTAATGAGAAAAATGGAACATTTCAATTGAAAACAAAAGCACGAGAGAAAATGGATAACTTTGAGAGAAACTCAACTAGCGAATATCCGGAAATTATTTTTGAAACAACATTTGGAACAATTAAGGAGAAAGTAGAAGCTAATGATGAGTCGATGGGAGGTGTCAAAGGAGCTGTCATGATGCCTGAAGATATTCTTGTTATGAATGTCACTCTAAAAACCAATGTTTCTGTGGAAATTGTCCAGAGTATTGGTAATAATTCTGTGCGGCCGTTGTCCACTGTTATTCAAAGAATCGTCAATATTACAGACAGGAAGAAGGAACAGGATTACGAAGAGTACGATTACAACGAACCTACACTGCCCCCTTCCTTGCCTAATGTCCGGTGAGCCTTCAATCAATGATAAATAAATTTGTATTTATTGTTAATATAATGTATTACAATGCCTGTAGTTAAACCGTACTCCGTTGGCCAGTTAAAGGTGGCTATTTTGGTCATTTAGATTTGCATCTCCAACGACTTGTCTAATCCGGCTTCTATCTGTTGTATTAACGTTTAAACTCGGTGTAGTTTTTGGGGTAGAAGCAAAGTGGCAAAATCCGATATATCTCGAGCGGCAAATATTGTATAATCGTTCGAAGGGGGCGTGAAAGGTGGCGGGAAAGGCTCGGTACATGCAGAGCATCATAAATTTCCTAGCATTTCGACCTTAATTCGTATTAATCCGAGCGCGGTTTACCATCCTCCACGGCAGCTGTTGGCAGTGTGGTATAGATAAATAGTGAGAGTAGTAGAGTGTCGGGTGAAGAAACAATGTACCAGATAATTCGCATTTTCCACATTTGGAATTTATAATATTTCATAATTGAAATCGTAACAAAAGGTGTCTGCTAAATGCTAACTCTAAATGAACCAGTGGTAATTCGATTGACTTCATTTTTTTCGTTTTCTTTTTTGTTTATTTGTTCCGTCAGAATCATTCCATTTGTCGCAGCAGATGCTCTTGTTAAGGATAAAGAATCAACATCACCAGTAACTGCTTATCCCCTGGGCTTAGTCGGCGTTCCACCAGAACTGAGACCAACTGATGTGTCCGCCGTTGGTAGTCCTAGCAATTTCTATAACATTGTTACCCAGGCGAATCGCTTCAGTCCACCAGTAGAAACTGAAGGTCTGTGCTGATTGTTCTGCATCTTTTCTTCTTCTCTAAGGCCCGCCTGGACGATCTATCGAACGCGGTCTTTTGTTTAAGGTAGTACTGCCGTATATCGAAGCAACCATGAGATTTTTATGAAAATTGATATATAGATAGACTTCAAAGAAAAAATCACTTAGTTAAAGTTTTGGAAGCCTGGATGGGCAGAACAATAGTTATTAATGTTGTTATTTTTCGACGATTAACATTGAGTCTTATGGCGGTTCACGGTTTTCTCTCCATGTTGAAAATTCCAACGATGAGTTTTTCATGAAATTTTTTGAGCTATACGTACAGATGCTACAGAACATCTTGTTCGTTGAAGAATTTTGATTCATGGCCTCATGTTGAGATTAATTAATTAAGTGTGGAATCAAAGGATGTGGCAACAGCGCTAAGAAGGTTAGGTGAGCTCTCATTACAGAAACACAACACATACATGGAAACACATCACACAGGCATGCAAGCCGTTGCGCAATGTTGTCAAGCCAAACTACCGCGCTAATCAAAGTCATCAGTACTCTAGCTTGACTCACGATGTACCGGGTGTACTACCATAAATTCTATCTTGTTAGTCTAAAAAATATTTAAATTTGGGATTAAATGTGTGTTGCGGGAACCACTCGGATGGCTATAAAAAGATAATTAAAAAGAAGAAGAAAAATTATTGAAGGGCGGTAACTCGCGATATTGATTGAAAAGGATTTACCAAATTTACAAAAAAATAATGATAAATATGCAGTTTACCATTGCGTCTAGCTATCACTTAATCTAGTGATCTCAAATTTCGATATATTTCAGGCAATCCTGATAGAATTTAAACGAAAGATCACGTTCGATAGATAGTCTATGCGGCTTTTAACATATTATTCTCATTGAATTACCCTATGCAGGAGGATTTGTGCCAAGAGAGCCATCATTCTTCGAGGGCCAATATCACTCGACAGATTTGAATCTTGAAATTGGCACGGGGGTTACAGTTATACCTGCAGACATCACAAATCCCCATCGGAAAAATGATGGTGTGTGCACTGGGAAATGTAGTTAGCGGGAATCCCAGACGGCAGTTTACTCCAAAAATTATTGATTTTTCCAGAATAGGGTAGATGATAGAAAGTGAGAAATCAACTCAATTATTCAAAAAGTGTCAATTCTTCGCGGGATCGACTTCACTCGATTAACTGTGACTGTATAAAATCAAAAAAATCTTTTGAAAAAAACTGCCGTCTGGCAACTCTGGTCTGGCCGTTCAGGCATTATTAAAGAGATATTTTACATTTCAATATTTTTTTTAGATATAACTACTTTAGAGTGCCTTTTTGAGAATCACTCATATCACCACGGTGAGTTGTTACCTAGCAGTGGTCATTGTATCATTTGCATCTGCTATTACGGAGAAATTGCTTGTGCCGATGAAAAATGTCCACCCGTCACATTTGGCTGTCAAAGAATTACCGACGATATCAAATGCTGCGGAAAAATTGTTTGCGGTGAGATCCTGAGAGTTGATTGTCATTTAAAATTCACCAATTTCCATTATTTTCTCCAGACACTTCAATATTATACTGTAGCCTGTTAATATAATGGTACTTTTGAAATTGTTCGTCAGGTCCAAAGGCCAATGGAAACGATTCTCCAACAGTAGTATTAAATAGAAATGACCTGCAATCATTTGATGCTTTCCGAGATGTTATTCGCACTGAGCCAGCCCCAGATTTACCTTCACTCATCGAAGATATGATGCCTTATCTCGAGCATCGAATATCGACACCGACCACTACTCCCCTCTCCAGTGACCGAGAAATATCAATGGTAAAGCCAAACATTAATATTCCAGATGAATTGGTGAATAAATATGAAGACGTTGTCATTACAACTGAAGAAACGAAATATTCAGTACCATCGGTTCTTTCTTCCGTTGACGAAAGAACTGAAGAAATTACAACGAAAAAATTGAACAATCACTCATTAATTAGTTACGACGATGAAGATGTGTTTTCATTTGATTCTATGTTAGATTTACTTTTTTCTCCTACTACTGTGCAGCCACAAATCGATGATACGAGTAGTCAAATATCTACCACTGAAAATATTTCTACACCAGAAATGATTTCGAATAATGTATCGCGTATATCTCCATCAAATAATGAAGCGTCGAACGAAAAAATGCTGTTGCATAACGCAGAGTTTGATGCTAAAGTCAATGATAGTTTTACGTTTTCAACATTTTCACAGGCTAATTTGAAAAATTCAACGTTATTCAATAAATGCTCAATTGGTTTGACTAATTGTACAAGACTGAAAGAGAGCGTTCCTGAAGAGGATAAAAATGAAAAGGCAGCTGTGAATACCGGTGGTGGGTTATTGAAACTTGCCGGATGCAATATCTATGGGCGTATGTATCGAGTTGGTAGGATAATTGTGGAGCTCTCGACGCCATGCCTCGAGTGCCGTTGCACTGATCTTGGGGTGCAGTGCAAACAACTTGAGTGTTGAAATGTATTAATGGAAATTTATAATTGAATTATCAGAATGGCATGAGTGAATAATCAATAGACATCGTAATATGGACATTGAAGAAAAGATAAGCGTGCTAACCATCACCAAAACGATTATTAGGGGAGCGGAGGGTAAAATGGATCGCCTAAGCAGAAACTCCTCCGACAATAATTTTTAATATTCACATAACTAGCTCTTACCATCGACAAAACGAAAACTCATTTTTTCTCCAATTGTCCCCAACTGACTCGTCGAAACTATAAAAAACAATTAATTTCTGCTTCATGGAATTATCATTGTTTAAGTGTTTATCAATTGAAGGTACTACATAGAATTAAAACCCGATGAGATTTTTATGAAAATTGATGTACAGATGAACTTTAATGCGAAAATTACTTAAATTTTTGCAAGCTTGGACGGACCAGAACAATAGTTATTAATTTTCTTATTTTTTTACGACTAACATTGAGTCTTAAGGTAGTTCAGTTTTTCGATTTTTCCTCAATTTTGAAAATTTCAACGATGAGTTTTTCATAAAATTTTTTGAGCTATATGTACAGATGTTAAATAACATTGTGCGCGTTGAAGAATTTCGATTCATGGGCTATAAATGTTGAAATTAATTAATTCAGTGGGAAATCAATGGATGTGGCAACAGCGCTATTCGGGTTAGACGAGTTCTCATTACAGAAACACAACGCACACATGGAAACACATCACACATGCGTGCAAGTCGTTGCGCAATGTTGTCAAGCCAAACTACCGCGCTAATCAAAGTCATCAGTACTCTAGCTTGACTCATGACGTACCGGGAGTACTACCTTAAATCTGACATTTAAACACGCACAAACGCATCAATTATTCCGCTCTTCGATCTCTCTAAAAAAAATGAAGAAAAAAATGAAAATATATAAAAAAAAGGGGTGGCCCATTCTAGCCACACGGTCCATTTTTCCCTCCCTACCCCTATTTTTCTGGTGAAGACTCTCTCTATTTGTGTGATCTCCATTAATGTCGTTATTTTATTTTATTTATTATTATCATGATGAAATCATTTTAATCGCACATATAGACTGATTTTTTGCTCATTAGTTTTTTTCATTCTGTTACACCTCTTCCCATCCACCTCGCTCTCGCTCTTTCTTTGCTGTCCTAGCATTATGACCCACTTGGGTACTTGGGAAAACGATATAGAACCAGGAATCGGGCGCGAGCCAATCTAACTGGACCATTATATATGTTGGAAATATACGCTGTACACCTTATGACTGCTTTTTTTTTATCAATATCGTTGATTCCTGACAATTTTTTTTTACTGCTCCACAAACACTCAATGTATTTCCAATACTATAGGTAGTGACAAATTATATTTTCATCTTTTAATAACGATCTCAGTAGAAACAAATTGTTTGGAAGATCATGGAAGAATAAACTTTTAAAAGACAAGTGGAAAATTTATAAGTTGCATCAGTCATTTTTGGAAATGAAAAATTTCTATTAGAATAATTTTCACGATGATATCTAGTCCTATAATTAGAATTAAAAATTTGTAGTATTAGACACTGTAATAAAAATGGAAGGGGTGTCTTTGATCACTCGATTACCAATTTGCTCATCGATTTCTTTATGGCTATCTGGAAATAATTTTTCATACTGAATATAAACATCAAAGATTCAAAGAAAATATCAGTGCTTTATTTTTCTATTCTTTATCATGCTGTGCAGACTAGACAATAAATATTTGCAACGAGGGTAGTCTTATCCCTTTGGATTCCCTGTTTTATCGTTCCCCGTGGTAAACTATGGCGGTGGTTTTTCCCAGTTTTATTTTACTCGGTTTATTTCACTTTTTTTTTCTATATTTTTGTTTTCTTTGGAGAAAATGGGATATATGAGGACAGCGTGTTTTACCTTGGCGGTGGAAATCTCTCCCTTCGCGCGTACACTCACTCTCCTCTTCTTATCTTTCACGATTTTCATTCGTCGCATTTATTCTCTCGTCCTCTTCAACTGTTGGAATTCGTCGATGTTAATAATTTGACTGGTGAGAGTCCTTAAGGATGTTCTTTACCGATATATAGCTAAAATTCACGATTTTAAATTTATTGGCAAATTATCGATGAGATTAATGTAAAATAAAGGGAATTGCTTTTATATCGCATATCAAAACCGAATTTTTGGAAAAATAAAAAAGAAAAAAAATGGATGGATGAAATCAATCTTTGTTGACGGCGAGATATAGGGCCCAATGAGACCTGTATTTCCTATTCTAAAAAGGACAACCATCGAGACTATCGATATCTCGAAAGTCTGTCACGCTTATTCCTCATTGGTTCAGGCGTCTGAGGCGGCTAATTTGAATTTGGAACTCATTTGAATCCTATTCTAAAAAGGACAACCATCGAGACTATCGATATCTCGAAAGTCTGTCACGCTTATTCCTCATTGGTTCAGGCGTCTGAGGCGGCTAATTTGAATTTGGAACTCATTTAAATTAACAATTTTTAATCAGGATTTTTATGATTAAAGCACGCTGTTGTGTGCGTTCGTTCTCGTGAAAAAAAATATTCAAGTGGGTAGAGATGAGGGTGAGCAATCAAAGAAAATCAATGGAAAAAAATACTACATACACACGCAGGCATACATACATTCGGACACAGTCTAAAAACTGCATTTTCGAACTCCTTGGATTATACTGAGATATTATAAAAATGGGAAACTTAGATTAGGTCGATTATAAAATTTCTAGGATAACATTTCAGCCGTTTGTCACTATTTAACGGCTCGTAAAGTTGTGGTGAGATCATTTCCATGCATTTTCTCTATATTTTTGTAATTCTTTTTGGAAGTTCAGAAAAAATACAGAAAAATTTTCGCACCACCTTGAAACATCATGAGTCATTAAATAATGATAAACCACAAAAATTTCTCTGATCAATTTATCGTGTCAAGCATCTACGCTACGATTAAGTTATAATCTGACGTTTTATCTCCTTTTGGAGAAATAGCAGAGGAAATTACATGGAATGGTATGGGAATATAGTATTCCCACGGAATAAATGAATCATTTGAAAAAAACAAAGAATTTAATCCCATTATCATTTTTCTTATGTAGAGGAAATGTTCTATGTGAATGATTAATGTTTATCTAAACCGATCAATTAATAGTTCCATTATATATATTTTTTTTTCTATTGTGCGTAATGATGATTGTTTTACATAATTTTTTACCTTGACAACTTATTATTAGGTTTTATTAATCATTAATCACAGTGGTGTAATTAATAATTTACATATTCATCAACAATTTCAGTATATCTATTTTCTCGCTTTCCAAGAATACTAAAAATAATCACAGCCAGTTTACTTTTTCTTTGATTTTTCATTTGTCATAACTTTGTTTCCAATTGTTGATAAAGAGGTTGATACGGTGAGGCATCTTAGATGATTCAATAAATACATTGAGTCATGCTGCTTACGTATATTATATATCGATCGTCTTTGATGTGTTACTTCATTTAATCATTTTCATCGGTTATGTGATCAATTTTTCAACCAAAAAGATTTTATATGTCTGTTTTGTCGTCATCCATACATCATTATTTTGATATCAGTCCACAGCGGGTGTTTTTTTTATAATAAATAATAAACCACTGCCATTCAGTGGTCTTTTAATAATTACTATATTCAGTCATTAATGTGAAGATTGAATTTTTACGAGTCTTTGAATGAAGAATAACACTTTTGATAAAATAAAACGAAATGATTCATCTGCTCTCACGCATCGCAAGTCAGAAAACACATGTGAATTCTTCATGAAGTGATTCGCATTCGTCGACATTCTCTGGAAATTGTCAATTTTTTTCCAAGTTACTCGAAAACTTTCTCCGCACTCTCTCTTATTTTAACCATGAGAAACGACTTTTTGCACAACTTAATAAGTTTTTGAATTCGTTGTCAGGAGGGTTTATGTAATTGTGGCAGTGCAACGAGATATACATTACCAAGTATTGCTCCAATAATCAATAGCATCACACTAATTGCACTTAAGAATCTAGCAAAACGTACAAATTTGCGGGCACGTGAGTCCTTTTTGTTTTGCTTTGGAAATATGGCTAATCCAAGTAGTGGCCCTGCTAGGGCACCAGCTACGTGCGCTGCCCAACCAACTCGTCCACATCCCAGCAATGCTGGTATGGGTAACGATGCAACATCCGCACCAGCAAGAAGTACAACAGCTACCAGACGCCAACCGGCATATCGCAGCTCACCGTGACACTGCAAGAACCCACCCGCCGGATCCACTCAGTTTATACGAGTAATAAAGAGGGAAAAAATTCAATGGACCATTGTCTGACTAAAAATCTCGTGACTGATGGAGAGCAATTCGAGAATTTAAATATGAATTTGAACTTCTTTTTTTCTTTTCATTCATATATGGGTGATTTCAGGGAAATAGTGATTATCACGAAATCACTCTTTTCATCATCATTACAAGATAATACCTGCTACTAAGGGAGCGAGTCAGTACTGAATGACCAGATATTTCCTTGAACATTATTAGAGATGAATAACTTTTCTGAATATGTGATTTACCAGTCGGTGCTGCGATATTTAAGAGTATTTATGTCAGTACCGTGTCGTAAATAATGAATTTATTCATCATTTGCTCCAGCATTTCACACACCGTAATCGGAATTGACATACGAAACGTTGTGCCGCCATGTTTCTTATTAATTTCAATCAAATATTATCATTTTTCGCTGTGGTTCTCAAGAAATATCTCAAAACGTACCGTCAATGTCGGTACCGTGGCTTTCTGAAAATGTGCTCCAGATGCGATACTGATTGACATAGGTACTCGAAAATTAGTTCACTCGGAGAGTACATCAATATCTTTCTACCAGATTCTACCAATGCATCTACGATCGTTCGGCAGAGGCTTGAGGAGCGCATCTAAATGGCCACGGTACTAACATAGATATCACTATTTCTGTGGAATCACCCGTATCAGTCGTCTGCCATCATAGGAGTGCAGATGTATTTTGGTGTTGAGTCGTTACTGTTACTGTCGTCAAGGACACCCGTCTTTGTGTAATCCTTCATGTAAACATGACGATTGGTACGATTGGGGGGAGGGGGTTGTTATAGACATGCACCGAAAATCTCATGACTGATAGAAATACGGTAACTCAAAAGCTCTAATCCATATTGTTGCAATGATAAATGAGAGAATTCCATGCCTGCGATAGGGGCAAATTATTAATGAAAAAAATGTTGGCTCGTACCAGATAGAGGTGTGCTAGATGACTCGTGAGTAGAGCGTAAACACCCGCAGATGCTCCGACAAGATAAAGACTTGGCTGAAGTAGAGATGCCCCTAGAGCACCACAAATACCACCTCCAAGATAAATCGTTGCAACTGCCAATTTTCCTTGTTCCACCTGTTGATAATCAAATTGAAAAAAAAAAAAATCTATGTGCATCAAAATTAAATTTTTTCTAGGCTATTTGATTTCACCTCAAGTGGAGTCGCCAACACTATTTGAATTACAACATTCAATGTCAAGTGAAGTGGATTTGAGTGTAATAACATATAAGTGATGAATCTCCATCCTTGAACACGCCTCTTGGGATCGTAAACTAACCATCGGCTTAGGACAGCTTCATCACTCAAACAATGAACACTGATCTGCAACACGAGCGATACAAAAAATGAATTGCAAAAATTTTTTCATCCACTTTGTTCAATTTTATTGAAAGGGACAAAAGCAATACGATCTTATTACAGACTTGAAAGTTTTATTTATGATACTACGATAGATCTACTGCGCATTCTGTGCGCTGAATTTGAATTTGGCGGTTCGAGTTGACCAATGAGGAATTAGTCCTACGCGCTTCGAGTTATTTCGACTCGCACGAACTTCATTTTTGTGTTCGTACGGTCATAATAAACGAGATCTACTGCGCACTCCGTGCGCCGAATTCGAATTTCGACTTCGGATTCGAGTTGACCAATAAGGAATCAGTCTTACGAGTTTCGACTCAGGCGAACTTCATTTACGTATCTCTGCTTTCATGATAAGGAAACTACCACTTTAGTTTACAAATTATTTTTTGCTATCTTTAATTGAATGACAGAACAAAAATCACCAGATAATCGGTACCGCATCGTGCGTCGATATTTTCAGAATTAAATCTAAAAAAAAAAACAAATGATTAATCGATATTCGTAAATTTTCAAACGATACAATGTCCCTAGCTTCTCCTTTAATATATAAGAAGAGATGACACCATTTTTCTTGGAGAGACCATCTGTATGGTTTTACGACAAAACTCTAGATGAATGTTTATTAATTAATACAAACAAATCTCTAAGCATGAAAAGAAAGAAACCATGGTGTTGCTTTAGTCTTTGTAACTTCGAGATCTTTTGCTAGTTCGGCGACCGCTCTCGAAGTGTGAACATCTTAATAAAATATAATTAAATTATTCTTACATAAACGTCTCATTCATTTATTAACTTGGCTTCCAATAAAAAAGAATTTTATTCGCTCTCTTCTCCTCGCCCCGAGATTAAAAATGCTTTGTTCCTCCTTCCTCTGTTTTTCTATTTTCCTTTTTCCTGATTCTTTTAGGTTTTTTTCAAATTTATATTCTTTCAATTCTATTTCGAAGGTCTGATGTAGATTAATTAACGGGATATTTCTTGACTTATTATAAAAAGCGAAAAATCGTGAGAAGGACAAGGAGCGTAGAGGAAAACTGGTCGACATAGATGCAATGCTGAAGGTTAATTAAATTAATTAAAACAACAAATAGTTAGTAGACTAACGTACTCTTAGAATGTTTGCGTTTCAACGGGCAGTGAGACGCTAATGACTCAAGAAAATAAAGTTTATGAATGAGAGAAAAGTTTAAAGGGTGAAGTTTGCATATTTTCTCATCTGTTCTTCCGCATCGCTGATTCATTTTTTTTTACCGTAAAATATTAGAGAATAAATGAAAAATTATCTTCTCACGTGTTCAACAAATACTGTAGAAGATAAAAACTTTTAATACAAGTTAAAAATCAATTTAATATGAATATTATTCCATGAAATGAATACGGAATACTCTTGTCCATTTGTTTTCACCAACGGTTAATTTTCAAGAGACACCGGATGTTAGACTGTAACTGTTATTTCAAGTTTCCTCTCTCTGGAATCTCTAAAATAAATATACCCCTTGAGTAGCAACATCCGAGCCATTTGGAATTAACACTGTGTATACTTGTGGAAGCATTTGTGTAGAATATTTTTCGAGTTGTACGTGAGTTACGAGTACAGGATAACGATGAAAATTCATTAGTACCTGACGTACAACCGCTGTTATCTCGTTAATGAGGATTGAAGAGTTTATGGCGCTTAATGGTGCTATTAACCCCCAACCTGTACATGTACAAAACCGTAACTATAAATAGAATTATGCTAGTTGAAACATTAATATGAGTGAGCATTTTGTCCGGTATCCACTTATGATATCGACTCCCCGCACCCTCAGAATCTCCATCAATTACCATTACAAATATTAGTAAATGTATGGTCTAGGTCCACCAAAAACCAAAAATCATTCAAGTATTAGTTTCTTTGACGAAAAATCCATTCTTATCCTCTCAGTTACCAAGAACAAGATGAAAGAAGAGAGTGAGAAACAACAAGGAGGGAAATACATCGATAAATAGTCCTGAGGTAAACTCTGTTGTCCCTTAAAAGTCGTTAACGCGACGAGTGAGTGATATTAAATTCAATATTTTGAATAGCTACAGAAGAGTAGCGGCGGATAAGTCACTCGTTGTGTTCGGTCACCGATGGTAGATGGTCGGGAGAGGTGAATTCAGAGTTTTAGTCAAATGCTCAGGACTATTTGATAAATCCATCTTTCTGTGTGTCCATTGTCTATAAATGTCCCAAAACGTGGTGTCGCTGGGGCCGCCACACCGCCACGTCCTCGCCGTGGCCTTGGATAACGCAGAGAGCGGTGTATTAAATATCATATCTCCTATACTAATTGTTTCCAGATAAAAAGGTGACCGGATCCTTAATCGGGTGACGGAAACCCATCAAACCCATCCAACCCATCCATCAAATATAAAACATCCAGAATGGTTTGGTGGACCTGAACTAGACATTTACCCAAATATTCTCCATGTGCTTTCACCCAATATTTGAATTCATTTTTATAATTACCTCGAGGATGCTAATACAGATCATGAGATATGGCGGTCTTATCCGAAATTCTGGCTTTATCAATTTCACTGAATGTTTAGGAATTGGCTTTGGCATGATTTCATCTTCTCTGATCTTCCTGAATACCGGTTTGGCTGTGATGGACGAATCGGTTGGATATGGAGATCGACCATCGGCGTATCTTGGTTCGCCTTGATCGAAGGAGATGGTCGAGATGGTGGAGATGGTGGGTGATGTCACCAGACGGGCGGCTTCGGCGTCCATTTTCACAGCTGCAAGCAAGAGCAAAAGGGGATGGGGATGGCTCATTCTTAAATTCACTTGGAAACACTCAACTTATCGCTTAAGGGCCGCATGGACTATCTATCGAACGTTATCTTTTGTTTCAATTCTATCTGAACAGCCTGAAATATATCAGAATTTGGGATCAAATTTCTGCTGCAGGCACCCTCGAATGGATCTAAAAAGATAATGGAAAAAAAGAGGAAAAACGATTAAGATTGCGATACTGATCGAAAGGGATCTCCTAAATTTATTTAAAAAATGGTAAATAGACGCAATTGTAAACTACGTATTTTTAATTATTTTTTTGCAAACTTGATAAATCCTTTTCAATCAATATCGCGAATCAGCGCTCTTCAATATATTTATATGGGGTCTTAATATATTAATTAACAACCAAAAATATACATTATTCAGAAATTAGGAAATTGGTGGAGGGTGTTAGGGGGCAATATTCAGTTGAAAGATGAAGGCTGTATGTAGCTCCACGCTATAAATTCGTGGCTGATTTCTATAGTCTTTTGAAAAGAAAAATCAGACAAAGCACTTCTCGCGGTTGAAGGAGAACAAAGGCATAGAAATACTCTCTATCCCTCTCTCTTCATCCCCCTCTCATCCCGTAAAGCTCTTCCCTCTCGTATCCCCACTCTGAGAGCTTCAAGTCACTCGGGTTGACCATAGAGGAGTGAAACTTTGCCGAAATATCCTCTTCAGGCTTTTGCCTTTCAAACCCATCCACCGCTTGCCGGCAGTCACTTT
This sequence comes from Fopius arisanus, assembly GCF_000806365.1. Classification (NCBI taxonomy): domain Eukaryota; kingdom Metazoa; phylum Arthropoda; class Insecta; order Hymenoptera; family Braconidae; genus Fopius; species Fopius arisanus. The sequence goes on from NW_011887751.1 coordinate 921,472, forward strand.
CAAAAGTAAAGTGCCAGGAATCCATTTGAACACATTTGAACTAGATAACAACTCTCATATCTACTATATCGATCCCATTCTTTAGAACTATCGAATTTAACGACTTATGCGTTGAATCTTCATTTTTAATTTTCCCGCAAAATTTTTATAACTGCAAATTTTAGAAAAACCATTTTTCTACAGAACTAACATCCAAGGAATATAAGCAAGCGGACAATTGCTCTTATATCGCATATCATATAGTTATCTTTGTGAATATTAGTGTGAGGGAATTTTTTCGAAGTGTCATACGAGACGCATTGGTGTGAGGGAAAAATTTTAAAAATTTTCCAAAATTTTTTTTTTTGAAAATAAACAGTTGAGGACAATGAGGGCCTTGTTTTACTCCACCCGACACCTCGAGGTTTTTCATCTAGAAACCATTTAGGACATTGGCTATGCAGACTCTAGCAGGCAGTCATAAACAAAGAGGACTTGGGCCTAACGTTCCCAAAACGGAAAATCCATCGGGCAGTTCGACTCTCAACCCGAATGAGATCACATCGCTCCACATTAAATATCTTCTGACATATTTTACTAAACCTTGTTATTAGAGTTTCTTTTAATTAACGGTTACTGTATTGGAACTGTTTAATAAAAGGGATGGATGAAATAAATTTTTATTGACAGCGCTAGACAGGACCCAGTACGACCTATATTTAGAAAATAAGGAGACTCAATTAGGTAGAGATGGAGGTGCGCAATCAAAGAAAATCAATGGAAAAATATCACATAAACATATACACATACATATGTCCATTCGGACCCGGTCTGAAAAATGTATTTTCGAACTTCGTGTGTCACCTCGAGTTGATATATGACAAAAACAGGGAAACTTAAATATGATCGATTACAAAGCTTCCATCCGGGAGCAAAAATTCAAAAATATATGTCCACATATGGAATTAACAGAAGGATGATCTCTTTGTTGATTTTATTAATGTTCGAGTTGATAATAAAAATAAACCTCTGAAGTATAAAGAGATGAAAAAAAGAATGAAAAAAGATGAGGCTTTATGGTAAAAGAGAGACTTCGTTATTCCAGGCTCGTAGGCACTTTGTAGTTATATCAGGAAAGAGAACTACTGTCCATGTCTCGCCAGTGCGCACTCTCTTTTCCTCGCTAATATAACGCGATTTGCATGTAATGATTATCACCAACAGCAAGGAGAAATAAATAATGATGGGCCTTGGCGAGTGAGAGGGCGTTTATGAAAAATTAGGCATGTCAGGAAAAAAATTCTTTTGTCAGAAAATAAAGGGGCACTGCAAATTCAATGGCTCATGTAAATCGACGGCGATTGAATGCATTTTACGGACGTACGAATATTGAAATGGAATATCCAGGCATATCAATGAACCTCTACTCGTTTCCGTCATTTTGGGAGATTTTTTTTCAAGTGCGCATGTGTGTTTACGATGTTTTGTGAATAATTTTGCATTAATCTGCATTCCTATGGGGAAGAAGAACAAAATCCGGTGAGTACATATTAAGCTGGTGAGTCTGCAACTAAAGAATAACTTTGTCTTGTAATTAGTACAAGTCTAGTGCAAGTCTAGCGCAAATCTAGTGCGAGTCTGGTGCAACATTTACGAAGAATATTTCTAACGCCAATTTTTTCCTATTTCTATCGTTTTTCATCAACGAAGGAGAGCAAGCCAAAAACAGAGACATAAAATTGACATTTATGAGGGTCACCTAGCACGGTTGAAGGCGCTGACGTCACGTAAATCGCAGCTGACACATTGAAGGAATAAAAGCAGCGGAGAATATAACGCTAACAAAAATTTTCCGTTTTTCCTCGTGACGATGTACGGCTCCCCTTTCAGAGCCTTTTTTTCTACTCTTCCGCACTCTATCCTTTCTATTTTTCCAGCATGCATATATGGGCGATTCCAAAAAAATAGTGATTATCACGAAATCACTCTTTTAATCAGTATTACAAGATAATACCAGCTACTAAGTGAGCAAGTCAGTGCTGAATGACCAGATATTTCCTTGAACATTCTTGGAGATGAATAACTTTTCTGAGGTATTTATGTCATTACCGTGTCTTAAATAATGAATTTATTCATCATTTGCACCATATCACACGCCATACTCGGAATTGACATACAAAATGTTGTGCTGCCACATGTTTCTTATTTATTTCATTCAAATTTTATCATTTTCTCCTACCGTTATTAAGAAATATCTCAAAACGTGCTGTCAATGTCAGGACCGTGACTTTCTGAAAATGTGCTCTAGATGCCATCCTGATTGCCATAGGTACTTCAAAATTAGTCCACTCGGAGAGTACATCAATATCTTTCTACCAGATTCTACCAATGTGTCTACGATTTTTCCGCTGAGGCTTGGGCGCTTCGAATGGCCACGGTACTGACAGATCTCCATATAAGCATATAAAATAAAAATGAAAATGAATAGAATCGAGAAAGATGAATAAAAGATATTATTGTTACCCTTTGCTGATTTGACATTTAATTATTATAGA
>NW_011887751.1:930881-931843 GCF_000806365.1 Fopius arisanus
CTCATTACTATTCTACTTTGATCTCTACCATCTCTTATTGATCTGTAGAATTTTATGAGTCACGAATTTCCAATTGCCATGATCACGGGATTCGGTGTAATGAAAAAGTGTTTCGAATGAATTTCACAGAAAGCGGGAAGTCATAGGTGAGAAAAAATTCCCTTCTACCTTAGAAATTTCCGGGGGATCATTTCGGTGCAATCGGAAGGAATCGCTGGTGTCTGATTCGATTTCAGAAAGAGTAACGTCGATTTGAGGGGCATAAAGAGGTGATGGCAGAGAAGAACGGTGGAGCAGATGAGAATGGTGGATGGAAAAGTTAAAATGGGAGAGGGATGTAGACATATCGAGTGTGCAGTGATTGGTGCTGGACCCTAGTAGATAAGGAATAAGGAATCCTTGGAGGTACGCCAGGTCTAGCGATTTCCTGTCGACAGAGACTCTCTATTCCATTGGATAAAGACACCCTCTCCATTTTTATACGTGTGTGGCTTTAGTCCACAGACTTGTGATACAGGCAACGATTTAAAAGTGTAGCACACGTTTTTGGATAAAGTGGAAACTCTATTGGACGGAATGTATGATGTTCTTTTCCCTTGCCACTCTTTGTCTGGTAAGATCCTGGCCAAATGCCAACACCTACTTCATTCACCCGTTGGATCGTTTCACTTAAAAATTCTTCCTTAAGGTAGTATCGAAGCTCCCGTGTATCGAAGCCACGATCAGATTTTTATGCATATTCCTACAGATTTCAATGTGCAAATGACGTAGTCAAATTTTCGGAAGCCTGGGTGGGCCATAACAATAGTTATAAATTCTCTCATTTTTCGACGATTAATACTGGGGCTTATGGCAGTTTATGGTTTTTCTTTTAGTTTTAAAAATTTCAACGATGAGTTTTTCATGAGATTTTTTGAGCTATACGTACAGATGGTAATGAACATTTTTATAGAGAATAAAAA
>NW_011887751.1:939799-941457 GCF_000806365.1 Fopius arisanus
AACATAAAATTGGTCCCAAATTTTAATGTATTTTAGGTTAAAAAGATGAAATTTAAACAAATGTCGACGTTCGATAGATAGTCCACCCGGGCCTTAATTGAAGGTTTTCAGTTCGGTGGGTATATTTCAATGAGTTCTCCATGAAAATGTATAATGGCGCAATGGTTGAGAAGGAAAGGGAAGTGTTTCGCGATGCGGTGAATTTTCATTCTCTCCAATTTTGCACTCAGTAGAGAGAAGGATATACAGAAGGATTCCTTTGAGAACGCAACACAGCGCAAAATGAGAAACATGAGGATACACCCTGAATGAAAATCCCATCCCTGTCTATGTCATTTGAGGGCGGAAGTGAAAGTGGGGCCTTGAGACATGAGCACAAAATGCACTCGCAATCGTATATTTTTCATTTGGATTTTTCAGATTGTTATTCCGAGGAATGAATGATAATGAATTTTATTATTTTACGACTTCAGTCCTACTATTTTAATATTTAGTTCAACATATACAACGACAACGCTAAAAATCCACATTCCACACTGAGAAAAAAATTTTTTTTTTGCCAATAATATTTTCCTCCCAACAGTAAATCTGGCGATCACTATATAATACCAAATATATTTTCTAAGACTTACTAATGCCAAATATATTTTCTTGTGGTTAGTAAATATTCTTGGCTAAAGAAAATTTTTTTCATAGTGCATTTCACTTCTTCCATTCCCAGAAACCCAACAAATCGTTTTATTTCACCAACCGTAATAAAAAATACTCCTTGATACGTTCTCGAGACCCTGGACTCCTGTCCCGGTGATTTCCCCGATTTACTTTCGAACCCCTAACTAGGGCCTTTCCCTCAATATACCCACGTCACCTAACCTCTTTGACCTGATAAGACCAACCCCCAGAGGTCGTGACCTTTCTATCAACCAATCACCCGCCTTGGGCCTTTCTCCTTCCACTTTATTTCAACAGATCAGATTCAATCGAACAGTCTAAGTAGGAACAGTCAGGAAGATATCCACAAATAGTAACTCTGTTTTACGGCGCTGTAGAATCGAGATTTCGAGAGTATAAAGTTTGACGTTTCTTCGTATTCAACTGGAATCCAATATTCCATTCTTCAGATTTAAGGATGCATAGCACGTACAGTCAAAACAAAAGTTTATGGGCCTTTTCATGATTTGTTGTATTTATCGCAATTGATTTTCTATTAATATTTTAATACGCTAATTTGTTGAAATAATAATCATAGAAATATATAATATTGTATTTGATTTTATGAATAAATATTATATTTTTTAAACAAACTGATAAAACAAATGCCTCTATAGTATATTTTCAAAATTTCAATAAACTTTATATTTTGGAGTATATTTACAGAAATTTTTATTGGCTTTATATGAGGCGGTGTTAATTGGCAACTTTGATAATTAATAATTATGAAATGGTGGTGTAAATCAATCGCAAAATTTTAAGCAATTCTCATATCTTCGTCAACTCTTGACTGAAAAAAAACTCGTAATGGGTCGAGAAAATAAGATGAAATAGTTACAACATCCTGAATAGAAAAGGAGTTTTAACGGGCCAGAAAATTCAGTTTTGTTTCAACATTCTTCAATATTTTCCGGAAATACGAAGTAATCATCTCCGATAATTTTTCA
>NW_011887751.1:946108-948972 GCF_000806365.1 Fopius arisanus
TGTGAAAAATTACGATACAGCCATTTCAATTTTCGTAATCGGTAAGCGAACTGAAACTTCCGTCATTTTTACTAAATAGTTCTCTCCGTGTGCAGATAATAAATATAATCAATAGTTACTCGATTGCAAATGATAATAATATGAATAATAATGACAATAATAAAAGCCTCTTGGAATATACTTCCGTCAATATGTAAAGGAATGTTATTCGCTTCAGTAATAGCTTGGCTCTGTATTTCATGATGTCGAGCGTAGCATCTATGTCTATATATAAAAAGCTGTTCCATGGATTTCCCTCGTGTGTATCGACGAATTTTTCCCTCTCTTCTGTGCAAGAGAAATATTTTCACGTTCGATTGAACTGTAATTACGGGAGGAGATTAAAAAATTCTTGGCATGCTTCTTTAACTTTCTTGTTGTATATCCACAATATTCTCTATCCTTGAGTAATAGAATGTCCCCATTTATCTGGCCTCGATATCACATTTCCCTAGCTTCCAATCCATCCCCGTCCCAATAAAAGTTTCAAAAATACTGTATTGACTTTGCGATTACGGACAAGCACGTCATTTTAGGAATTCATAAATAATAAAAACGGATTTAGTTTAGACTTCAACTTTTATTAAACGCACTCAGAAGGTATATAATTTTCCTATGACCTCTCCAGTTTTTTTTTAAATTTTAACCATGTTTATATTTCGCATACTTTAATTTTTCACAAATATGACCTCTCCAGCTTAATTAACTCATAGCAACCGAAGTTTTCATGCTCTGGACCCATTTGCCAAAAGGCCCTTGTTTATTCATCTCTCTATTTTTTTCTAATATTCGTGCCCTTTGTGCTCTGTTCTCGCTAATTGGCCCTATCTCACCCTATGCATGCGGCTGTAGATCCTACACTGTACCGTATTCACTGTCCTATAGAACATAGGAATGACATGGGAAACCACAGGAAAAACCATGTCAGTACAGGCGGTTGCTCCATTAGCAGCCTCCCGTTCATCGGTGCCCGTTGAAAAATTCGATTCAACGGGGAATCGAACTCATAACTTTCAGAACACTAGGCTCGCGCTTAGCCACTGAGCTACCGACGTCGGTTACTCTCTCTATTTTTGTTTACATAAATTGTTCTCCTTATCCTGATGCTGTCCTGAGAAAAATTATAGAACACTAATATGAACTAAAACAGCTATGAGCTAACTATTAATTTTTGTACCCTCATATTGAGTACTCTAAATAATTTCTATCGAAGAATGTATATCATATGATGATGATATGATGACTGATTTTGATTTATCATCCTAATATAATAGATAAGATGGATAAATAGGAACTTACAGGTTATGCATTCATCAGTGAAAAGTTGATGAAAAAGTTGGATTGAAAGACATGGACTCTATTGTCAGTAAACCTGATGAAGCTTTAAAGAATGATGGAAAAAAGGGGAGAATAATGGGGGATGAAGAGGAGGAGAGAATGAAGAAAATTTGTGGAATGAGATTGAGAAGATGAAGATGTAAGAAAAAGAAATGAAAAGGATTAGGGGTGGGTGAACAAACTGGATTCGAGAGACCATTAAACCCTAGGTCTCGGCCAAAGACCAAGTAACTCGTACGCCCTTGTGCGACCACCGTTGTTTCGATGAGTTTCGCCAAGGAAGATGAGGACGAGGCGGAGGGGATGATAACGGGTTAAAGAGGATATTAACGCCAGAGGAAGCGGTTGATCTAGAAGAGGGGGCTGATGTTTAACTCGGGGTTTTCGGCCTGGGGTTTTCGGCCTGGGGTTTTTAGTACTACATATATTGGTGAAGAGATACAATACCATCCTCATACATAACCTAGATTTCACCGTTGAATTTATATACTTCAAGGCACCTATTTTTTATGATGCGTGCTTTCGTAGATGTGCGAGACTTCTCACTCCTCCTCTCTTCTAGAGGTATACATTTGTTTCAAATTTATGTTTCGTTGAATTTTTTAGATTCTTGCTAGGTATGATTTAATCGAAATCATACCAGCTCTCGGCGTAACCCAGGGTTCACAACGGGGACGCAGCTGGTATGAACCCCATAAAGGTGGACGACCTAGAGGTCGGTACGGTAGTATTTTACCCATATATTTTAGTCAAGTACCAATAACTTAAGATCAGATTTCGATTTTATACACGGAGAAGAAAACTCCATGAAAATTACGAAACGTACTTTTTCACTAAACTCTCACGAAAAATTACTGAAAGTTCAGTAAAAAAACGCGTAATTGTAATTTTTACTGAATACTGTTTTGACTGGCAGATGACGGCATAGGCACGTAAGGGCTGAAGTGGAATTTAATGATAGGTATTCCAAGCAAAAATTGAAGCATACTCATAGGTCAGTATAGATGTATCTATAGAAGCTCGAAGACTGCTTATCCACAAATAAACGTCTTTATATCTCTATCCGCACAAACGGATTCTAAGTTGGAAAGCCACAGCCGATTTGACTCAGTGATTTGGTGAATTGTATTCCAATATAAATGTTTAGTTAAATTGTCCCAGCTTAGTAAATTGTTGAAATGTTCATCGCGGTAATAGTATTAATTGAGCATTTAATTGAAATTCCCCTTCTCATCAATTGTAGTATTGTACTTTTCGAACAAACAAATTTCGGCTTATTTATAGTGGTCGACGGAAAATGTACAATCTCAGTGAAAGTAAGCTTTAATGAACGAATCCCGGAAAAAATATCCCAGGGAAAAAATATCCCACACATTCAAAACGTGTTAAAACTCGCTCAATTTAATTATTTTTTAATTTAATTATTTTTTTCGTTATCTATTTTTTCAGGGACTCTAATTTTCCTATGGTCTATCAAATTGGGTGGG
>NW_011887751.1:949097-950234 GCF_000806365.1 Fopius arisanus
CTCTAATTTTCCTATGGTCTATCAAATTGGGTGGGTTTTAACACGTTTTGGGTGTGTGGGCTATTTTTTCCGGGGATATTTTTTCCGCCTACCTTAATGAACTCGCTGAATTAATATTGAAATTCGATGCTGTGCGAATCTACAGTTACTTCATGAACGAATCTCGGGAGCCGCGTGAGCCTGATGAGCCCAGGTTGCCGGGCCCTATCTTAGACAAAGGACCTTGTCCTTGGGACCGACCTCACACCCTGTACGAACTAACCAGGGGCACTCTTCAACGAATTCTCGAGCAAGCAACATTAGACATTAACAATCTAGCTCACATTATATCCAGTCCTCGCCTAAAGTTTAATAATTGTACACTATCGCTAGTCGTTCGCCCTTCTGAACTTGGCTGTCTCTCATTTCATTTTATTTACAAAAAAATTATGCTGCCCGGTAAGAACTATACAATACCGCGACTTGGCGCATTTTTTCAAAAAAGAAAGATTTTTAAAATTTTTTTTATATCCAGTCCTCACCTAAAGTTTAATTGTTAAAAATAAATGAAAGATCGAGTTATCCAATTAAATTGTTGGCGATATAATTTCACCTACTGTACCACTCGTATAATTTTACAATAATTTTGTTTTTTTTTAATACCACCAATGATCGTGCAAATGGGACTATCACTGCAGTCTAATTAGCGCATTCAGTGGTTTGGTCCACGTTCCGTGACTCCGGGATAGACTCATCAACAATTTTGCAGCGAGACAGAGACATGGACAGTTGATAATTATCACGTTCGTACCAGTTAGCCCTATTCCAACCATTGGCAATCAAAGCGAGTGAGTCCGTTCCCTTGGACACTACATGAGATAAATGTATGCCAAAAATATTATTGATGATAACTACAGAAGTCGTACACATTATCGATTCATTTATCGGATATATCGTGTTAAACATGTCATATTTAATTTGTTGTATTGATGTGTAGAGAATAAAAACTACGATCTAAAAGCAATATATTATATTTATTCTCCTCATGAGAATACTACCGAGATTAAACAATCGAAAATACAATAAACGTTAATTTAAAAATCACTCTAATAATTAAGTCCAGTATGTTGAAGCAGAAAATATTTAGTATGGAGCGAT
>NW_011887751.1:950509-953056 GCF_000806365.1 Fopius arisanus
CCGATGGATTTTCCGTTTTGGGAACCTTAACCTTAAGGCTTAGGCCCAAGTCTTCTTTGTTTATGCCTCAGGCTAGAGTCTGCATAGCCGATGTCCTAAATTGTTTCCAGGGTGGAGAAAAACAAGGCCCTCATTCTCCTCAACTGTTTATTTTCCAGTTCTAGTCGAACGCGTTTAAATTTTTCCCTCACACTAAGGGCTGAAAGTCCTAGAAAATGGTGTGATCTACATGGCTTGGCATTCCTATCGAATTATGATATTATGTATCAAAATTTTGTCCCTAAAAATGTCGTGTTCAATTTGGTTTTGTAGTTTGAGTTCGATAGATCACTCATAATAATTGTCGTTTTGACATGAATTTAGATTTCATAAATGACATATGCATATGGCTAACGGGAACGGTATTGATATAGGGGATAACATAAACACAGATGTTTATGCTAAACTGATAGCGTATACGTATACGTCTATGGACATATCCCACAGCAGTGTCTAGCAAATAGAGAATAATCAAGCACGTGGTCTATGGGGGGTAAACATTTGCGTTAGAATTCTGTTTATCCGAATTCCATGACTAAGCAAATTAAATCTCTGTTATCTTTCATACAGTTTCAATCTGTTATTTATTCGAATTATGTCCTCAATTAACGAAAATTGCAAAATTACACTGGTTAAAATGATCACGCTGTCATAGAAACACCAACCAGATATAGGTGTCCATTATCCATTGGAATTATTTGGAGACCATGTGTTTGCAGAGGAAATCGTGGGCCGCATAGGAATAGATTGACCTTTTAAAGACAAAAGGAAGGAAGAGAGATAATAGCGTATTATGGATTGTGTACATGAGGTCAATTTCATATTGACATGACGAGATCGTCCGCACGCATTCATTCGAAATGTTTGAGATTTGGCCAAGACGTCGTAAAGCGTCGGTTTCGTCTTACAGGTCTTATCCTTGAAATTTTTTGAAATCTCAAATATTTTCCACTCCCTCAACCTCTAGGTAAAATTTGTTCGATAATTTTGTGCAACAAGCGGCCATCAGTTTCCGCGATGATTCTCAAATGTTCATAATTTTCTAAATCTTACAGTTTTTGAATTTTCAAAATTTTGCCACCCCAGTCCCCTAAGTAAAATCTGTTCAATAATTTTCTGCCCCCTCGGTTTCCGGAGTTACTGCTGAATTTTGCCAATTTTTTGAATTTTCAAAATTTTGCTAGGACGCCGTGGTGCCGGGTCGATGTCGGCTTATACGGGCCCCACCCTCACGATCATTCGAGATATTGCGAGCTATTTCGAGATGGATTTCCTTTCTCCTTTTTATATCTCGCATAAAAGAAGGGTCTAACTGAGTACAGCAAGTGAGATGAGGATTGTAACTCACCTTTTATGATATTTGTACGATTATGAAAGCATTTTACAAATTCAAATCATCTAGTAATTGTATTATGCATTAACTAAGTTTGTGAAAGTGGCCAGAGGTACCTACTGTAACTAGTAATGCTGTGCATAATAATTATCTGCTAATTCCAAGTTTGATGGACGTTATTTCCTCCTGAGAGTATGGTAACATCCGTGGGGTAAATAGAGTAGCACAGGAGGAGTAAAGTGTGTAACTCAAGGACGTGCTCCGGACATGTACTTCTTCTTTGTAAACATTGACGCGTATCTTCCTTTAGGCGTCGCTTCAATATTCAAACTCAATCGATTCAGCTTCCTATTATGAAGCGCTGTTGAAAGAGAATATTCGCTGACCAAGTTTATCGTAAGAAAAAAAAAATCAGCGAAAGGGTAAAATGAAAAAAGAAAGAAAGAAAGGAGAAAAGGTCCATTGTAATTTTTACTAACATTTTCCCTCGTATATCCATACGGGTCTTTACGATTTGTTCCCTTTCCTTTCCTCAACCCCCTATACCTCATTTCCCGAAGGGAAGGGGAAACCTCATTTGAGGGGAAAGACGTGCCCTGGTACAGTCGTCCGTTTGACAGGACTACCGCTTGGCAGTGAAACTGTGAGATTAGAGCGCTATAAATTTTGACTGCCGGTACTCGGGATCGAACCTGGATCATTGGCATGCTAGTCTAACACTGTAAAAAAGTTGAACAGGCAACATAACCTCTAGAATCTTGCACTGTTAAAATTTCAGCCGCACCATACGGATAAGTGCACGTTTTTACCGACAGGGTAAATGCCAATTTACGAAAATCAACACCAATGAATACGCTGTTGCCACATCACGTCCATAAAAATATACGAAATTATTTAGTTTATTAATCTATTTCGATTATTGAAACTGTTTTTTTTTATCGTTATAAATGTATATCAATATTGTCAAAAAGGAAAAAGTGCGTCCTTTATAAGGAGTGCTTTCCTTTATCCACGCATTATTTTTTAGATTTATTTTTTTCCAGCAACAGTTGGAACCTTGAGCGGAACCTTTAAAGTTTACACTTACCCTATGTTCTCGAAATATACTGATGACCCTTGTTAAGGGCAATTGGCCGTTTTGAGTCGATTCCATGAGAATTTTTCATTTTTGCTTC
>NW_011887751.1:959491-961736 GCF_000806365.1 Fopius arisanus
AACATTCAAACTTAACAGAAAGGTCTTGGCGAAATGGAAACGGTAGATAGGATGAATCCTTAGTGGAGATCAAATACTTTTATAAATAATTAAATTTTTACTTACCCTGGCCTAAGCCAGCGACGCAAAACACGACAAATAGAACAACAATGTAGTCAAAAAATTTCATAGTTTATTGGCGGGAAGAATTCTTAGTGGTTTCTTTATATACCACTTGTAAATGTAGCGAGAATGTTACATACTAAAAACTTGTTTGACTTAACAATTTTATTGTGTATGACAGTATTATGTAATGTTCTACGTGACTAAAACCTATGAAATTTCTAGGTCAGACATCTAGGTATCACATGAGGAAGGAGTACAGTAAATATTTATTATCCAAATACAAATGGTACACTGAGAATTCAATATTTTTCATCACAAAGACTTGATACGAAAAAACATTGTAGGAACCTTGAATTTTTATTTTTCATTTTGATCAGGATATGACAATCCTCTGCTCACGGATTCTGCACTGATATCAGTTCGCGAGTGAGCTCATCTCTAGAATAAGTAGATTTTGTTTTAAATTATTGAATGAATTGTCACGGAGAAAAGTGAATGGTAGAGATTATTAGAATATGGGACATTTTACCACAGGTGTATTGGAAAAGATTTCTCAGCTCGTATCGAGTCCATTATAATAAACAATCCTACCCAGCCGTATGGTAATCGTTAGTACAACAAAGAGAAATCATTACTATTGAGAGCACTTGGTATGGGTCCAGAAAAATGAATAGTTATCCCATAGCTGCTTTGGCTCATATAATTATTTTATAATTTTTCTTAGAACATCAGGATAAGGAGAACAGTTTATTGAAACAGAAATAGAGAGAGATGAATGAACAAGGGCCTTTTGTAAAATGGGTCCAGAGTGTGAAAACTTTGGCTGCTATGAGTCAGTAGAACTGCAGAGGTCATAGGAGAAAGATATACCTTCTGAGTGCGTTTAATAAAAGTTAACGTCTAAGCCTAATTATTTTTATTATTTACTAATTGCTGTCCATAATCCAATAATTACCATAACATAGTAATACTGAGATAGTGAATATTCATATAGGTTTCTCTACCATGGGTCTTTTCTCCGTGTGAGAGCTTGATTTTTAATAACTTACATGCATGTACAAGAGGTGATGTGGTCTCTGTAAAGCTTACAGCCCATATTTCTGCACCTATCGAAACACGTTGTATGTGGCTTCTTGTGGCGACCAGCTGTAGAAAAGAATACAAATACATTTACAGACATTTGACATCATAAATTTTACAACAATGTCGTGGAATAGGCAAACATAAAAGGCACGAAGCATTTATATTCCAAAAATATCGTAGCAACTATTAAACATCCGGTAACGGGTACCATATACCATATTTATGGGAGCTAGTCCAATGTTTACTATTTCTCTGTTGAACAAATTGGTAAATCTGTCAGATATCAATCTGAATGAAATTGTCTAGTTTATTATACTGAAACTAATACCACACAGTAATATAGAAATAATTATTTTTCTTCTGAGTAGCTCTATTATTTTTATAATTTTTTTAAATAATGATGATAGATAAATTCGGTGGTGTCAAATCGTATGATCTTAATAGGTCTTTACCGATTCTTTTCAGTATCTACGCGGTACCCTAACTTAATTCCCTACCCGCACTTTCCTCTAGTTAACTTATAACTAAACTCCGCAGGCTATCAGTTCGTTTTCCGACGACAAAAAATTTTTCAGCTTCAGGACTTGAACCTGTGCTACTACATGTCATGCTTTGGTCATAGAACCAGTCCGCTGACGATGACCCCAAAGTCCTCTAGGCGGAATATATATAAAGAGGATATGGACTTGATATATATACATAAATATATGTATATCCTTACATTTATATATTTATATATTTTTATATTTTTTTTTTTTTCAATATAATTGTAATTTAGAATATCGGCCGTTTTTTAAATAATAATTTATTCTTTGAAAAATCATATTTAATAAAAAGGTTTCGGCAAAATTGCGACGCGAAGCAAAATGGACTTTCAGTGGAATTTTAATAATTTCATGGAGAATTGAATTTTTACTTACCCTGGCCTAAGCCAGCGACGCAAAGCACGACGAACAGAGCCACAATGAAATTAAGAAATTTCATGATTTATTGGTATGAAGAATCCTCGGTGGTCTTTTTATATACGCTCTGTCAATGTATGTATATAATAGGATTT
>NW_011887751.1:963351-967541 GCF_000806365.1 Fopius arisanus
TTATTATTATTATTATTATTATTATTATTATTATTATTATTATTATTATTATTATTATTGTAAATCATTTTTGAGCTTCACCTTCACGGTAATTATTACCATGTACAGAAGTTGAGATTACATTGGATTATACAAATTATAGACATTCTTATGCGTGGATAATATTCATATAGTTTTCTCTATAGATGATTTTTAATAATACTTACATGCATATACAGGAGCCAAAACTGTCGTCGATATATTTAAAACCCAATAATCTGCATTTATCGTAACACGTTCTAGCCGGTTTTCTGCGGCGATGACCTGCACAAGAAATTCAGATGCATTTATATACAGTTGATAACAAAAGTTTTACAGCAAGATCGTATAATACACCGAGAGAAAAGTAACGAAAAAAGTCCTATTCTAAAACGGACACGTTTGACACAATCGATTATCGATCACAATCGATCACAATCGAAAATCTCGAAATCATGCAGCCACGATTCCTTATTGGTCCGCCTGAAGTGGCGCCAGATTACAAAGTCGTAACTCTGCTCGAGAAAATATATCATTACTTCAATATCGACGATGATAGCCGAATTGGTTAAATCGCTTGGCCGAACGAATTTTATAAATAGTTAAATGTTTACTTACTCTGGCCTAAGTCAGCGGCGCAAAGCAGGACGAACAGAACCACAACAAAGTTAATAAACTTCATGGTTTACTAGTATGACGAATCCTCTGTGGTCTCCTTATATACTCCGTGCCAACGTACACATAAATTATCGCAAACAGTGTTTAATCGACACAAATAATTTAATTTTTAGCTCGAACACGTGGCAGTATTGTGTGATCATTTATTTAAATATAAACCATTTATAACGCACATCATGGCGGTGTCACATGAAGAAGTGGTACATTAAATATTTGCAGTCTAAACACAAATGGTAGAATTGCCACTGTTTCATTTTTCTATTTTTATCGTCGTTTTACAGATATTCCACTTGAAAAAACATGTGAAAAATAGAATTCTTATTTTTTATAATATCCGGATGGAGTAGAATCCTCCACTTATGCCTAGAAGACGTGTCTTTGTTATAAATTATTCAATATATTTCTTCGCGTAAACCACGTGAAGACCAAACTACAATTTTGAGGTAAAAATAGCAAAATCTTCAAAAATTTTTATAAAAAAGTGGTGATTATTATGATATTATATCATTATGTTATTATTATTATTGACTTTGACTTTTGTAGTTTGTTAGACGGTCCTGATATATCAGGATGTGTAATCAGCTTTTCGGCCATTTTACACCCTTTATTGTTATTATTATATTATTATATTATTATACGAGACCTGGCTCCGCGCGCCATTTGATTCCGTGGTGTTGATGATGACGTAGCCAATTGACCAATGAGAAATAGGGTTACGAGTGAAAAGTCTTACGCATGAAGTTAGCCAATCTTACTCTCGCCCAACTTAATTTTGGTGTATCACCTTTTATAGATAGGATCATTCTTGAAGATTTCGGAGACTAATTAGTCAATTCAGGCTGCATTGGATATGAATCGTAAGAATTATCAGAGGCGCGTTGGTACTACAATCAGATCGGTTTCGTTTTACGGGTCTTACCCTTGAAAGTTATTACCGTTAAAAATTTTTTTCAACTCCTTCCCACTCCCCCCACCCCTGGGTGGAATTTGTCCAATAATTTGCAACAACCATCAATTTCCGCAATAATTCATAAATATTGACAATTTTTTTATTTTTTTGCATTTTCAAAATTTTGCCGCCCCTCGGCTCCCACGCAAAATTTGGGCAATAATTTGGAACCTCTTCCGGGTTCCTCAATACTTTCACGAATTATCATGATTTTTTCCAATTTTTAAAATTTTTTGAAATTTCAAAATTTTGGTACGACTTTGTGGTGACGAATCGGTTTTGTCTTACGGGTTTTAGCCTCACGCCCATTCGAGATATTTCGAGATCGATTTCCGTTCTCCATTTTCCATTACGAAATTTGAAATCGACATTTCCATTTTTATATTTCCTGGGGACCAGACATTGATTTTGAAGTAAAAATAGAAGAATCGATACACCTCAAAATTCTATCAACGGGCATTTATATTTCAATTTCAATTTTATATTTATATTTCAATTGATTTATGAATTTGTTTAACAATTGAAAGTAAATTTTAATAACGGGGATTTTTCGCTGAATTAAAGTGCATTTGTTTTAAATTATCCAATGAATCTTGCTATTTAATATTTACTAACTTACATACACAGATGTAGTAAAATTCTCCATAATATCCACAGATACACGAGATACGAGAAAAAACATCCAGAAGCATTAACATCTATTTGGCAATAAAAATTTGATCACAAAATTGTGAACCTGTGACTCTTCTGTTAAGTTTCAATCTTTAATAGATGAATTGTTATTTCAATATTCATAGGGACTTTCCATTAAAAATATAATTAAACATATCTAATTCCATATATTTTCTAGAAAAAACTTTTTCCTTCTCGTATACCCTTTCCAGTCTTTACGATTTGTTCCCTTTCCACCCATCCATAAATTTCTTAAATTTATATGGAATAATTCAGGAGTGGGTAGAAGTTTCATATTTTTTAAACTTGATAAAATTTCTCTTGCTAAATGGATTTTTAATGCTTTAACGCTTCTGAATTTTTTTATTTCAAGGATTCAACCACAACAATATCACATGAACAGGAAGTCCAATAAATATTTACTATCTAAATACAATGATATAACTAAGAATACAATCCTTTTATTTACAAAGATATGATACATATGAAAAAACATTGTAGGAAACTATAATTTTTTCATTCTTTTATTTTTCATTATAATCAGATACATTACAATTCTCTGTTCACCAATTCACGGACCAAATCTCTCAGATATGTATCACATGGCCGGTGACGTCATTTCTAGAAGAAGTACATTTGTTTTTAATTATTCAATGAATCGGCACGGAGAAAAGTGAATGGTAGAGATTATTATATTATAAAACTTTTTGCCACCAGAAAATTGCAAATAATTTTTCAGCTTTACCTTCACGGCGATTTTTATCATGTACCCTGGTAGAAATGACATTGCTGCTGTATTGCACTAATACTGTGCGACTATAATAATGATTACTATTCGCTACAGCAATCATGACGAATTATTATGGGACACTTTACCATTGTGAATATCGGAAATGCTACTATCCACAGATGGGACCGTTTATCGTACTCAATTGCATTTAGTAAAGATTGTTTTATTAGAACCAAGAAATGGGGTAATTCTTATTGCCCGAGAATAACAAAAATGATACGGCTGAGCAGACGTTCAAATCCAACGAAGAAGAAATATATTCACAAAACTTTGGATTTGAAGTTTAAGTTAAAAATTAAATATTTCTTCTCTTTAAAATGTAGTTTACATCAAAATTTTCTCGGTTTAATAAATTATTAAATCCATTAGATATCAATCTCAATAAGATTATCTGTTTTATTACACTGAAGTTAATACCACACAGCAATCTAGAAATAATAATTTTTACTCTCCCTCTGGTTGCATTATTCTTGTTATTATTTTTTATTGTTTACTATATCCATTGAGTCCGTTACACTCATTACTCTACCCTATGGTAACCGTTACTACGCCATATGGAAATCATTACTATATCGTAGTAACACTTCCCAAATTATAATCATTCTTAAATCGGAATTAAAACTGCGGAAAATTGTCCTAGTTGGCGCTGTCAGCATAAACTTGGCGTTTTTTAATATTTCTATGGTTTTTTAAAAATAAGATTGTATCATAATCAGTTCGCCTACTGTGTGATTTGAACTATTCAGTAATTGTCCCATGTGTCTGTCTTGGAGGCGATTAGATTTACGTCGACTTTGCGCCATTTTTTCACTAAATTTTTTTGTGATTTTTCAAATTTATCGTAGTAACACTTTCCAAATTATAATGATTCTTACTAGATGTAGATATACGTCTCTCTATCATGACACTTTTCTCCGTGTAGCATCTTAATTTTCAATAACTTACATGCACGAACAGGAGCCGATCCTATCTTTGTGAACGCTATAACCGTATCCTCTGCACCTGTCGGCACAAGATGCAGCCGGTCTCTTGTTGCCACCGCCTGCGGAAAAAAATTCCAAAAACGCATTCATATATATGACA
>NW_011887751.1:967801-970698 GCF_000806365.1 Fopius arisanus
TTATTATTATTATTATTATTATTATTATTATTATTATTATTGTTATTATTATTAGAAATACTTGAATTTATAGTTACCCTGGCCTAAACCAGCGACGCAAAGCACGACAAATAGAACAACAATGAAGTGAAGAAATTTCATGGCTTATTGGTATGAAGAGTCCACGGTGGTCTCCTTATATACCCTGTATCATTATTATTTGGGTAATGATATAATAAAACTTTTGTTTTCAATCAGGTCAATTACAAGTCAAGGTGAAGTCTTATCTTCTGGGCTCATGTACAAATTTAAAAAAAACGCATTTCTAGCTTAGAACACGTCGATATCACATGAAGATGGAATACATCAAATATTTACTATTCAAATTCAAATAATAAACTATTGAATCTTTATTCTTGTAGTCTATTTATAAATCAGCCGTGTTTGTATAAACTGAGACTTTTTTTAGTATTAGGGATATGTTATTCTAGCATAATCTAGGAGGCGTTTATATTTTATACTCATTCGAAAGAATATTAAATTACCTCCCAAATGATAACTGTTTGTCCGTTATTTATTAGAAAATAAATTAATGAAAAATTGAGGGAAAATCGAGTGAAACAATCGTACTCTCACGATTGACTCATAACTTTGCTCCTTTCATATATTTTTTATGGAATCTTACTGGCAATAAAGTTTCAATTTTACTCCACATTTCCTTGATCTTAGCATTGAAAGAATTATTTTTGGACTAGAATCAAAAGCGTCTGCCTAGTATAAAAAAAAATTATGATTTTTTCATCACTTTATCTCCATTTACTTTTGATTTTTCAAAAATTTATTGTCATTGTTTATAATAAAAAAATATTCTGAAATAAATACTATGTTTATCATTTCGTTGAGATTCGGGATTTTCTCAGATTTATGTCCGGAGAATTAAGTAATTCTGTATCAGATAAAATATTTATTTTATTACTGAAAATTTTTTAGTACGGATTAATTTTTTTAGACTTTATTGGGTGTTTTGGCGATGAATCAAACGCAATTCGAGTAATTCTTCTTTTGTAGTTGTGTGAATTTCATTTTTATTCGGAGTTGATTCAGAATTTTCCAGCTCTTCTTCTGTCAAAAGGGAGAATTTTCCCTCGGGATCTTTCAATTGATCTTCACCACCTGTAAATCATTACAAGTGTAACAATAAAAAATGCAGTATCTTGTGAAAGTTCTTATCCTCGAGGAATTAAATATTTGAAGCTATTGAAGCGATTCAAATACTCACTGATTATTTTCAGGGAATAAGTTCCCAGTTCGGAATTCCTGGAGACATTTTCTGCCACGATGTACCCAGAAATCGTAGGAGAATAATCGGAGCCAATCTTGAGAACCTGTCAAAATGTAATTGAATAAATAATCAACAATAACTCAATTAAATAGTTATTCATCAGTTTGTTCCATTAATTTCTCCACATATCTCTGAATCCAGCGGAGATACAAAGATGATAATCCGATACTTTTTTCTAGCTTTCGTTTTTTCCTACAAAAAAGTCCCCATGAAAATTTCTCTATCTCCCTTGGATTCGGAGTTGTCCTCGACAAAGGAATTACTCCCTAAATAAAATTCTCTTATTTGATTCACTCAATCGAATAAAATTCATGACGAATACTTTTTCAACAAGATCCACTCACTCTGAAAGCCACAACATCTCCCTCCATTATATCCTGGTTGTGAATGGGATAATCCAGAGGATTGACATTTGAAAAATCCATTTTTTTCGATGAATTGCTATCTAAAATTTCATTTCCGGTTCTGGCTGGACTCTGATGACTGCCCTCGTGTCCTTGTTGGACTGGACCCTCACATTTCGTCTTCTGACCCACAAAAGTCACAGGAAACTGACAATTCTTAAGACTCAATAAAGTATTCAACTCTGGAACTCCAGTTTCTCCATTTCTCTCAGTTGTGTTATTGACCTCTTCATTGTCTTCCCAATTAAATTTGAAATGTTTAGGTTTTATTTTTGGGCTGAAAGGGGAGTTGAAGACTGGATTGGACCTTGGAGATGGAGTAACAATCGGTGGAGGCTGTTGGGGCTCTGGATCAGGTTTACTCCTTCTTTTCCTGACTCTCCGACGTTTATTCTGGGGGATGGAGTACATTCCAGAGGTTTCGGGGTTCTCCACGGTTCTTTGGGGATCCTGGGTTGCATCTGTATCTGAATCCTCCGGGAGACTCATGAGACTCTGACGTTCTGACTCTGTCGTTGCAATCAAAGAGATTTTTTTTAGAGAATCAATCACTTAATTATTTTTATTCCATCAAAAAATTCTTGAAAAAAAACTCATTCATCAAGATTTGCACTTAGAATTTATTGGGTTAGTTTTCATTTATTCTTGGTAAATTACCTGTGATTGATCCGTTGGTTTTTTCGATAGGAGTCCGTGAATTTTCATTTTCCAGACTTTTTGGCACTTGAATCGTTGACAAGGGCTTTCCATTACTTTTCACGCCAATTTCCTTCCAGAGTGTTAGACAATTAGGATTTACTGAGCCGGGGGACACTCTAAAAACAATAATTTATGATTATAAAAATATCTATTTGTCCACTCCATAATTTATGACTCATTAATCAATTGATGCATCCAGAAAATTCATTAACAAAACGATTTATCTCCAAAACTATTAATTTAATCTAAAAACGTGATAAGACTTTTTTGTAGCTCATTAAATTTCCTGCAAAACATGTATCCACCGTTTTCTCCTAAAGTCAATAGTTTCTCAAATAAATTCCGTAATAAAAAACTAAATGAATAATACTTTGAATTTATAATACGATTACGTTTTCGAGGAATTTCTCCGGATCTAAGGGAAATGCCGGTATTTTTGTAAGGACCTTTTCTGTAGCTCTGAATCAGCTCTA
>NW_011887751.1:972056-982340 GCF_000806365.1 Fopius arisanus
GTGTGTCCATTGTCTATAAATGTACCAACATGTGTTGTCTCTGGGGTCGATAAAACCCCCACGTCCTCGCCGTGGCCCTGAATAACGCAGAGAGCGGTCTCGTAACGTCCATGTTTCCCATATTAATTGCTTTCCTCTAAAATGGTACCCAAATCCCTCATTAGGTGACGGAAACCCATCTAAATAAATCTACAACATCCTGAATGGTTTGGTGGACTTAAACTAGACATTTACCATTATTTCTTTTATTTTTTATGTTAAAATATGAGGGAACAAACTGGAAAACGGAAATCATTTCTTAGAATTTTCATAGCCAATACTATTTTTTATAGAATGACTACCGAAAAAAACTTTGAAAAACAATTTCTAATACATTTTTTCTTGCATGAGTGGCTGAAAAATAGGGTAGAAAGGAGGATTCATCAGAGACATCCCTGAATAATTTTTATTTTTTATTCCCGTTGATAACGCTGGCCTCCGGTACAAATCAATTTCAAAAAAATCCAAATCCATGGCAAATAATTAACAAGTCGGCCGTTATTTGTTCTACAGGGTGCCCCCTCGACCCTAGAAAATGCCGAGCACATATTTATACGCGATAAACAACGAGGGTCGGGTGTTGGCGCTCTCCAGCTCCGGTAGCATGTGGCGGGAATTTATGTACCTCGGTCTTGAATTTAAACGGCTGTCGGCTGTGCCCCATTTCATGTGGGCTATCGGTGGTGATCGCCAGATGTACGTCCACGTCCACGGTCTTGACATACCGATACGCATAAAAGAGGAGACGTACGAGAACGAGCGGTGGCTACCACTTGATGGCTTCAGTGGTAGACTATTGCCAACGGACAGATATAATTTCTCGAATATCGATGGAACTGTCGATAGATCGAGGGACAAGGTTAAACTTCCCTCGATGGCCTGGCAGTGGGAGGGCGACTGGCATATCGAGACGACGCTTGATGGTCAGCCGCTCGATCATGACGTGAGTACATAATTATTCGTCATTCATCGGATTATTCATTCGAGCATCTAAAAGTCGTCCGATTACTCATTCAACAGTCAATAATCTCCTCACCTATTAACTCGATTTACTGCTCACGCGGTAGACCGCTATTGAGGAAATCTAGATTCGCACCGATTCACTAATGAAGGCACTGCGCAGACAACTGCGCACCCAACACGCGGTTGGCCCAATTTCAGTTATTCTTTCTTTCAGCATTCAATTGCTTTTTTTTAAATATTTCCTTTCTATCGTATACCCTTTCAAGTTTTTAGGAGTCTTATTCCACCCTTTTTCCTGCACCCCACTCGTCTATGTACCAAGGAAAAGTCTTAGCTGAGGGGAAAATTATATTAATGTCAAGCAATCCAATTAATCGTGTAAATTCTGCTTCGGCCTTCGCATTTTAACCAATCCTATAATAAACCCTGTTTTTCCAGGGTTGGACATACGCCGTAGACTTCCCGGCGACGTACTCACCGAAAAAACAATGGAAATCCTGCGTGCGTCGTCGAAAATGGGTGCGCTATCGGCGGTACTCAGCTCTGAACTCATGGTGCGCGATAGCCCCCCTCCATAAGGACCCGACGAAAGAGCCATTTATCGACGTAGCGATAGGTGGAACACAGGTCCCAGGGGGGAATCCCACTAATTTATCGGTTTGGGCAGTGACAGCTCACGGGCGCCTCATGTACCGAGTGGGAGTGTCGACTACCTCTCCGGAGGGCCAACGTTGGTCCTCCATAAAGCTTCCGAATGGCCTAGAGGTCTCTCAGGTCGCCGTAGGAACATCGGGTCTAGTCTGGTGCATTTTGACTGACGGTAAGGCCCTCGTCCGCACAGGGATTACCCGAGAGAACCCAATGGGCGATGACTGGAGGACCGTAGACCCTCCAGATAACCTGAAACTCTCGCAGGTCAGCATCGGATCAGACGCTGTTTGGGCGGTATCCCAAGATGGTTCCGTCTGGTTCCGAAAAGGAATTAAAGGCGAGATGAGCGGAATATGTGAACAGTTAGCCACTGGCACGGGGTGGGTGGAGATGCCAACTAAAATGGCAATGGTATCAGTAGCCCCTAACGATGAAGTCTGGGCAATCGGTCTCGAAGATCGCTGTCTGTACTACAGAACCCGCATATCCAATTCCGAGTTAACTGGCAAGAAATGGAGATCTATTACGGCACCACTTCAGTTATCTAGAGCCAGCTCCAACGCCAGCCTGTCATCATCAAACCGTCACAGCATGTGTGGAACTCCTCAGCAACAGCGCCACCAGAGCTGGAGTTCACTTAATCGACCCCAAAGCACTGGAGATACAACAGCCTTGATCAGAGACTGGGAGGAACAGTCGAGATCAGCGCCGACTGCCACTTCCTTGAAACCCTGGGAAAAGGCTGAGAAGCCCCAGGGCTTCCAGGAAATGTTTCCCGGGGATGACAAGACGAAATCGTCAACCTCGATCGAGTCAAATGATCTGACAGACTCCTCTGGTAACATTACGATCTCCAATGAGTCGTTGTCGCATTCCGGGGAGAGCACGATCGTCTCCGGGAAGGGCATGGGGAGCACTGTGAAAGTCAATCCTGCGGCCTGGTCTCCGGTTCACTCGGTGGGATCTATGGTCGGAGTGGAAGCTCATCCAGAAACTGATGGAAGCATTTTTGATCCGGATTTGACTGGTGAATCCGGTGTCTTCGGAGAAGATGACAGCACAGCTGCAATGTACTGGGCTGAGTGCGACGTGCTCTGGTGCAAGGTCGAGGCAGGCGCTTGTTTCGTAGACCCTAGCAATCCTCCGAAATGGATCAGCGATGGACAGCACTCGAATGCCACCGAAACCTCCGAAAGCTGGAGGATCAGAATCCTTGAAGAACTCAAGACAAGGCAACGAAACATAGAATCTTTAGACTGCGACTTGTCGATGTTCGAGAAAGCGATTGAACGGTCGTCCTGGGTGAAGAACGGAGACGCCAGGTGCCGGCTGAAAGGTAGCAGCAATTTCGATGATTGTGTTATCGAGCTCGAATGGATCAGCAGTGATTCAGGGGCTTTGGACTCTGGTACATTAACGATTCTCAATTCCGATGGGGCTACCACAATCCTCCAGTTTCCAGTATCGGAAATTGTGGCTGTCATTAGCTGCTCTGAACCCGGTGCACCAAGACTTGCCATTCACACCCCAAGACTACCAAAATCAAAAGTCTTGAGGCTTCAATTCTCCAGTGATACGGAGATGGAGGACTGGTTAGGCCACTTGACTTCGGTTACCTGCAAGATGAATAACGTGTACTCGAAACCAGGTCCCAGATCAATATGGACCACAACCGCATTGGGAGATGTCTACGTTTATGATCCTGTGATTGCCGAAGGCAACCAAGTGTGCGAAGGGACCTACACTCAAGACTTCGAAGTACAGGGGATGGCTTTACCCTTCGAGACAATCTTGCACAATGGCTTTGGTCCGGGGAGTTCACTCCTGATATCTGTTTGCTGCCACGACGACGCCGATCGTCTCGCCTTCAATTTTGTCTCTCACATGGGACTCGGAAAGAAAGCAACAGAGTCCCACGATATAGCCTTTCACTTCAACCCTCGATTGAACGAGAACATTATCGTCCGGAATACCTACGAGAATGGTCAATGGGGAGACGAAGAAAGATCTGGTGGATCTCCCTTGAAACCAGGATCAGATTTCTCCCTGAAGATTGTCTGCGACGATTGCAGATTCAGAATCTTCATAAACGACGAGGAGTTCACGTCTTACTGCCACAGGATACCTCCAGGAAGCATAACTCACTTCAGGATGAAAGGTCTGATGACCCTTCACCGGATTCTCTACACATCGATGCAAGTAATCATCGAGCCTGTTGCCATGTTCTGGAGGTTGATGGGTGGACACCTGCGGAAGGTCGAGACCTGCGCCTCGGGGATAACTTGGGGTCTAGGATATGACCACACAGCATGGGTGTACACCGGTGGCTGGGGCGGATCGTTCTTGAAGGAATTGGGGTCGAACGACGTCAACCCTATGACAGACGTCCAAAACTACTTCGTCTACGAGAACCAGAGGTGGAACCCGGTCACTGGATACACCTCCCACGGCCTGCCAACAGACAGATACATGTGGAGTGATATAACTGGGAAGCACAGAAGAACACGGGAGCACACCAAGTTGATGTCTAGCCGCTGGAGGTGGATATCTGATTGGATCATTGACTTCCACACTCCTGGAGGAGTTGACAGGGATGGCTGGCAGTACGCCACGGATTTCCCTAGCGTCTATCACGAGAAAAAGAACTTCACCGACTACGTGAGACGTAGGAGATGGTTCAGGAGGTGTCAGCTGATGACTTCGGGGCCGTGGAAGGAAGTCGGGAACACAAAGATCGTGGACATTAGCTTGTTCCATAAGGACGAGGGCGACGGGGTAGAGGTCTGGGCAGTAGCTGCCAACGGTGAAGCCCTCTACAGACGGGGGGTCTCTGAATCCTGTCCCATAGGTGTCTCCTGGGAGCACATACCCTCAGATCAAGCGCTCATAGGTATTTCCGTGGGGCCAATGGGGCAGATTTGGGCAGTCGGCAAAAACGGAAGTTCTTATTGGAGATTCGGGATCTCCAAGGCCAAACCCGCGGGTGAGGTGTGGGTCAATGTGGAACCGCCACCAGGAGCTCAGTTGAAACAGATTTCCGTAGGGACAGGGGGCGTTTGGGCCTTAGACACTAGTGGAAGGCTTGCGGTGAGGAAGGAAATTCAACCGAAGCTGTTCCCGGAGGGAACGCATTGGCAGGTGCTTCCAGCCATGCCCAATGATCCGATTCATATGGATCAGGGAGTCCCTAATGCCAAGCAAGGATTCAGGATGGTGGCGGCGGCCAAACGGGAGGGGCAAGTCTGGGCGGTTTCTGGTGCTGGGATTCTGTGCCGAAGGATCGGAGTCACTCAAGAAAACCCAGCGGGAACAGGATGGACCACTGGGATCGGGGTGAGTAATGAATATTAAGTGAATACGATATTTTGAGGCCAAAGGCCTGGCGGTTACTTCAACAGTTATTTGAATGAAAAACTTGTTGCAATTTAACTTTTACGTTTTCAGGCGAATTGGCAGCATATTACGATTGGAGGACTCTAATTAAAGCTATAAAGCCATTTCCAAAGCCAAATATCATAAGTCAAATAAACTAAAACTTTACAGTATTTTCGTAAGCTTGAAATGACTATAAAAGCTTAAACTCCAGTTCAAAGCACCAGAGACGTGGCCTGAACCTTAGATTCACTAGTTATTGCGTTTTTAGCCGAAGACTTATTTCCCGTTTGATGAAAAATCAACAATCGAAACTATGGCACCTTGTATTAATCAGCTTTACATTTATTTCTATGATACAAAGACATTCCTAGATAAATGTACGATCATGTATTTCATTTACTCCTAAATATTATTTTTGTACAATCGCCATGGGAGTAACATTAATGAGGAAAGGAACAATACAAAATAATAATTACAATCCTTTATACTACGTATGTACAGTGAGAGTCGAAATACCGAATAAATTACGCTCAAATGTAAAGTGTTTGTGAATAAAATATTTACAAAAGATATCGCTTCTCATCACATGTTAGTTTGTTTGATGATAATGATTTTTGAGGATGAAGAGAGTCGAAGAGTGGAAACTGATTAATTTATTAATGTATTGTCAGAAGATTTCGGGCTTCTGTTGACTCCGACCTTCTCCTGCATCTTCATCTGATAAATGCATTCGCCTGCGAACCTGAGTAATTGCGATTATAGTTAATACTTGTAATTCGACTCAGAATTTTGTGGTTATTCTCACGGGATCTGTGTACTCATCGGCCCTTTTGTTTATTTGTCCTTGGACACTATGCCTCAGGCCGTACAAGAAGTAGATTGCGAATCCTGAAATGTTTTTAGAAATGATGAAGCATTTCTATAAGTAACGAAAGGCTAGAGGACAATAAAGTCGCATTGTTCTCTGGTCTCTTGAGAGATACTTACCTACGGCCATCCAGACAACGAATCTCACCCACGTGAATGCATCCAATTGAAGCATCAATAATAAATTGATCATGATACTAAAGCACGGAAGAAATGGCACCAGCGGAACCTGAAGGAAAGTCAATTCGTCAGAAGTCGAAGGTAATGGTAATGAAGCGGCTGTTTAATAAACCACAACTGACCTTGAACGCTAGATTTATATCGTCGACGGGCTGTCTTCCGATAGCAATCATGGTTAGCACAATCATAACACCGATCACAATCAGGGCGACGAGGCCGATTGCATCGAGTCCAATGCCGCTGAAGTTCACATGATTCAGGAGCAAGCCGAAGGAAAAGGCAAGGCACGAGAAGGCAAGAACTGCCCAACCTGCCACTCCACTCGAGAATTCAGTGGCAACTTTCTGATTGCTAAGATTGAAGATGCGTTTGAAGTAGTCGAAGAGCGTTGGATCGTCCTCCAGGATGTCCTCCGGGGACAGCTTGAGAGTTGTGCTTGTGTTTTGATATCTCAGAATGAGGACACAGATTGCGACGATCGTGTAAGCAAGAAGAGTACCAATTGACATCATGTCAATGAGTTGCTCGAGTCCGAAGATCAGCGTCATAATTCCTGAAGAAGGCAATGATGATTGATTTAACGCCCAATTATTGAGTCCCATCAAAATCTAAGAGATTTACGATGGATCAAATGTCAAGCGGGGAATTCTCACCTGTTAAAAGCCCTGAAGCGATGGTCCCGAATACAGGTGTCTGCGTTCTTTCGTTGACCCTCGCTAGAAACTTGAAGATGACACCATCGCTTCCCATTGCATATAAAACTCTTGGCAGCGGGAACATTGCCCCGAGAAGACTAGTGCACAGAGCAAAGACAGCTCCAACATTGACAATCCCCATGATCACTGGCCAACCGATCTGACCGAAGACGTAGGGAAAAGGCGCCTCTGAGTTCTGATCGTAGTACGGCCACATCATTGTTAGAACTGTTGATATCGAGAAGTAGGCGGCGAAGGAGATTGCGAGTGATAAAACGATAGCGATGGGAATAGTCTTTTGGGGATTCTTGGCTTCTTCACCGGTCGCTGCGACTGCGTCGAAGCCGACGAATCCGTAGAAGCATTTGGCAGCGCCCACCATCACTCCGGATATCCCGAAGGGCATGAATCCACCCGTTCCCACGTGCGTGTAATTACTTGGAATGTCTTCTGGAGAGATACTCCAGTTGGAAGGGTCAGCTGCAGTTTAAAAAGGTAGGAAGTAGTCATTTGTCAATATAATTGACAACTCAGGAATAAATTGATCGATTTCGATGAACCAAGTCTTATTAGACCGAGGAAAAAGAGTATTTATAATGGGGAAATTTTGAAGGAATTCTGTCATCAATTCGCCGTGGTTTTCGTATTTAAAAAAAGTCCAAAGTTTTGATATCGCTTCATCCGTTCGAAATCAACGCCATGAGAAGAGAATAACGATAAGGTCTTTTACCTTTTAATGATCCTGCCACGATGACAATCGAGATCGTTATCAGATTGACGGCCGTGAATCCCATATTCAGTAATGAGGACTCACGCACTCCGATGCAGAGCAGTACCACCAGCAGCATAACAACGGCGAAGGCGAAAAAGTCAGGGTAAGTTGATAAAAAGGACACGTTAATTGGCATCACCGAGTGCAAATAGTTTCTCATTACGTTACCAATGAGGGAATCTACATAGTTGCTCAGGCCACGGGCAACACTCGCAGTTCCTGTTGAAATACAAAAAAAGTTCTGCAATAATCACGTCACGAGAGATTTTCAAATAATCATTTTGATGATTTCAAATGATAAATTTAACGAATAATAAATCCCGAACAAATTATTAATGTGCGTATTAACATCATTTTTCCTAGTCGGGATAGATTTTTTTATTTCTTTTGCGATTCTTATGAATGATCTGATGATTCCGGATTTATCGGAATTCAGAGAATGAATTGACTAGTTTTCCTTCCTCACGCGGGGAATAATTTTTATATTAATTTCAGTGGACGAATCCTGAGTAAACGGAAGACTGGTGATTAGAGTCTCATTACCAATTACGTATTCGAGGATGAGATTCCATCCAATAATAAAAGCTATAAACTCTCCTACAGTGACGTAACTGTACACGTAAGCAGAACCCGCCTTGGGTACTCTTGACGCGAATTCAGCATAGCACATGCCTGAAACAATTAGAAAAGTGTGAAAGATACGTGAGATTTGTTACAACAAATTCAGTAGAAAATTCTGGTGCTTCCCCTCAAAATTCAATTAAAATCTCCGCGAATTCTCATTCAAATTCTATTTTCAATAAATTTTGATTTTGCCATAACTCAAATACTTATTAATTTCAAAATAATAATAATAATACTAATTAAATAAAAAAATTATTGTAATAAGAATAAATATCCGTGAGACAAACGCCAACAGAAAAATCCTAATATATTGACTATTGTTATAATTAATATTAAAATCATTATCATAAAAAAATGAATAATTAAAAATTTAAGTGATTCATTAAGAATTCTGAGAATTCTGTTGCATTTCAATAGAATGTAATATTCCACGGAATATTACATATTTTTTATAGACAACTTTTTTTTCTACTGAATTATTTCAGACGGGACAAACGGCAAATCACCAGCTAGGGCTGAGGCAAAAGCAGCGATGAAGAAGGAGATGCAGACAGCGGGTCCTGCTGTTTCCTTAGCGACACTACCGGCTAGAACATAAATTCCTAGACCCAATGTGCCACCAACACCTAGAGCTGTGAGGTCCATAAGTCCCAAAACTCGGGCCAATTCTCCTTTTCCCTCTGAGTTATCATCCACTCGCTTTCTGCTGAAGGCTTTCCACAGTTTCGACGCCATTTTTCAATCCTGGGTAAGACAAAAAACCGTTTTGTAACAAAATCAAAGAAAAACCACCACTTCCTCTTAGAATATCTATTCAATTGCTGTTAGATCTCTACGAAACTATTTAAATTGTTGTCAAATCCTGTTGAATCATTCTATTAATTTTTTATTGGATTTTATTATCAATATTTTTTTATCTACTAATAGAATAACATGATAAATAATATAAGTATTTCTCATGTATAGAGATGACGTAGAAATACAGTTTTTGTATTAATGAATTCATTGATTAATTATTCGGAGCTTAAATTGGCAATAACTGATTGAAAATAAATCTATTGTTGATACGATTTACTCGGAGAATGAAACAAAGTTACAAACAATTGAGCTAGCGATTTATTTTAATCCTTGCGAGCATTAAATAGTAGAGGATGACGTGATTCTTATCGCTATTCACTTTGATAAAAGTCGAAATTCGAGTTTAAGGTGCATTAGGGAATTTCCGAGATAAGATATGCAATTTTTTATAAATTTTTGTGGTGAAAAACATCGGTTTAGCAAGTTGCAATAATAGTTATTCATGACAAGTGATGGTTGGAATTTAATGTTGAAGTGGATCAAATGACATTCGCTAAATCCTTTTGAGAAATCCACGGTTAAATGCAAATTTTGTAATCAGTCTCTTACGAATGCATGTCACGACATTTTTTATGTTGTCCGAATATTTAATGAACTCCCATGAAGAGGTTTTCAACGAAAACTAGCAATTTTAGAAGAAAACATGAAAACAACTTTTTTATCGAAAATTTCATTATCTAGAAAAAAGTCCCTTATCAATTATGCCGTAAGTCCACAATTTTCGCGGTAAATCATTAATTAGAAACGATTGTAAATTTGAGTTCTCTCGTCGCTGATGAATTATTATTTTTTTTTTCGTCTCGTTATGCGCATGTCGATAAATCAAGTACGTGAAAATGAAGAGTAGAAAAAAAATTGTAGACAGAATTGTTTTAATAAGTCGTTACCTCCAAGGACCTGCGTCAATTCATCCTTGAGTAAAAAAATTGTCGACGGAGTGAAGGATAGGGTGCAATGAAATGTGAAACAATCTTTTCATCCGGAATGACAAAGTCTGTCGCGTCTCAAAGGAATAATTGTTTAAATTTCTTCAGATATTTCTGGGAATCGCAAGATCGAGTAATAATTATTTTTCTCGGTAATTATTCAGTAATTAACACTACATTCCATTGCTTATAAATTAAGAGCAGCTGTTATGTTTCAATTTTTTTTTCCATTCTCGTTTTTTTTTTCTACGAGAGAAATTAAAAAATTGAAAAATTAAAAAATTAAAAAAATAAAAAATTAAAAAAAAAATAAAAATTTAAAAATTAAAAAAAA